>NC_087342.1:229944450-230247043 GCF_030014295.1 Loxodonta africana | reverse complement strand
AGTCAACACAGAGAGAAAGCCTTCCCCTAGAGCTGGTGCCCTGAATTTGGACTTCTACTAGACTGTGAGAGAATAAATTTGTTAAAGCCATCCACTTGTGGTATTTCTGTTATAGCAGTATTAGATAATCAAGACACAGGGGCTAACCTAAAATCTGCAGGTCAGGTGGCAGGGTGGAGGCTCACATCCTACGAACCAGAGGTCACAGGATGACGAGTCAAATGCAGCACTGAGAGTGTGAACTTTGCCAGAACATCCATACATATTTGATGCAGGCCACACCCCAAGGAAATTCCCCTTCCAACTGACCGGCTGCACACATCAGATCACAAAGCGGAGAATTACATAATGTCTGCTAAACCACTGAGAATCATTGCCTAGCCAAGATGACATATAACTTTAAGCACCACACACACCCTGGAGCCTGAGCAGGAAAACAGTACCATTTACTGACATCACCCACTACGAGTCAGACACTGTAGTAAGTGCTTTACATAAACCTGCTATGTGTGCTCTTGCCACACTGAGGCAAAGGCAAGGAAAATTTCATGTCACCAAAAGGTAAGTGAATAACAATATGCCTTTATTCTTTAACTTAAAAACAACTTTTAATTTGTCCTGCAAAAACTAATTAAAATTGTTGACTGCTTTTCTCAGATACTTCTCTCATGTCCATGAGAGAGGAAGAATTCAGCCCGATTTAAAAAAAAAAAAAAACCCACACACAAAGCGGTGGGCAGAATGTGAGCTTTCCTGCAGCAACATTTCACTGTTAAATGATTGTTGTAAAACTTCCAACTGGTGTTCTTCCACGTGCTCTCTTCTGATGGATGCAATAGCCGAGAGTTTTGTACGTACAAGTTCACAGCAATGAACGTTTCTAGTTTACTGATAGATTCTCCGAGGTTCCTGCAGCACCACCCCACCTTCTGTCATAGCACTCTGTAGTTGTTTGATCTGGTTTTGAAGATGAGAAAAAAAGGAAAAGGATGAAGTTAGCACAAGTAAGGCTGAAAATATACAGCTCATTCCCAAAGACAGAAGTAAACACAAAACTGATGTGCTCCTTGCTAACTTCCCAGCCTACACTGGTTTTTCAGAAGGTGATGTTAATAACAACATAGATTAAGAAACAAGGGAATGTGGAGATACCAAAAATCAATACTGTTTCTAAAATATGATACAGAAAACATGCTAATACATGAATAGGAAAGTACCCTGGGTTTGAAATCCAGCACTCACTGACTCTGGCCAAGTCAACCTGACCCTCAGTTTATCTATGTTTAAAATGGGAATAATAGCCCCTACCTGGTGGTACAATGATTAAGCACTCGACTACTAACCAAAAGGTCAGCAGTTCAAACCCACCAGTGGCTCTGCAGGAGAAAAGGCCTGGTGATCAGCTCCCATAAAAATTACAGCATAGAAATTCCGACAGGGCAGCTCTCCTCTTCCCTATAGGGTCACTATGAGTCGTAACTGACTTGACAGCATATAACCACCACCACATGGGTTGCTGTGAAGCCAAATGAGGTATGTCAGAGTACTCACACCAGGGTCTGACACATGAAAATTACTTGGTAAATGGTAATTATTACCATTAATTATCTAATGCTGTCGAGAATTAACACAGTACTCTTTAGATACAAACATGAAAACAAGCATACCGAGTCTGAGGCTGCCTCCCAAGGGGTGGGTTGGCAGACCACGAAGTTGATTCCTGCCCGTAAGCATCGCTCTGCCAGTACTCGTCCTATACTCTCACAAGCCACCACATTTGTGGTCCTATAAAGGTGCTTTTTAATAGCCCATTCACGAGTGGATGCCGAAACCACAATCCGGCCATTTAGATGCTCAACAAACGCTTCTATATGATGCTGAGTTCTTATAACTCGCAACCTAAACACAGTGAGAAGAGGATAAAATCAAAAAATAATCTAAACCAATTATTTCAAGTAAATAAATGCCTATATATCTCAAGAATGCAACATTTAGTATATTTGCTTCAACACACGTCACTTGGATTTTATTTGGGAAATGTCTTCTTCTCTGCCTTTATGTGGATATCCTCGATGATAATAAACCAAATATTTCCACTTAACCCAAAGTATCAACGAGAAATCTGATATTTCTGAAGAGCTGTGTTTTATTTACTTACATAGCTTCTACTTAAAAATGGATTTGAAGAAGGAAAGTTAAGTTGTTGACCCTCCACTGGGTAAGGATATATTTATTCTCCACTTTGATATTCCAGCTCACACCAAAATAAATGTGAGATGGATCAAAGATTTAAATTTAAGAACTGAAATCATAAAAACACAAAAGGAAATCACAGGAGAATTTTTTTTATGATCTCAAAGTAAAGCAAGTCCATTTAAATATGGCATCAAATCAAAAGCCAATAAAGAAAAGATTGACAACTTTGACTACATAACAATGAAAACTTTCTGCATGGTAAAAAATAATAATAGCAATAAACAGTTAAAGAATGTTACAAGGCAAACAATAGAAAAAATATTTTAAACCCATATATCATTTAAAGGACTAACTTCCATATGTAAAAACCTTCTATAATCGATAAAAAAATGACCAACGCTAAATAGAACAACAGGCAAAGGATCTGAACAGATGGTTCACATAAATGTTAATGACTTTTAAACCCATAAAAATTTTCAATCTCACAAGGCAATTCATTGCAACACTGTAATCATAAAAGATCATCATCACTAGGGAACCAAATATCTATGCAATGGAAATTTATCCAGCTACTAAAAAGAATAAGTTATTGGCTTTATAATAATGATGACTACAATAGCTAACATTTACTGAGCACTTACTCTATGCTAGGCACTGTCCTAATTGTTTATAGGTATAACCCATGTCTCAAAGCAATCTTATTATTATCTTTTTTTTAAGATGTGAAAACTAGCATAGAAAGATGAAGTAATTTGCACAATACCAATACCAAGTAATAGAGCCATGATTTAAGTCCAGACGTCTGACTCTATAACCAATGCTCCTAACCACCATGAAAGATCTCCACAATAAACTTTTGAGTTGTTATCAGGTGCCATCGAATCACTTCCGACTCATAGTGACCCTACGTACCACAGAACAACTGCCTGGTCCTGCACCATGCTCACAATTGTTATGTTTAAGCCCACTGTTGTAGCCACTGTATCAATCCACCTCATTGAGGACCTTCCTCTTTTCCACTGACCCTGTAGTTTACCAAGCATGATGTCCTTCTTTAAGTAAGGAGGGAAAAAAATAAAGGAAGGTGCAGAACAGTGCATATAGTGTACTAAAATTTATGTTTTAAAAAATACAACAATATGCTCATAGACTATCTCTGAAAGGACACAAGAAACATTTGGGTTTTATGGCACCTGTATACGTATCATTCTCCTGCAAAAGATCTCTTTAAAGTGTTGAAAAGCAAAGATGTCACTTAAAGGACTAATGTGTGTCTGATCCAAGCCATGGTATCTTCAATCGTCTCATATGCATATGAGAGTTGGACAATGAATAAGGAAGACTGACGAAGAATCGATGCCTTTGAGTTATGGTGTTGGCAAAGAATACTGAATATGCCATGGACTGCCAGGAGAACAAACACATCTGTCTTGGAATAAGTACAGCCAGAATGCTTCTTGGAAGCGAGGATGGCAAGACTTCGTCTCACGTCCGACATGTTATCGGGGGGACCAGTCCCTGAGGAAGGACATCATGCTTGGTAAGTGGAGAGTCAGCGAAAAAGACGAAGACCCTCAACAAGATGGACCGACACAGTGGCTGCAACAAGCACAGGAGCGATTGTGAGGATGGTGCAGCGTTTGGCAGTGTTTTGTTCTGTTGTACACAGGGTCGCTATGAGTCAGCACCAACTCAACAGCACCTGAAACAACATATGTATCACACATTAAAAAAAAATAAGGTCAAATTAAAGAAACACCAAAATTAGAAGATTCTTACTAGGATACTCAGTATGAAATAGAAAAAGCACTAGATCTGGAAGATGTGAGTTCCAGTCTACGCTTTTCCATAGCCTCGTCTGTCAGTTTGTCAAATCGTGATGGCTTATGTGTTACAATGGATGCTAGAAGCTCTGCCACCAATATTTCAAATACCAGCAGGAGCACCCACGGTAGACAGGTTTCAGCGGAGCTTCCAGACATGACAGGTTAGGAAAAGGGCCTGGTGTCCACTGAAAATCAGCCAATGAACACTCTATGGACCACAACATAACTGTGTTCAATACAATCACCATGAAGACGGTGCAGGACTGGGCAACGTTTCACTATGTTGTGCGCAGGGTTGCCATGAATGGGAGCCGACTCCCCGGCAATTAACAACAGACGACCACAGTCCAGGCTTTGCTGGCGGTCCTGGTAAAAACATAATCTCTTCACTAAAGGGCCAGCAGATGTTCCCATAAACGATCAACATGTAAATATCTTAGGCTTTGCAGGCAACATAACCATCTCTGTGGCTACTCAACTCAGCCACTGCAGTACTGGAACGGCCATAAAACCTGTTGCCGTCCAGTCATCTCAACTCACAGCAACCCTACAGGACAGAGTAAAACTGCCCCACAGGGTTTCCAAGGAGCGGATGGCGGATTCGAACTGCCAACCTTTTGGTCAGCAGCCAAGCTCTTAACCACTGCACCACCAGAGCTCCAGGCATAGGCAAGACGTAAACAAATGAGCATGGCTGTGTTCCAATAAAAGTTTCTTTGTGGACACTGAAATTAGAATTTCATGTAACTTCCACATGTCACAAAAAATTATTTTGATTTTTCTAATATTTAAAATAAAGATCAAAACAAGCAGAAGGCCAGTTATAGCCCACAGGCCATAGTTGGCTAACCTGTATCAAACAATGTGTAAAACAAAGTGGTAAGACTCATTATCTCTAAGATCGCTTTCTCCTATAAAACCCAAAACCAAACTTGTTGCCGTCCAGTGGATTCCAACTCATAGTGACCCTATAGGACAGAGCGGAACTGCCCCATAAGGTTTCCAAGGAGCGGCTGGTAGATTTAAACTGCCAAACTTTTGCTTAGCAGCCTGTTGTTAGATGTCGTCGAGTCAGTTCCAACTCATAGTGACCCTATGCACCACAGAACAAAACACTGCCCAGTCCTGCGCCATGCTCACAGTTGTTGTTATGTCTGAGCCCACTGCTGCGGCCGCTGTGTCAATCCATCTCGTTGAGGGTCTTCCTCTTTTTCGCTGATGCTCTACTTTAACAAACATGGTGTCCTTCTCCAGGGATTGATCCCTCCTGATAACATGTCCAACGTACATTAGGAGTTTCGCCATCCTAGCTTCTAAGGAACATTCTGGTTGTACTTCTTTCAAGACAGATTTGTTTGTTCTTTTGGCAGTCCATGGAATATTCAATATTCTCTACCAACACCACAATTCAAAGGCATCAATTCTTCTTTGGTCTTCCTTATTCATTGTCCAGCTTTCATACGCATATGAGGCGATTGAAAATTCCATGGTTTGGGTCAGGCGCACCTTAGTCTTCAAGGGGACATCTTTGCACTTCAACACTTTGAAGAGGTCCTTTACAGAAGATTTATCCGATGCAATGAGTATTTTGCTTTTTGACTGCTGCTTCCATGGCTGTTGATTGTGGATCCAAGTAAAATGAAATCCTTGACAACTTCAATCTTTTCTCTGTTTATCATGTTGTTGCTTACTGGTCCAGTTGTGCGGATTTTTGTTTTCTTTATGCTGAGGTGTAATCCATACTAAAGGCTGTGGTCTTTGATCCTCATTAGTAAGTGCTTCAAGTCCTCTTCACTTTCAGCAAGCAAGGCTATGTCATCTGCATAATGCAGATTGTTAATGAGTCTTCCTCCAATCCCGAAGCCCCATTCTTCATACAGTCCAGCTTCCTGGATTATTTGCTCAGCATACAGATTGGATAGGTATGGTGAAAGGATACAACCCTGAGGCACACCTTTCCTGACTTTAAACCACACAGTATCCCCTTGTTCTGTTCAAACAACTGCCTCTTCATCTATGTGCAGGCTCCTCATGAGCACAATTACATTTTTAAATAAGAAAAAAATTTAGTAGCCTGAGCTCTGTAATACTCCAAAATTCTATACTGATAACATTGTGGTAGGGCAGGTAGAAGAAAAAAGGGCTCTAGTTATTTAAATGACCCAACACTACGTGAAAGTAACAGGTTGGTGTTTTAAAAGACTTTTAGACTGAAGATCCAGATCATTTCCAATTTGAACTGCCTACTCCCTTTCACTCCTAGGAGTGTAAGTAAAAATGCATTCTAACAACTGTAACACTGTATTATCCATCCCCCATCTTCCACTGTTATACCGTAAGACTTGCGGGGACAGGGATGACATCTACTTTATCTTTGCATCGTCTGCATCTGGCATAACGTCTAACTGGTGGCACAGGCCCAATGTTTGTTGAATGAAAGCATACATTACATGCTTATGATCTGTAACTTGTTCTTATAGCTTTGTATAGTCCTCAAAGAAAATTCTGTTTTTAATGAATCCTTACCAAGCAGACGAGCAACAGATAAAACACCTATATGTGGCAGTTTAGTGGTAACAATTTAGCACCCTGGCCATGAGGTCAGACAGAGCAAGTTAGAATCTTCGTTCTAGAACTTACAAACCATGTCATTTTGAGGCAATTACTTAGCCTCCCTAAGCTTCAATTCCCCTGTCCCTATGAAATGGAAAAAGTAATTGTACTGCCTCATAAAGTAGTTTTAAGGATTAAATGAGAAAGCCCATATAAAGAAATTTGTGTAGTTGCTGGAAGTTAGAAAATGTTGAGTAAAGAACCATCTCTAAACAGTGATGAATCTGTGAAACATTTCATAGCATGGAGGAATCTGGAAGGCCTTAAGCTGAATGAAATTAGTCAGCTGCAAAAGGTCATTTATAATATAAAACCCTTTTACAAAACCTCGAGAAATACTTTAAACAGAGAAAAATATATTCTTTGATGGTTACCAGAGGGGAGAGGGAGGGAGGGATGGAGGAAGGTATTTACTAACTAGATAGTAGATAAGAACTACTTTAGGTGAAGGGAAAGACAGCTCACAATACAGGAGAGGTCAGCACAACTGGACTAAACCAAAATCAAAAAAGTCTCCTGAATAAACTGAATGCTTCAAAGGCCAGCATAGCAGGGGCAGGGGTTTGGGGACCTTGGTCTCAGGGGACATCTAAGTCAATTGGCATAACAAAATCTATTAAGAAAACACTCTGCATCCCACTTTGGAGAGTGGCGTCTGGGGTCTTAAATGCTAGCAAGTGCCCATCTAAGATGCATCAATTGGTCTCGACCCAGCTGGAGCAAAGGAGAATGAAGAACACCAAAGGCACAAGGTAATTATGAGCCCAAGAGACAGAAAGGGCTACATAAACCAGAGACTACATAAGCCTGAGACCAGAGGAACTAGATGGTGCCTGGCTACAACCGATGAGTGCCCTGACAGAGAACACAACAGAGAACCGCTGAGAGAGCAGGAGAGCAGTGGGATGCAGACTCCAAATTCTTGTAAAAAGACCAGGCTTAATGGTCTGACTGAGACTAGAAGGACCCCGGAGGTCATGGTCCCCAGACCTTCTGTTAGCCCAGGACAGGAACCATTCCCAAAGCCAACTCTTCAGACAGGGATTGGACTGGACAATGGGATAGAAAATGATACTGAAGAATGAGCTTCTTGGATCAAGTAGACACATGAGACTATGCTGTCATCTCCTATCTGGAGGAGAGATGAGGGGGCAGAGGGGGTCAGAAGCTGGCACAGTGCACACAAAAAGAGAGAGTGGAGGGAAGGAGTGTGCTGTGTAATTAAGGGGAGAGCAATTAGGAGTACATAAAAAAAAACATAGCAAGGTGTATATATATTTTTGTATGAGAGACTGACTTGATTTGTAAACTTTCACTTAAAGCACAATAAAAATTAAAAAAAAAAAAAAAAAGGTACCATCTTTATAACAAAACATCTCATGCCTGGAATCTGCAACTCCTAACTGGTCTTCCTGCTTCTACTCTTGTCCCCTTAAAAATGTACTCTCCCCCAAACAGCCAGAATGATCTTTAAAAACCACATAATTCAGACTCAAACCTTAAAACTTTTCATAGCTTCCCATTTGTTATGGATTGAATTGTGTCCCCCCAAAATACGTGTTGTAAATCCTAACTTCTATGCCTGTGATTATAATCCCATTCAGGAACTGGCTGTCTTTGCTATATTCATGAGGCAGGATTAGTGTAGAATGGATCTTGAGTCAGTCTCTTTTGAGATATAAAAAGAGACTAAACAATCGAGCAGAGAGAAAGACGGAGGAAAGACTGATGCCAAGCCACAGGGAGATCTCCAAGGAACCAGGAAACAGGAGCTGAAGAGAGGAGAACCCACCCCTCCCCAGAGATGACAAGAAAGCCTACCATTAGGGTCAGCACCCTGAATTCAGACTTCTAGCCTCCTAAACTCTGAGAAAATAAATTTTTTGTTAAAGCTACCCAATTGTAGTATTTCTGTTATAACAGCACTAAACGACTAAGACACCACTGCAGTGAAAATACAGTTTAATCTGCTTACCTTGATCTACAAAGGCAATGATCTGTCCTTTCCCTACTCCACCATTCTCACCACACCACTCACCCCTTTGCCCACTGAGCTCCAGGTACACAGGCCTTTCTGTTCCACAGACTCACCAAGTTCACTTCCAGCCCAGCTGTTTCCTCTGTTAGGAAGGCTCTCCCTGGCATTTCACAGAGACAGTTTGGTTTCCTCCTATCTTTCACATCTCACTTTCTTAAGCGTCATCTCCTCATAGAAGTCTTAATAGGCACCCAGTCCCTCACTCTGACATCCTCTTTACATTTTCTCCATGACACATGTTTATTTATTGTTTCACCACATTTCAACTTCCTGAGAGAGTCCGGGGATGGAGAACACAATAAGCAAGGTAAGCACAGGCTTACTTCTGCATACTTACTAATCTGTAGTGACCAATTTCACACGGGTTTCATGGTGAAATCCGTATGAAATTGGTCACTAAAACAACACAAAAAACCCACCACCCTTCCGGGGTCTTAGGTGCTAACAAGTGGCCATCTAAGATGCATCAATTAGTCTCAAACCACCTGGAACAAAGGAGAATGAAGAACAAAGACAAGGAAATTATGAGCCCAAGAGACAGAAAGGGCCACATAAACTGGACACTACATTAGCCTGAGACCAGAAGAACTAGATGGTGCCTGGCTACAGCCGATGATTGCCCTGACAGGGAACAGAACAGAGAAACCAAGAGAACAGGTGAGCAGTGGGATGCAGACCCCAAATTCTTATAAAAAGACCAGACTTAATCATCTGACTGAGACTAGAAGGACCCTGGAGGTCATGGTCCCCAGACCTTCTGTTAGCCCAAGACAGGAAAGATTCCCAAAACCAACTCTTCAGACAGGGATTGGACTGGACTATGGGATAGAAAATGATACTGGTGAGGAAATGTGCTTCTTGGATCAAGTACACACATGAGACTATGTTGGCATCTCCTGTCTGAAGTGGAGATAATAGGGCAGAGGGGGTCAGAAGGTGGCTGAATGGACATGAAAGAGAGAGCGGAGAAAAGCAGTGTGCTGTCTCATTACGGGGAGAGCAACTAGCAGTATATAGCAAAGTGTATATAAATTTTCATATGAGAGACTGACTTGATTTGCAAACTTTCACTTAAAGCACACACACACACACAAAAAAAACCACCACCGTTGAGTCGCTCCCGACTCATAGAGGCCCTATAGGACAGAGTAGAACTGCCCCACAGTTTCCAAGAAGCGTCTAGTGGATTTGAACTGCCAACCTTTTGGTTAGCAACCGTAGCACTTTAACCACTAAGCCACCAGGATTTCCGAAATTGGTCACTGCAGATTAATAAATGCGCCCAGTAAGCACAGTGCTTACCTCCCTATTGGACACTCCGCCCCTGAGAGAGTCCCACGCAGTACCCGCACATAGTAAGGGATGGATAAACGTTTGTTGAATAAACGGATGAGAACAATTTGGAGGCTACCGCACAAACACAGACTTAATTACCTGTGCCAAAACTCACGAGAGGGCCACACGGTCCCCCAACCCCGTTCTTTCCTGGCTACAGCCAAGAGCTCGAGATTCCGGGGATTCCGGTTGGTGAACTCCGGGGCAACGGCTTCATTATCCACAGGGTCCACTTCAGGCTTCACCGCTGCTTTGGAACTGGTTGAGAGGGCTGCAAACCCAAACTCTAAAAAATGGACACAACCATACTTACCTAAGCCTAATATTAACAAATCAGGAATATGATCTGACCTCTATCCCCAATCGCTCCCCCAATCTTCCCGCCCTGTTAGAAGAACGAAATACGTTTGATCAATGAATCCTTAATCTTTCACTATTTTCATCATAATGCTATTAGCTTGATTACTTTTCGAAGGTGGATACAGAGTAAAAAATGCGATTTGCATATCTACGTTTATTGTGAAGACTCTGGGGAGTGATCTGAGAAAAATGGGGCAAAATTAGTTACCGGGGTTTCTGCAAACCGACAAAGCCCAGAACCGCGACCGAAGCGCCATCGCTGAGGGACCTCAAGCAAAGCCTCAGAAAAGCCTCGCCTCCTGCTCCTTGCAGGCGTCTCAGCGGTCCGCGGCCGCAGCCATATCCACTCCAGAGGTTGAGGCCGGTGGAGGTTATCAATTCTCAACGTGAGCCTCTCTCGCCCCCGGAACTAACAAACCTCTGCAGTTGAGTGGTCGAGAGGGCCATCTGTCATGTCAGTTTCTCCAATCACCGCTTACGTTTAGACGCACGCAGGCATGTAACGGACCAACCATTTCACAGGAACGCATTAGGGGGTGGGGCACTATGTGAGGGAAACGCTTCATGTGTCTCCAGCATTAACATTCCATCTCCGTTCCCGGCTTGCGAAGCTGGTTGCGGTCGGGCCAAGGAGCTTCCAGCTTCGAGGTAGCCCCTAACTTCACATTCCCACATTTGGGAGCATTAGTCGCAAAGCTTAGACCAACTATTGTCGGCTCCGCACACATCCCACCTGGGCACTGAGGAAATGAGGCCGGGCAAGATTACAATTCCCTGGTTTAAAACGGGTGGTTGCCTTCCTCTAACTAGTTTCTCCCGTAATACGTATAAGCCTTGTAGGATGCCTGTCGCGTTCCACCGAGGTTCAGGCCCCAAGGCCATAACTTAAGCGCTCTAGAACGAAACCTGGCCGACCTGCCCCGTGCTCCCTGAGCCCCATCGACAAGGGAGCAGAACAAAGAAGAGAGCACGAGCCTAGGACGTAGGATGGCCCCCTGCTGCCACACCTCCACTCCAAACTCCGCCTTGCCGGCCATCTTTTCTAGAAGCCGCTAGAATGCCCCAACTCGCATGCGCAACCGTGCCGCGGGTGAGCGCTCACCCGAGCACCTCCTCCCTCCAGAGGCCCAGGAATCTGACTTCCGCTCCCCGACCTTCGCGCCCTTCTCATCCGCACTCTAATTGGACAAAAATGCTGACACGCCTTTGTGTACGCCCTCTTCTTGTTCCCCACTTCCGGCATATTAACCCTCCTCTTCCCCCGAGCCCTTCTCTTTTTCCCGGCCTGCCCCGCGGCCGGGCCGGGGGAGCTGGGAAGCGCGGCGGGCGCTGTTACCCAGCAGTCCCTGCGGCGTTGGTCGGGTAGGTGCACGCCGTCGCCGCTGTCTGCCCAGGGAACGAGAGACTAGTCTCCCGCGGTGTGAGAGGAACGTGTGCCCTGCTGCGAGGATGGAGGGACCGTTGTCCGTGTTCGGAGACCGCAGCACCGGGGAGGCGATCCGCTCCCAGAACGGTAAGGGCGGCGAGGCCTGGTCGAGCCGAGCCCCAGCCCTGGGCCCGCGGCTGCCCTGCTCTCATCTCGCCGCCTCCCCCACCCCCAGAAAAGAGGCGTTGGGGCTCCTTTGGCGGGGTCCCGTCGGCTGTCGTCGCCGCTTTTGGGCGGGCAGCAGCGCCCTCTCGCCGAAGGGGAAGCATCCTGGAGAGAGGAGCACGCCATGAGAGCTGCGCCGGCTGGGCGGGGAGGCCGGGGCCGGGAAAGCGGGAAGGAGCGTCTTCCTCAGCCCTGGGGCTCGCCTTTACAGATGAACAAATGGCCGCAGGGCATAGGTGGCACGCCGGTTGTAGCGCCCCGGCTCTCGTCTGCAGCGGATGCCGGTCCCCGACCTCCAGATCCGGTCGTTACCTCGCTTATCGCTGATGGCGTCCCGTAATAAAATCAGCTGGCGAAGTTGGAATTGTATGTTAGTGTTCTTCGTCCCGAAATAATTAGGGAAGGCGATTCCTGGGTGACTAGTAAACGTGGATATGCTTTATGTCAGTCAAAGCTGTTGTTGCTGTTCCTGAGCTTGTTTTGAAAACGTTTTTGTAGGTTCCTAATTTCTTGGGCGAATTTGAAGTAAAATCACTGTTTTTTCATTCCATTACAGCTTTTTTAGTTCCTGGTAAAGAGACTGCTAATGTAATTTTTCCTGCCCTAAAATGTGTCAGGATCTGAAGGAAAGGGTGATGTATAGTTACAGTGTGTGGAGTGGTAGAACATAAAACTGACCAGTAAATTGCTTTTTTAATTCTAGAAGGGAGCAAAAGGATTATTCTTTTAAAGATTTTGTGTCCCTTTTATAAGTATATCCAAAATGAATTTTCCGAGATTCCCCGGCCCATCAGGTTTTTAACAGAGAAGATTCGTGAATTTGGGGAAGTTTAGTTTACTCGGGCTGAAATGATTGCTTTTGGAGTTGTAGGTTTTTCTAATTGTGCTTCTTTTTCCATTGATTGACCACAGTTATGGCTGCAGCTTCTATTGCCAACATCGTAAAAAGTTCTCTTGGTCCAGTTGGCTTGGATAAAATGTTGGTGGATGACATTGGCGTAAGTACAACTATTGTGTTCATGTTATTGTGAAGAAAAATAAGAGTTCTTAAAGTTTTGCTGCATCAATTTTTTTATCAAAACCTTGGTATTTGAAGATGTAAAAGGTGAGTATGTATTATAATGGGGCTGTGTTAATTTGAAACCAAACTTGTTTCGGTCGAGTTGATTCTGACTCATAGCAACCCTATAGGACAGAGTAGAACTAACTGCCCCATAGAGTTTCCAAGGAGCACCTGGTGAATTCGAACTGCCGACCTTTTGGTTAGCAGCTGTAGCACTTAACCACTCCACCCTGAGGGTTTCCTGTATTAATTTAGGGGCTATCTGTTTTCTCCCCCCGTTATTAGGATGTAACCATCACTAACGATGGTGCAACCATTCTGAAGTTACTGGAGGTAGAACATCCTGCAGCTAAGGTTCTTTGTGAGCTGGCCGATCTTCAGGACAAAGAAGTTGGAGATGGAACTACTTCAGTGGTAGGTACTCGTCTAGTAGGGTGGCAAAACATCTGCATTTTTAATGTTGGTTTTTGAAAGTTTTGACAGTATTCATACATCACACAAGGGTTTTATCTGTCCCCCCAACCTTCTTCCTGTATCTTTTTTTTTTCCCATTTGACTACCACTTTAGATCTTAATAGTAGATCTTAGCGGTTATGCTTGTGGGATAGATTAAAATTGCCGTGATCTGAAGAGGGAGGATTTTTTGTGTCCTCCTTCTATATGAAATGGCTGTACAGAAAATTAGTGACATTTATGAACTTTGTCTTTATGATTACCTAGTGAGAAAAATGTTACTTATGTATTTTTCAAGCTTATACTTTAGAGGTTGACAGTCTCAGGATTTTAAAACGGAAATGTGAGAAGTTAATGCACCACAGTATGACGGTGATAGAAAAAATCAGTAGACGCGATTAATAAGGTGATGTAAACTTCTCGAAGACCATCCAGCACACTGGTGTAGTAGAAACACTGTTGTTTGATGAGGAGGATATTAATTCTAGCAAAATAAGAGGTAGTTTATGGGAGGGGACAGGGGAGAGTTAGTATTTATGGATTAATCTTTTAACCCTGAAAGAATAATCTCTTGAAATAATGAAAATAGTTTTTTATCTGAGTAATTTGTTTTATGGTGATGTCTCTAACAATATAGTTTACAAAAATCAAGTAGACAGGATTTTTTTTTTTTTTTAGATGAAGGTTTACAGAACAAACTAGTTTCTCATTAAACAGCACACATAGTGTATTATGACATTGGTTAACAACCCCACAAATGGCAACACTCTTCCTTCTCAACATCGGGTTCCCTGTTACCAGCTTTCCTGTTACCTCCTGCCCTCTAGTCCTTGCCCCTGGGCCTAAGTGCCCTTTCAGTCTTGTTCTGTTTTATGGGCCTGTGCAGTCTTTGCCTGGAGGTTAAATCTGAGGAGTAACTACATTACTGAGCTGAAAGGATTTCCGGGGGCCGTACTCAGGGTTTCTCCAGTCTGTCAGGCCAGATCAGGCTTTTTTGTTGTTGTTGTTGTTGTTCTTTAAGTGAAAGTTTACAAATCAAGCTAGTCTTTCATACAAAAATTTATATGCACCATGCTATATACTCGTAGTTGCTGTCCTCCTAATGAGACAGCAACTCCTTTCCAGTCCCTATTTTCACTGACAGGATTTTTTTTTTTAAGTTTCTGGTAATTATTTCTTAGTGTTCCTTAACCAGTAAACCAGTTGCCATGGAATCAGTTCCTACTGATGGTGACCCTGTGTGTATCAGAGGAGAACAATGCTCTTTAGGGTTTCCATGGCTAATCTTTTTCAGGAATAGTATTCAGCTTTTCTGAGGTACCTGTGGGTGTACTTCAACCACTAGCCTTCAATTCGTCGAGTTAACTGTTTGCACCACCCAAGGACTCTTAGTGTTCCTTAGAAGAATTATGTTTAAAATAAAGTAAATCATAAGCTAAAATTGTTCAGATTATTTGAGTAGTCAGACTCCTGATTTATCGTTTGTTGATCATTAATCTCTAGAGGTGATGGGTGTGTGGTTTTCTCTTGTGTTACTACTGTTAGCGGGAACATCTTTCTGGCTCCTCGTTGGTTCTGGCCGTTTGTGTGCCAGACAGTGTAGACTCTTTTCCGACGGCCAGTTTGTTTTACCACTGTCACCGTTCTGGTTAATGTCTGATGGTTGAGGGTTGTATGTACATAGGCGTTGCACATATTGAGCGTTAGAATTAAGAACAATGAATGTTTTTCAACAGGTTATTATCGCAGCAGAACTTCTAAAAAATGCAGATGAACTAGTCAAACAGAAAATCCATCCCACCTCAGTTATTAGTGGCTATCGACTTGCTTGCAAGTAAGATGGTTTGAATTTACAGCAATGTTACTTGATGTAATAGTTTTAAAAATATTGGCTAAATGTTTTATTAGTGATAATTTTAATTTGAAAAAATTGTATTTTAGTGTTTAAGTAGTAATATTTGAAGTAAGAAGTAGGGCCAGTATCTTTTTTTCCCATTCGACTACCACTTCAGATCTTAATAGATTTTAGTGGTTATGCTTGTGGGATAGATTAAAATTGCCGTGATCTGAAGAGGGAGGGTTTTTTGTGTCCTCCTTTTGTATGTAATGGTTGTACAGAAAGCTAATTCTAATAACATGTTGACACTATATATTAAACTTGACAAATACCAAAAAAGCTTATGTGAACTTTTTCCCCCATACCTTAAACAGGGAAGCAGTGCGTTACATCAGTGAAAACCTAATTATTAACACAGATGAACTTGGAAGAGACTGCCTGATTAATGCTGCTAAGACGTCTATGTCTTCCAAAATCATTGGAATGTATCTTTGTGGTGGTACAATAAAGTTTAGGGTTTTTTTTTTTTTTTTAAGTTAGATTTTTATCTTAGTTTTTATATTTGGCTTAGTAGTCTATATCAAATTGATAAAATGCGTTATAGATAGATTATACTGCATTAAAGTTGCCTGTTGCTTTCTCTGCTTTTCAGGGGTGGGAGAAAAGGTAATATAAAGTGTGGATAAAAATGGTATGAAGTGAAGGTACTGACAAATAGCACTGTGGTATTTTTACGACATGAGTAACACATGTTTCTTTGGAGAATGAAATTGCTAAAGAGAAACAAATCCCTTTGAATTACGCTTTGTTTTTATGTGTAACGTCCATTTTAAGTTACCATCCTTAACTGTTGGCTTAGAAATGGTGATTTCTTTGCTAACATGGTGGTAGATGCGGTACTTGCCATTAAATACACAGATGGAAAAGGCCAGCCTCGCTATCCAGTCAATTCTATTAATATTCTGAAAGCGCATGGAAGAAGTCAGACAGAGAGTCTGCTGATCAATGGCTACGCACTCAACTGTGTGGTGGGATCGCAAGGTAAGGGCCGGGCTTAGGCCATGTCATGAGAGGACCACAGTTAAAATGAGTTGCATACTGTACCTTCTCAGATGAACTGTCCAAGATGTACACTAACCACTCTTTTAAATGGAGCCCAGCAAAAAATTGTTTATCACATTAGTCTCTTGTAATTTAAGGACATAAAACTCAGCACAAGTTTAAATTAGAGGTATTTAATGATGTAATTTTTTTTTCTCAGGTTAAATATAAATTACAATCCCGGTTTCTGTAATACCTTTGTGTTTCTATTATGTATTTAAGGGTGTTTTGTATAAAATAGATTGTCATAGTTACTGTAAAGGAACTAAATACCATTTTTAATTATAGGTATGCCCAAGAGAATAGTTAATGCAAAAATTGCTTGCCTTGACTTCAGCCTGCAGAAAACAAAAATGAAGCTTGGTGTACAAGTGGTGATTACAGACCCTGAAAAACTGGACCAAATTAGACAGAGGTGTGTACAGAGGTCCTTTGTGGCCTTTAAAGGGTTGTTTATAAATTACCCTGGTGTTTGAGCAAGACTGTGACGGTAAACTTAAACGAACGAGTGCTTCATTTCATAGATAGTGGAGCATATGAGCAGAACTGTTTACTAGGAAGCTGAATGTGTTGTTTATACAGCTGGATTTTTAAGCATGTCTTCGGGGACTTTAAAGATTAGCGTTGTTAACTCTAGTCAGACTGTTGTACATAAACTTAAAAAAAGAAAGGGTGGTAGTGGTGTGTTTAAGAGATTTGGGTTGTTATGACTTAAACCTATGAAAATTGGCGTGTTTGTGAATTCGGGGTTTATGAACCTTGATAGTAAAGGCCAGGAACCTATTTCTTTCTAAGCACAGTTTTTAGTTAGGACCAAGGAACTCAAATTGGGGCAGAAGAGAGCCGAGTGTGTTTTAACGTCTTGAAATTTTCTGCTAGTGAGGCTGAATTAAGTTCTGGTCATAGGTGGGAATGGATGGTTAATATAATTTAATCCAGAATTATCTTTTGTGAAAAATACTCGGAAAGTGTAGTTGTATCACACAGAAACAAAATCGGGTTAATACTTAAATACATTTTCACTATAGAGAATCTGATATCACCAAGGAAAGAATTCAGAAGATCCTGGCAACTGGGGCCAATGTTATTCTAACAACTGGTGGCATTGATGATATGTGTCTGAAGTATTTTGTGGAGGCTGGTGCGATGGCAGTTAGAAGAGTGTTAAAAAGAGACCTTAAACGTATTGCTAAAGCTTCTGGAGGTATGTCTTCTGCCAACTTTGACGTGGTCCTTCATGCTGTTACACATGACCATGTAAAAATCTTTTCACATTGGAAGATTGAGACTAAGCCATTCCAAAAACAAAGTTTTCATTTCCTTAATGCTGTTACATATATATTGATAGAGCCATTTTTTGTGTAATTGTGAAAGTTTTTCAACATACTGAATTTATTGAAAAATTCATGATTTTAATCTGTAGTCACTTCAGAAAATGAGAGTTCATCTTAAAGGGACAGTTGCTTTTATCTGGAAACCTTAAACTTGTATTTTATACATCACTTTACTGTAAGTAAATGTTTCTGAATTGAAGACAGAATGTTAAAGTCTTCGGGAGGAGAGTGAAGGAGCAACGTTTATTGTGTCTTTGCTAATTCTCTTAACAGCAACTGTTCTGTCAACTCTGGCCAATCTGGAAGGCGAAGAAACTTTCGAAGCTGCCATGTTGGGACAAGCTGAAGAGGTGGTACAGGAGAGAATTTGTGATGATGAACTGATTCTAATCAAAAAGTAAGGGCCACTTTCTAAATGACAAAGCTATATAGGTTTTCTCAGCGTTAAAGGTAAAATGAGGTCATCTTCCCATTTATTTGCTGCTATCGTCTCTCAGTGATATGAGCAGTTATACGCATGGGATAAAATATGCTGGACGTTTGTAAATAGAGATGAAGTCACTATATTTTATCTCTTCTGCATGGTCTAGACATGCTTTTTGGTACAGCATGTTGAACTCCTGTAAGTAGGGTTTTAAGAAGGATGTTTGCAGTGAATTACCATGTAGACTGACTATATGAAAATACTGATTTCAGAACTTGGCTTACTTTTGTTTTTAATAGCACTAAGGCTCGTACATCTGCGTCCGTGATCTTACGGGGGGCAAATGATTTCATGTGCGATGAGATGGAGCGCTCTTTGCATGATGCTCTCTGTGTGGTGAGGAGAGTTCTGGAGTCAAAATCTGTGGTTCCAGGTGGGGGTGCTGTAGAAGCAGCCCTTTCCATATATCTCGAAAACTACGCGACTAGCATGGTAAGAAAGCCTTTCTTTCAAGATGGGCAAGGGAGAGACTCTGGCATTTTATTATGTCTTGTCTGAGCTGCCACTGCGGGCTTTAATTTTTCTCCTTTTGTGAACATGCCTAACTGCCTTTCTTCTAGGGGTCTCGGGAACAACTTGCTATTGCAGAGTTTGCAAGATCTCTTCTTGTTATTCCTAACACGCTCGCAGTTAATGCTGCCCAAGATTCCACAGATTTGGTTGCAAAGTTAAGAGCTTTTCACAACGAGGCTCAAGTTAATCCAGAACGTAAAAATCTAAAGTGGTGAGCATACGATTTCTCAGTCAGTTTCATCCTCGACTACGTACTGTACGTGGTGGTTTTGTTTTAAATTCATGGTAGATTGTATTTTGGCCCTCCTAGACCTTTGGAAAATTACAGACCTCTCAAATACTTAACGAAAGGATGCTGACGAGGGGTTATTAGCATGGGTGTGTCTTAGCTCAATTCCTGACTTCTGCCTGCTTCTTGAAGGAGCCCTGGTGGTGCGAATGCTTCAAAGACCTGGCTCTTTTCTACCCTGGCAGTTGTCCCACTGGAAATGTTTGCATACAGAGTTCCTTGTCTTTACTACCACTTAGGCTTTTCTACTGTCAGTGCTGCTGGTTTGTGTCAATTTCTTTAGTCCTAAAGTGACCTTGCCACAAAGTCCCAGCATTACCCAAGATTAACATTTGCATGGAACAGATAGAATTATGGGCTGTTAGTTTTGTATTAGCTTTTAGAGAGAGAGGATGGGGTATGTTAGGTAAGAGGGCCATTTAGTCGTTTGTTTCTTCCCTACAGGATTGGTCTGGATTTGGTCAATGGCAAACCTCGTGACAACAAACAAGCAGGGGTGTTTGAACCAACTATAGTTAAAGTGAAGAGTTTGAAATTTGCGACAGAAGCTGCAATAACCATTCTACGGATTGATGATCTCATTAAATTACACCCAGACAGTAAAGATGACAAACATGGCGGTTACGAAGATGCTGTTCACTCGGGAGCCCTTGAAGACTGATGTACTTGCTCCTTTATTTATAACAATGTTAAATGCACTTGTCCTGTACTCCAAGTATTACACATTAAAGTACAACAATCTAGCAAGCCTTGGGTTACTGTGAAGTGGAAGGTCCTTTCCATCCTCATTTTGGTCCTGTTTTCACATTTTAACTGAGTAGCATACAAAGTTTAAAAAGAAGGCTCAAGGTTAGATCACATTCATCCTCTCTGAACACACATTGCTATTCCCATCCCTCCCCCGATGCACAGGGCGGCAACACCACGCTTCCCACCAGTTCTCTCCATGGTGTGTAACAGGGTCACAAGAATCCGACAGCCAGATGCTCCGAGGGGGTGGCCCAAGGCTATGGCTCCTCCTTGAATGTTGACCTATGGGGGTAAAGATTTATTTTAGATTGTTCCATGGGCTTCGGGTTAAAATCCTAAACCTTTTTTATTTCCCCCTCTCAATTTGCATTTTAAACTACTTAGGAATTACCTCATGCCTCTGACTCTCGTACCTGAATACCTGCTCTTGTTCCTTAATATAAAACTTAACTTCAAAAACGTTTTTAAGAACTTAAAATGTCCTGTTAATGTAGGAAGTGAATTAATGTAGTTGAGGGTTTTTGCCTTGGTGAAGTAATAATAGATGGCCCCCGCCGCCACACCCAATCACAGTAAGAGCTTCAGTCTGTCTTCGTTACTGTATGGCTAACACCTGGGAAGTTGCTCATTTCATATGCATGGGTTTTGCTGTTTACAGTCTTAAAGTTGTGGTAGTTGAGTTGTTAGGAGTACTTGCTCATGCTTACCTTTTCTGGGTTTAATCCCAGGTCTTTACCTATTGCAACAGAGAGGGCTGCGAAGGCTTCATTGATTTCAAATAGATCAACATCTTCCAGTGACCAGCCTGCTTTTGCAACCTGAAGGAGAGGGATTAGTGGAGTAAAGCGAAAAAACCACCGAGCCCCTTGCCGTCAAGTCAGTTCGGACTCAAGGGGACCCGAGAGGACAGAGTAGAACTCTCCCGTAGGGCTTCCAAGGAGCCTGGTGGATTCTAACTGCCAGCCTTTCAGTTAACAGCCTTAGGTCTTCACCACTGCGCCACCAGGGTTTCCATTAATGGAGTAGAGGTCAAGCTCACAAAAAGGCTCAAGATAAACCATTCACTGAGGACGTGAAGACAGCAGCAGAACATGCTGCCTGATACTGAAGAATATATAAAAACTGCTGCTTGGGGTTCCTAGGTACGTCCAATCATACTGCACACGTTTTGCCTGCTGACAGCAATTTCAGAAGGTGGCTGTGTTAAAAATATCCCTTAGGAATTCTAAAGGGTACTAAGTTTTGCACCAGTAGCTTCTGTCAGGAACAGGCAAGGTGGCACGGACTCAGTCCCCTAGGATACGTACAATCCAAATGGCTGTCTCTTGATGGTGGGGAAAGTACAGCAGAGAGGAAACTAAATGGTGAAGCTTATTAAAGCTTAATAAGGTTTGAAGTACTGTTTCACAATAAGGAAACGAACAAATGACACCTATTAGGGATAAATAGGGAAACAAAGTCAAGCAACACCTGGCATTTTGCAGTGGGAAGGAGATCTAAATAAAGGCTCAAAGAAGTGTGGGGAACTTCATTTGGCATTGCAGGTTGTCTGCTTCCCAAGAGATGAGGTTACTAAACGGTGTGAACTGAGACTGTGACACTCACGGCTTGCTTTATTGCTGGAATCGGTCCTGTTCCCATGATGGAAGGCTCTACACCTACTTGTGACCAGGAAACTATCTGTGCCAAGGGTGTCAGCCCCCGATTCACAGCTTCTGACTTCTTCATAAGGACCACAGCTGCAGCACCATCGTTCATTCCTGCAAAATACAAATGTTTCCATTTCTAGAAGAATGCTTGTTAACTCTAATCAGGTATCTGTGCCTACTTTCCCTTCCACCTGAAGATAGGAATTAAATAGTTTTTAAAACCTCTTGGCAGAACTGTTCCCATAATTCAACAGGCTTTACCGTGTAGTTAGAGATGTAAGTTTGAAGGGAAAGATTAAAGGACTAATGGACCACCACCACCACAGCCTCCACCAGACTGAGCCCAGCACAACTAGATGGTGCTCTGACAGGGATCACAATAGAGGGTCCTGGACAGAGGTGGAAAAAAAATGTAGGACAAAATTCAAACTCACAAAAAAAGACCAGACTTACTGGTCTGACAGACTGGGGAAATCCTGAGAGTATGGTCCCCAGACATGCTTTTAACTCAGTACTTAGGTCACTCCTGAAGTTCACCTTTAAGCCAAAGATCTGACAGGACCATAAGAGAAACAATAATATACACAGCTCAACCATATACATGAGACTAAATGGGCACAGGCTGAGAAGGCAGGAGGGGACAGGAAAGTGGGGACGAATGGAAATGGGGATGGGAAACCCAAGGTTGAGAAGGGGAGAGTACTGTCACATTGCAGGGCTGGCAACCAATGTCAAAACAATATGTGTATGTATTGTTTAATGAGAAACACTAATTTGCTCTGTAAACCACCTAAAGCACAATTAAAAAAATAAATGGGAAGTTTGGCCATGTGACATACCTGACCACAGAACCTTCAAACTGAAGAGTGAACGGGAAGATTAGAGTGGGGGAGGGGAGGCTTAGGGAAAGAAATGGAAAAACTAAGCTCAGACCTAGGGGCTTCTGATACTGGAAAAATTCAAAGGGAATGGACAAACGCTGGGGTTCCATAATTTCTTCATTTTTATATCTAGTTAGGACGTCAGAAAAAGAAACCCATCCTTTCAATATAGGTTAAATCAATTACCAAATATAAAGTACATTTTTTTCCTAAAGCAAACTTTGAAAATAACTGTATGAACAGTTAATGAAAAGTTAGAAAAAAGGTCTTGACTTGGTAGCAGACTTGTGGAACTGCCTTACAAAGTCTCTAACCTGAAGCATTAGCTGGGGTAACCGTGCCTGTTCCGTCTGTAAGAAAGCAAGGCTTTAGCTTCGACACAGCTTCTATGTTGCTTCCGTGTCGAGGAAATTCATCTGTTTTAACTTCAGTAAGACCTGAAAAAAGGAAAAGCAGTTACGCAAGATGAGTACAAAGGTGGCACTGCACAGACTACAGATGTCTGAAGGATCTTTCAGGCGTGATCTAGGGTTCCGATTTGGAATCAAAGCTTACTAACATACGTCCACTTTCATTCCAGTAGGAGGAAAGTACACACTAACAATTATTTTTCTTGAAACATTTCATGAGAACTCTCCTCAAAAGTGAGCTCAAGCGGGAATGGGACTATTGCCTATTGGGTACATCATTTCTGTTTTGGCTGATGAAAAAGATGTGGAAATATTCTAGTGGTGATGGTAGCAAGATATTGTGAATGTAATTAATGCCACCAAATTGTACACTTAAAAATAGTTAAAATGACAGATTTTACGTCATATTTTTATCACAATAAAAAAAAATTTTAAGAGACCTCAAGAGGAACACAAATTTGGATTTCAAGTACAAGGAACATCAGTTTGCTTTTTGAAAACCCTTAACATTCAAGACAGCAATTATTTGGGAATCTATACTTTTTGTCTGGGATCCCTCTCAAGAGCTGCATTTCAGGCCATCAGAGTACCCACCCCAGTGTGCCCCCGGCATGTGCACAGTTAGGAAACCAGCTTCCATGAAGCTGGACACCACGTCAGAGGATGCACCCACCAACTTCCACTGGACAAGCTTAGCGCCCTTTGCCCTCCTGGTTTCCATGGAATGAACAATGTGGGGTAAAGAACCTAGTTTTACCCTAAGTGCAGTGGCCTTTGTCTCTGGCTCCGAGATTCGTGCTGTTGCGTTGGGGACTGCCAGACCAGAAGACTCACCTGGGAGAACAATATCAACTAGACTCGGGAGGCATGACTGAGCCTGAACACACTCAGTGAGCTTCCTGTTTGGAGGGGACATCTGTTCTTGGGAGGGTAAAGTGTCCCTTGGGAAATGGATGTTCCATTTTGGGAACCCTCCCAGACCGCACCCTATGCATTTCTTCATTTGTGTCCTTTTTTGGCTATAATAAATCTAGTCATAAGTATGGTATACTCGCCACGAGTTCTGTAAGTTGTTCCAGAGAAATTACTGGGCCCACAGAGAGCCACAGCAGGCCAGAAAGTGAGGATGTTGAGTGGACTCCTGAGCCTGCAGCTGGCATCCTGAAGGGGTAGTAGGAAACCAGCCCCAAATCTGAGGCCAGCAGGGCAGAAGGTTGGGGTACCGTGTACTCCCCAAACGTGCAGCTGGCATCTTCCTATCTGGCAGTCTAAAAGACAGTAGCCTTTTTAATTTGTGAGCTCTGACCTAGCTCTGGGTGGCTAGGGTTGGACGGCCACAGGGTCAGCTGGCGATTAGAATGGAAGAATGGGAAGGTGGGAGCTGGGCCAATCTCCACGTTTTGAGGGTTGGATTCATGTTGATCCTTACCACGTAGTTGACAATGAAGGTGGAATTTACCAACTTTACACAAACAAGACACAACATCTTTTAAAAAACTAATTAGATAAAACCCCAGAATGCAAAAATGAGTAGTAATGTTTTCCATTGGACCTACAGATAATGCGTTGGTGAACCTGCTTAATACACAAATGCTGTTCACATAATTCCATGCAGTATTTTGGCTTCCCTTTACCAACTACTTATTTTCTATTAAAGTGTTGCTTAAATTGCTCCTTCAAAAATCATTTCCAAGTCACTCCTCTTACATGAGCTATCTCGCAGTAACTGGTCTCTGGTCCATATGAAATTCCATATGTGTATCTGACAGTCCCTGAGACATTTTGACCTTTTTCATATCCACAGTCCTTTCTGAGGAAAGCAGTTCAAGTTCCTTGTACAAAAAGTTGCTATGTTTGAGTCACAGGACTTTGCTAGTTACAACAGAAAGATCAGGGAATGTCAAGGCCAATCTCTTAAGTGCGGGACCTAAGAAAAATCGGTCATCAATAAGGGAACTGGACCAGAGCACTCCATAGTAGACAATGGCCAACCGACCCAAAAAGATTCACTCGTGAGAGATCTAAACGTAAGATGCACACAGAAGGAACAGGGAGTAGGGGACGTTCCCTCCTGAGGAGATTCAGCCTACAGGGATGGCAAGTCAGTTGTAGCTTCCTATCAACCAAGAACAAATGCTCCAGTTTTTCATGAAACCTGCTGTTATCAGCTTATCAGCCTTGGACATGGGAACCGAGAGTATCTGAATGCTGACGGTTTCCCGTGTTTCCTCACTCCGTAAACCTGTAAGACCCCCATCTCCACTTCCACATTCAGATGTGTCCAGGTCTATCTTTCCTGTGAAAGACCTAAGACACGATTTCTATTTTGGCCTTGCAAAACATTCCTATATACTATTCTTTTGGATATTACTCTTATCAGTAAACCCACCTTTTCTGGAAGACACAAACACTGGTACGATCTCTTTGTCAAAATGGCCGGCTTTCTGTGCACTCTCTGTCCTGTTCTGGGACAGAATGGCAATCTTGTCTTGATCTTCTCTACTCACTTGCCATTTTTTGGCTACATTTTCAGCTGGTGAAGAGGAAAAAAAGCAAAAAACAGACATTTTCATGAACTCTCTCTTGGTAGCTCAAGCTTTTCACATTTAAACCAGCACTGACCATGCAGCACGAGCAGGCTCTCAGGTGGGTGTTTTCTCTGTGGCAATCCTGCAACCACAGCAAAGAATGTGGAAATGTCCCAGTGACTCCTGAGAAGGCATTTTCTTTCTTTCCTTCTGTATTAGTCACTTGGGGTTGCCATAACAAACTACCCCAAACTATGAGGCTCAAAACAAGAGAAATTAATTCTCTCACAGTTCTGGAAACTAAAAGGCCAAATTCAGGGTGTCAGGAGAGCCATGCTCTCTGAAGGCTCTCAAGAAAGATCCTCCCTTGCCTCTTCCAACTTCTGACGGCTCCTGGCAATCCTTGGTGCTCCCTGGGTTGTAAATGCATCCTTCCAGCATCTGCCTCAGCCTTCACGTGGCACCTAACCTCTGTCTGTCTCTGTCTCTTCTCCTCTTTTACAACTGTAATTAATGGATTAGGGCCGACCCTACTCTAGTATGACCTCATGTTAACTAATAACATCTTCAAAGAGTATTTCCAAACAAGGTCACAATCACAGGTACTAGGGGTTAGGACTTCAACATATCGTTTTGGGGGGCTTAATCAAACCCATAACACATTCCTTTCATTCTTCCACCTTTTCGGTATAATTTTAAACAAATTCACCACTTGTTTACATTTTGCTCCATTTGCCTGTCTTTCTCTCTTTCTGAACCATTTGAGAGAAAGTTGGAGATGTCATGCCCCTTTACTCCTAAATTTTAATTTCAGCATATATTTCCCCAAAACAAGGTCATTCTCTTATATAACCACAGTTATCAAAATCAGGAAATTTAACCTCAATACAATTTGTTGTTGTTGTTAAGTGCTGTCGAGTTGGTTCCTACTCATAGCAATCCAACGTACAACAGAATGAAACACAGCCTGGTCCTGTGCCATCCTCACAATTGTTGCTATGTTTGAGCCCACTGTTGAAGCCACTGTGTCAATCCACCTCATTGAAGGTCTTCCTCTTTTTTGCTGACCCTCTACTCTACCAAGCATGATGTCCTTCTCCATGAACTGGTCCCTCCTGATAACATGTCCAAAGTATGTGAGATGAAGTCTTGCCATCCCTGCTTCTAATGAGTATTCAATTAACAGCTCAGCTGCTAACCCAAAGGTGGGCAGTTCGAATCCATCAGCTGTTGCTTGGAAACCCTGTGGGGCAGTTCTACTCCATCCTATAAAGGTCGCTTATGAGTCAGAATTGACAACAACGGGTTTGGTTTTGGTATTCACTATATCAAATCCTTGGTCCAATTAAATTTCATCTATTGCCCCAATCTGACTCATACCGACCCTATAGGACAGAGCAGAACTGTCCCACAGAGTTTCCAAGGAGCGCCTGGTAGATGTGAACTGCCAACCCTTTGGTTAGCAGCTGTAGCACTTAACCACTTAACCACTATGCCCCCAGGGTTTCAGAGGGTCGCTATGAACTCGATGGCACTGGGTTTGTTTTTATGGTTTTATTGCCCCAATGATGCCCTGTATAGCTATTTTATTTGTTCAGTGCAGAAGCTAACCCAGGGTCATGCATTACAGTTCCTTTATCTGGTGCAGTTCCTCAAAGTATCTTTGAGTTCCTTGACTATATTGGTTTTCTAATGCTGCTCTATAACAGAAATACCACAAGTGGGTGGCTTAAACAAACAGTTTATTTTCTCACAGTTTAGGAGGACAGAAGTCTGAATCCAAGGCCTCAGCTCTAAGGGGAGGCTTTCTCTGTTGGCTCTGGAGGAAGGTCCCTGTCTCTTTTCCACTAGTGTTCCTTGATTCCTTGGCAATCTTCATGTGGCCTGGCCTTTATCTTCTCCCATTCCTGCTTGCTTGCTTCTGGGCCTAATCTGCTCCTTTTATATCTCTGCAATGATTAGCTTAAGACACCCCCTTCACTGATAAGGCTTCATTAACGTAACAAAGAAAACCCTATTCCCAGATAGGGTTACATCCACAAGGATAGGGGTTAGGATTCCAGCACATGTTTTGGGGGGACACAATTACATCCATAACACTGATATTTTTGAAGGGCAGGGCCAGTTCTTTTGCAGAATGTCCCCTAATTGGGGCTTGTCTAGTTTCCTCATTAGGTTAAGATTATGTGAAAGGGAGGCATACAGACACCGACTGACGCTATGATCTTCTCAGGACACCTGAAGCCAGTGTATCTCAGGCGACATTAGCCTTCCTCACTTGGTTAAAGATGTGTCCACCAGGTTTCCCCATTGCAAAGTTACTATTTTTCCATTTATAATTAATAAGTAATCTATGAGAAGTTACTTGCAGGTTATTAAAATGTCTCCTCATCAAATGCTCACCCCACTAATTGTAGCACTCATTCATGATTTTCTAACTCCCACGTTCCTCCTAGACGTCACCAACCGGCATTCTCCTGTAAAGAAGGGCTCTCCCTCCTTTCTCTCTTATTCAGTTACTTACATCAATATGGACACATGTATTCTCATTTCATTTAATCAGTTATAATCCATTACTATCATTATTTATGCTTTATTACAGTCTTTACTTTTTAGAGCAGTTTCAGGGTTACACAAAAATTCTGCAGACAGTACAGAGGGTTCCCATCTGCCCCCTTTCTTCCTTGCTGTTTCTCCTGTTATCAGCATCTTGCATTTCTGTGGGACATTTGTCACAACTGATGAAGCAGTATCAACACATTATTAATTAAAGTCCATAGTTTACATTAAGGTTCACTCTGTGTTGTACAGCCCTATGGCTTTGGACAAATGCACCTGGCATGTGTCCACCATGACAGTCATGGAGTAGTTTCACTGCCCTAAAAATGCCCTGTGCTCCACCTGTTCCCCTGCCCTCCTTCCAGCCACTGGTATCGTTATTTATTTTCATTGCCCAGGATTTGGGCAGTGGTAGCCCCTTTAAGCTGGCTCCTGTGTCCTTTTGACAGGTCCCCAGGATGGGCACTTGTTTATTTTTTCAGCAGTTTTGTCCCCGTGCTGG
Organism: Loxodonta africana; assembly: GCF_030014295.1. Lineage (NCBI taxonomy): Eukaryota > Metazoa > Chordata > Mammalia > Proboscidea > Elephantidae > Loxodonta > Loxodonta africana. The sequence goes on along the minus strand of NC_087342.1, from coordinate 230,218,731 downwards.
CATGAGGCATTTCTCCAAGGAATTCTAGTTCCTGTTAGTGGAGAATGGTATTTAGAAACGAAGAACTAGGTGTGAGGATTGCTCACTGTTACCAGTATATCGCTTTTTCTAGCTAGGCCTCTTTCTAGACACGTATACCGTTTATACCATAAATATGTATTTCCTGAAACTTTTTTAAATTGACATGCTTTCGGCTATGTCTGCTTTACCTGTAATGCCCATATGATAGTTGTGGAATGCATCTGTAAGACCATCACAAAGTATGCTGTCAAGTAGAGGCATCTCACCAATCTTTACTCCTGTTCTCAAGTGAACCAAGTGAGGAGCCTGGGAAAAGAAATACAAATACATTTGTTTGGTTATAATCAGTCCTCTCCTTACGATCCCACTCAAAACTATCCAGTGTTCCTCAGTCTTCACCCAGGCCCCTTGCTACCCCTTCTCCCCTCGTCCTGCTCATTCCCCTCCTCACGCAGGCCCCAAGGCTTGAAGGTCCCTAAAGTGAGCAGACTACTCCACCCTGCCTATCTCAGGAACCCATTACTCTATCTACTCATTCCCATTTCTCCATCAAAACCTATGCATTCCATGTGCAAGCTCCTTAACAAACTGAAACCCACTGTATTGCTGTCGACTCAATTCCAACTCATAGCAGCCCTCTAGGACAGAGAAGAACTGCCCCATGCTGTCTCCGAGGCTGTAATCTTTACGGGAGCAGAATGCCAGGTCTTTCTCCCACAAAGCTACTGGTGGGTTTGAATCATCCACCTTTCAGTTAGCAGCCAGGCACTTAACCACTGCACCACCAGGGCTCCTCTCCCAATTCTTTAAGAAATCCATTTATTCTTTCCAAAGAGACCACTACTTAGCCATTAAATGAATAGCTCACCTAGGGCTGAAGAGACACCAACAATGTGCTGCTTACTTTGCTGGGAGAAATAATGCCTACGGTGAGACTAATCAGGTTGTCTAATTAACTGATAGGAGGGACTGCTGGGTTGCGGGGTGTGCTTAACTCCCAACCACTCGACTGCAACTCTAACAGAGTAGAAAGAGTACAACTTGGAGTCAGAAGAGCTGTACTGGAATCCCAGCTCTGGGCCTCAGTTTCCTTATCTGTAAATTAGGAATAATTTAACCTATGTGGAGTCCCTGGGTGGTACAAACAGTTAAGAACTCGACTAGTAGCCCAAAGGTTGGCGATTCAACCCACCCAAAGGTGCCTTAAAAGTTAGGCCTGACAGTCTGTTTCCAAAAGATCACAGCCTTGAAAACGCTATGGAGCAGTTCTACTCTGTCAGATGTGGCCACCATGGGTTGGAATCAACTCAATGGTAACTAACAACAACAACTCTGGGGGCTATTTGGGGACTTCAGAAAGACCTCATGTATAAAAGCACCCAGTAAAGTATGACACAGATTTTAGTACAGTTTTGTAAGCTCCCATCAAAATCAGTGACTGTTCTGCTCCCTTCAGCCTCCCTGCTCCTGAGCCTCGGCAGTGGCTGGGCCGAACTGGCCTCTGACTGGGGATTCCCAGGTCAGATGCTGAGCTGCCTCACTGGGAGGCAGGAGGTACACTTTTTTTTTTTTTTTAATTTTTATTGTGCTTTAAGTGAAAGTTTACAAATCAGGTCAGTCTCTCAAATGAAAATTTATATATACCTTGCTATACACTCCTCATTGCTCTCCCCCTAATGAGACAGCCCGCTCCTTCCCTCCACCCTTTCTTTTCCTGTCCATTCCACCAGCTTCTAACCCCCTCTACCCTCTCATCTCCCCTCCAGATAAGAGATGCCAACATAGTCTCAAGTGTCTACTTGATCAAAGAAGCTCATTCTTCACCAACATCTTTTTCTATCCCATTGTCCAGTCCAATCCATGTCTGAAGAGTTGGCTTTGGGAATGGTTCCTGTCTGGGGCTAACAGAAGGTCTGGGGGCTATGACCACTGAGGTCCTTCCAGTCTCGGTCAGACCACTAAGTCTGGTCTTTTTACAAGAATTTGGGGTCTAGGAGGTACACTTTTTACTGCTATCCCAATCAAAAGGATGGAACTTGCAGAAACACATTCCATCTGGCACACTGACTAGAAAAGAGCAGAGTCACAGATCACTCTTCCAAGGTCAATGCCTCTAAAAGGTCAGCAAAGTCTGCTCCCTAGGATCCTCCCTGTCATTTGCAAGAAGGCAAGTGGCAACATCTGTTTCTGACTTTGCCTCACAAGACATTTTAAAAAGGGCTGTCAGTGACTACTGTTATGGGTTTAATTCAGGAGAAATTAACGCTTCAGTAACAACATTTTAGACAATACATTCTGTTCCAAATGGTGCTGGTTGACAAGTTTTTTTCTTCAACCTGAATTTCCCATCCTCCATGATGAACGTTAACATCCAGGCGGGCTCAAGGATGAATCTAGTTTTTCGTCTGCTTGTTTGTTTCCTGTTGCGGTTGAGCTCTGCTATGCCTCCATTTACCCGGCTGTGGCACAGCAGTGAGCTTATCTGCGAGAAGTCGCCAAGAGCTGTCCCCTCTACCTTACCTTGCTCATGTTTTCCATGCCTCCTGCAACCACGATACTGGAGTCTCCAGTCCCTACTGACTGGGCTGCAAGGCACACAGCTTTCAGGCCTGAGCCACAGATCATCTGGCAGCTCCAGGCCGGCACAGTGTAGGGGATCCCTGCGCCCACACTGGCTTGTCGGGCAGGATTCTGCCCGCAACCTGGGAGAAGGAACACGACAGGATGTCACAGCAAGAATAGATGCAAATCAGAAGCTTGCCTCCTGCCACTTCTGAAAGCCCATGGGCCAGCTAAGCTCCCTCCAGAGGCAGACAGGCCTGCGTGCAATCTATGCCAGACACAGTTGAGCCCCTGAATACATATTACCATGTCCTGCTCTCTAGTCCTGGGTGGCACAAATGACTATTAACTGAAAGACTGGTGGTTCAAACTCACTCACCAGCACTGTAGAAGACAAGCCTGGCAACCCACTTCCGAAGGAGGACAGCCTTGAAAACCCTATGAAGCAGTTCTACTGTACACACACGGGATTGCCATCAGTCGGAATCAACTCGAAAACTGCTTTGGTTTTTGGTTTTTTATACTGCTCTCTAGTTATTTTAGTTATATGCTTTCTGCCCTTTGTCCCTAAAGATGAAGATAATCAGAAGATAATAAAGATGGAAATAATAAGATCCAACAGTTATTCACAGGATCGAGCTAATAAAAGTAAAGCACTTAGCACAGCTTTAAAGGCCTGTTGTTGCTGTTAAAGGTTAGAACACAATAAACATGGCTATTACTTTTACTACTGATTGTGTGGGAGATTATCCATAAGTGAGAGACATGGAAGGAGATAGCAGGGGCACCAGCAGAGTGTCCTTCACAATCAGGAAAGAATGAGTCAGGGGTCTGCAAGGGCCTTGGAAAATCATAGGAAAGTGGTGTGCTTTACACTGGACATCAATGCTGTAAGGACAAGCTAGGAAAGGGGGAATGAGGAGAAGGAACTACAAAACTACCAAGTAAATACATAAAAAAACAAGGCAGCTCTGAGACAGAGTAAGTGCTAAAGGTGGTTTTGGGTGAACATTACCAGTTTTCATTACTAGTAATCAGAATGTATGCTGCCGAGTGAGCACAAAATTATTAGTGATCAGTAACTTATTAGGAGTGGTCAGGGGTCACTGGTCTACAATCTAAGCAGGAATCAGAAGCGAGATGTGAGCGCTCTCCTCACTCCTCTACTTCCAACCCAGAGACTGCCCCCCCACCCACTGTGAGGGGCGCAGGTACAGCACCTGTCTTCTGCTGCACATCCAGGACCTTTGAGTAGCACCTCAGCAAGAGCTTCTCTGGACAAGAAGCCAGGTGTGTGGAGTGCAGAGGCCAACATGGGGTTTTCCAGGCAGCCAGCAAACCATTCCCATGAATTCCTCAAGGGGGCTGTTCACTTCAGTAGGCATGCGGTAGGGCTACAGAGATGAAGAAACCCTCGTCCTTACCTGGAGGCTAGAAGCATTGCTAACGACTCTAGACCCAGCTAGAACTGGGACTCTTGGGTCCTTCACCCTGGTCCCGCCCTGGAGCCCAGCTACATGTAGAAAAAGAAATAAGCACAGCACAAAGAAATTAAGAAATAAGGCAACAAAGGAAGGATGAGCCATAGTAAATATAACAGCAAAATCACCTCAAGGAAAAATGAAGGTAGGACAAGCTTCAGTGTCTAATCACTTCTCTGCATCTTCTCCTCATGAAAGCCACTTGCATGCACCAGGGGAAAGAAACGTAATAACCTCACGTTGGGCTGTTAGCTATCCCTGAGCGATCTGTTTTTTAAAAACTAGCTCAGGATTAGGACCATGCTTAACATCAATAAGCAAATCCTTAGCGGAGGGATTGCATGTACCTAATAACAGTGAGCCTTGAGTTCCAGTACTGAAGGATTCTATGGGTAAACACTGGATGACACAGGAAGCATCAAAAGAAGTTGGAAGGAATACACAGAGTCACTGCACCCAAAAGAACTGGTCTACATTCAACCATTTCAGGATATAGCATATGATCAAGAACTGATGGTATTGAAGGAAGAAGCCCAAGCTGCACTGAAGGCATTGGTGAACAATAAGCCTCCAGGAATTGATGGAATACCAACTGAGATGTTTCAACAAACAGATGCAGTGCTAGAAGCGCTCACTCGCCTAAGCCAAGAAATTTGAAAGACAGTTACCTGGCCAATTGCCTGGAAGAGATCCATATTTGTGCCCATTTCAAAGAAAGGTGATCCAACAGAATGTGGAAATTATCAAACAATACCATCAATATCACATGCTAGGAAAATTTTGCTGAAGATAATTCAAAAACGATTGTAGCAGTACATCGACAAGAACTGTCAGAAATTCAAGCGAGATTCAGAAGAGGATGTGGAACGAGGGGCATCGTTGCTGATGTCAGATGGATCTTGGCTGAAAACAGAGAATATAAGAAAGATGTTTACCTTTGTTTTACGGACTATGCAAAGGCATTCGACTGTGCGGATCATAACAAATTATGAGTAACGTTGCAAAGAATGGGAATTCCAGAACACTTAATTATGCTCATGAGGTATCTGTACATAGAACAAAAGGTAGTCATTTGAACAGAACAAGGAAATACTGTGTGGTTTAAAGTCAGGAAATGTGTGTGTCAGAGGTGTATCCTTTCACCATACTTATTCACGCCGAACGCTGTGCAAATAAACCGAGAAGCTGGACAATATGAAGAAAAATGTGGCATCAGGATTGGTGGAAGACTCATTAACAACCTGGGTTATGCAGATGACACAACCTTGCTTGCTCAAAGTGGAGAGGACTTGAAGCACTTACTGATGAAGATTAAAGACCACTGCCTTCAGTATGGATTGCACCTCAACATAAAACAAAAATCCTCACAACTGGACCAATGAGCAACATCATGATAAATGGAGAAAAGACTGAAGTTGTCAAGGATTTCATTTTACTTGGATCCATAATCAACACCCATGGAAGCAGCAGTCAAGAAAGCAAATGATGTACTGCATTGGGCAAACTGCTGCAAAGGAACACTTTCAGATGTTGCCAAAAGAACAGCAAATCTGTCTTGGAAGAAGTAAGGCCAGAATGCTCCTTAGAAGCAAGGACGGCAAGACTAACGTCTCACATACTTTGGACGTGTTATCAGGAGGGACAAGTCCCTGGAGAAGGGCATCATGATTGGTAAAGTAGAGGGTCAGTGAAAAAGAGGAAGATCCTTGTCATGGATTGAATTGTGTCCCCCCAAAAATATATGTCAACTTGGTTAGGCCATGATTCCCAGAACTGTGTGGTGGTCCTCCATTTTGTGATTGTAATTTTATGTCGAAAGGATTACGATGGGATTGTAACACCACCCTTACTCAGGTCATCTCCCTGATCCAAGGTAAAGGGAGTTTCCCTGTACCAAGTTTTCTCTCTCAAAAGATAAAAGGAAAGGGAAGCGAGCAGAGAGTGGGTCCTCATACCACCAAGAAAGCAGCACCACGAGCAGAGCACGTCCTTTGGAAATGGGGTCCCTGCGCCTGAGAAGCTCCTCAACCAGGGGAAGATTGAGGACAAGGACCTTCCTCCAGAGTTGACAGAGAGAGAAAGCCTTCCCCTGGAGCCAACACACTGAATTTGGACTTGTAACCCACCAGACCGTGAGAAAATAAATTTCCCTCTGTTAAAGCCATCCACTTGTGGTTATTTCTGTAATGGCAGCACTAGATGACTAAGAAATCCTCAATGAGATGGATGACACAGTGGCTGCAAAAATGAGCTCAAGCATAATGATTGTGAGGATGGCACAAGATCGTGCAATGTTTCGTTCTGTTGTATATGGAGTCACTATGAGTTGGTACCGACTCGACGGCACCTAACGACAACAAGGTGTTGAAAAGCAAAGATGTCAATTTGAGGACTAAGGTCTGCCTGACCCAAGCCATGGTAGTTTCAATCGCCTCATATATGCAAAAGCTGGACAACAAACAAGGAAGACGGAAGAATTAATGCCTTTGAGTTATGGTGTTGGCAAAGAATACTGAATAGAACATGGACTGCCAGAAGAACGAACAAATCTATCTTGGAAGAAGTACAGCCAGAATGCTTCTTAGAAGCGAGAATGGTGAACTTCATTTCCCATAACTTGGACGTTTATCAGAAGGGACTAGTCCCTGGAGAAGGACGTTTATCAGAAGGGACTAGTCCCTGGAGAAGGACCCCATGCTTTGTCAAGCAGTGGGTCAGCAAAAAAGAGGAAGACCCTCAACAAGATGGACTGACATAGTGGCGACAACAATGGGCTCAAGCATAGCAAAGATTGGGAGGATGGCGCAGAACCAGGCGGTGTTTTATTCTGTTGCACACAGGGTCGCTAAGAGTCGGAACCAACTAGACAGCACCTAACAACAACAATTACACTAATCTCAGAAGTCAACTTTTATCACTTCTGTGTGCAGTAATTCACTTAATCCTCACATTAGGAAATACTATTACTTTCATCCCTATTTTATACCTGAGGAAAATGAGGCACAGAGAGCTTAAAAAAAAAAACCTTAAAATCACGCCAGAACAAGTGGTAGAACTGAGATTTGAATCTGTAGTCCAGCCCATAACCTCTTCATTCCGCCCTTACATGGCTCCATATAGATTTCCCACTCAGTGATTCAAAACTACCCCTTTCCTCCACCTCTCCTCTGTACAGCTTTCCCCGGAGCACACTGCTTTTCCTGCAGCCTCATCAGTGGGAGGTGCTCATTCTCTCGAGTTTCACTGATAAAAAGAGTGAAAGCAGGGCCCTGTTCTTGCTCCTCAGTGTCACTCACGGACCATGACCCTGCTGACCTACCATAAGACCCTGCCCCTTGCTCCTTTGCAGCCCATGCCCGCAGGCAGCATTCTTCCCTTCCCCCAAAGCATCACTCCGGCTGCTCCCCTTATTCTTTCTAAATGTAATCCCTTAGTTTTCTCCTCCTGCCTCATTCTCACAGCTGCCTCACCGCCCATATGGTGGCCCCAGCCAACACACCCAACTCCCAGTTCCTTTAACTCTCCTGTCCATCTTTCCTTTGTTCCAACTCAACTCCCCCACACTAATGGCCAAGCCCTAGACCTTGTTTATCATCACCAGCAATTGCACAATTCTCAGTTTACTTAACCAAACACTCCACTACCTGTTCACCAGCACATGAGTACAATTCTTTGACCACAGACCAGTTGCAGCTGAATTGATCCCAACTCGTGGCAACCCCATGTGCGCAAAGGAGAACTGCTCCATGGGGTTTTTAAGGCCATGACCTTCAGAAGAAGGTCACCAGGTCTTTCTTCCATGGAGCCTCTAGGTGGGTTTGAACTGTCAACTTTTCAGTTAGTAGTGTTTAACCATTTGCGCCACCCAGGGACTCCTTCCAGATTGGTGACTTTTCACATTATCCCTATCCATCAGCCATATCCTTCTTTACTCTCCTTATCCAGCTCAGAAGCGAGCTTGATGTGAGCAAGGAGCTTATCTGTGTTGTTGGAGCCAGGTCCCCAGCACCTAGCACAGTACTGGCACATATGAGAAATTCAGTACATTCTACTGAAGGTGACATTTTGGGGAGCATGGAGGGCCATGTATAACCTCCTATGCATCGGGCAGGCCCTGCTTCTGAAGAATGAAAAAATGGTGTAGGACAAGATGTCTAGATTCATTCTGGAAACACGTATTAAATAAGCTATTGGCAGAGTTTTGCAGATGGGGGACAGGAGGCATTCTAACAGAGGGAAATCCGTGAGCAAACATATGAGACGAGAATGTAAGTTTGTGTGTGAACAAGGTGTTCCTAACAAATCTGACCTCTGCCAGGGTCACTGAGGAGTTACCTGCTGTTAAAACATTTCCAAATATGACCTCGGACACCTCCGCTGGAGCCACACTAGCCCTCTTCAGGACTTCTTTGATGACAGTTGCACCCAGCTCATGCACAGGAACAGTAGATAAGGAACCATTGAAGGAACCTAAAACACATTGAGGGAGAGAGAGGACGGCTGAATCCTGAGGTTGATGAAGGAAGCCCACCCATGCCTGGGGCTACAGAGCCCCTCACCCAAACTGCGAGATGAGCCCATGTGGCAAGCCCTTTTACCTGACAGGCTTGCATACCAGCGAGTCTGGGTAAAGGGCAAGGGCAGTTGTCACACTGGCCACAGCTCAGAATGGAATATGCAACACTAGAAAGATTTATGGAAGCCTCTAAACCTGTTGCCTTTGAGTCAATTCCTACTCATAGTGACCCTATAAGACAGGCTAGAACTGCCTTATAAGGTTTCCAAGGAGCAGCTGGTAGATTTGACCTGCTGACCTTTCTGTTAGCAACTGAGCTTTTAACCACTGAACCACCAGGGCTCCACAGAAGCTCTGGCCAGGGGGGTGGGGAAACTTTGCCATCTATTTTTAAAAAACTGAGGGGATGGATACCTCCCAGTGATTTCCAAACAAAAGAAGCCAGGAGATCCCTGTGGAAACGCTTTGAAAATTCTAAAAAACTAAGGACATGGACGTCAGCTACCATTCTTCATTAACCAACCGGAGGAGTCCCCGGCTTGTCCTCTCCAGCTCAGTCTACCTAGCTTGTGTCCCCACAGCTTGTACTTTCCACCATCTGGCTCAACCCCAACTTGGTCCCCTCAGGTGGTGCTCCCAACTTTCCCCCACAGCTCTTCCCCCTCTCATCCCCCCAGGGGTTCCCTCAACCCATCCCCCCACTTCCCTCCAGCTCATCTCTGCCCTGCTTCCCCTTACCCCCACCCCCACCATGCTCCATTTGTTTCTTCCCCCCCACGCCTCCCCTCAGTTCAATCCCTCCTCTCCTCCTCATCCCCCCCAGGTCATCCCCTCAGCTTATACTCTCTGGCTTGGTCCCCTTGGTTGTCCCCTCAGTTCAGTTCTTGCCCCCACCTGTTTATCCCCCGAGTTGGTTCCCCTCCCTCGATCCTACTCGCTAGCTCTCCCCTAGTTCATTTCCCCAGGCTGCCCTCTCAGTCCTCCTACAGCTTGTCCCCCTCCCCCGCTTGTCCCCGCAACTAGGCCCCCATTTCGTTCCCTATCCCACTCCAGCTTGTCTCTCCGACTTGATCCCTCAGCCCCGTTTCCATGCCCCCCACCCGCCAGTCCCCTCAGATCCCTCACGGTTTGTCCCCCCAGTACGTTCTCTAAGCCCCAAGCCACATCTCACTCCCCCTCGCCCCCCCGTCTGTCCCCCCTCCAACAGCTCATCCCCTCAGCTCAAACCACCCCCCCCCAGGTCATTCCCCCTCCTGGTTCTCTCAATTCAGATCACCCAGGCGCCCCGCCGCCGCCACCAGAGGGGTAACCGGTGGCCCTTCCTGACGGTAGCCAATCAGGAGTTTCACGAGAGAGCGCATCCCTGAGTCAGCCAATGGCAGTGCCGGGACGACAGTGGCTCTATCCTCAGGGAACCAATCAGAGCCCGCAGGAGGGCGGCCCACCCCCGCTAGGCACCGGGCGCAGCCCCAGGCGGGGAGGGGACAATGGCGGGGGTGCAAAGGCGGGGGGGGGACAAAGGCGGGGGGCCAAGGGGGCGGGGGGTAAAGGCGGGGGTGGGGGGCAAAGGCCAGGAGGGGCGAAGCCCGGGTTCGGCAGACGCCGGCGACCACCGGTCCCCTCGCCCCGTGCTCCGCCGGCCGCGCCCTCCTCCGCCGCGGGTCCCCTCGCCCCGTGCGCCGCCGGCCGCGCCCTCCTCCGCCGCGGGTCCCCTCGCCCCGTGCGCCGCCGGCCGCGCCCTCCTCCGCCGCGGGTCCCCTCGCCTGTGCACTGCCGGCCGCCTGGTGAGCGTGCAGATGGCTAGGCAGCTCAGACGCGCTGCTCGGACGCCACCCCGCCCGCCTGCGGGCTGCTCACCAATGGCGGTCCGCGCCGCCGAGACGATGACCACGGGGTCCGAGCCTGCGCTCATCCTGCCGCCGCTGCCGAGGCTCTGCTACTGTGAGATCCCGCACGGCCTGCAGCACACAGGCCGCGCGGGGCCGTAGACAGAGTCCGCCCCGTCCCGTCCGCCCCGCCCCGTCCCGTCCGCCCCGCCCCGTCCCGTCCGCCCCGCCCCGCCCCGTCCCGTCCGCGCAGCCGCCAGTGCGCAGGCCAGGGGTGGGGGCGGGGCGGCGTTCCAGATTGGCGGGCCCCCAAACCCCCACATCCCCGACACTCACACTGACTCACCAGTGTGGGCGGGGCAGCGGACCCTGACACTTCCACACCCTCGGACCCTCAGACGGACACCCCAGTGCAGGCGGGGCTGTGGACCCCGGCACCCCAGACACCCCCAGCCCATCCCACTGACACCCCAGTGCAGGTGGGGCTCAGACCCCGACAGCTGCGCTCCCCCAGAACCTCCTACCGCCACTTCAGTGCGGGTGAGGCTGCGGACCCCAACACCCTCACACCCCCAGACCCTACCACTGACACCCCAGTGGGGGCTGGGCTGTGGACACTCCGACGGAAACCCCCAGACTCTCCTACAGACACCCGATGCTTTTCTTGTTATTTTTTACTTACAGTTTTTTTGAGTCAGTAAAGACTCAGTAAAAACATTAAAAAAAAAAAAAAAAAACTCAGTAAAAACATACTTGGGACATATTTACATAATTTGGACGTGTCAGGAGGGATCAGACCCTGCAGAAGGACATCATGCTTGGCAGAGTACAGGGTCAGCGGAAAAGAGGAAGACCTCAACGAGGTGGATTGACACAGTGGCTGCAACAATGAGCTCAAGCATAACAAGGATTGTAAGGATGGCTCAGGACCGGGCAGCGTTTTGTTCTGTTGTGTATAGGGTCACTATGAGTCGGAACCGGCTCCACGGCCCCTAACAACAACCATGAGTGTGGGTAACAGAACACTATCTCAGGTTAGCCCAACACTGGAGTCCCAGAGTTGGTAATCACAGATTTGACTCCTGCAGACTGCAGGCCTAAGTGGCTGTTAAGAAGTGCGGTTTCGCGCTCAGGCCCAAAGAAGTCCCCATGCATTTTGCCTGGGCGCCAACAATCGTTCATCCACGTTAGGTAGCAACTGGGTTCTCCTTTATGCAGACTTGTGGAGGACTTGTCTGTGCCTCCTTTAGGGTTGGCACCACTAGCCTTTCTGTCCTAGAATATCAGCTCTAGAGGCGGCTGTGTGAGGGAGGCAGGAGTGTCTTCATGTCCCCCAAATCAAAAAGCATTTCCTTGGGTTGAAGGTCTGCATAGACTGAAAGGAGAGAAGCATGTGGGGCTATTCATCTTTTTAAAACCCCTCATGACTTCGTATTGCTTATTGGGCAAAGTTCAAAACTTTTCAGAGCTTTCTAGGAACCCCAACACATGGCCTCAACCAATTTCCAGCCTCAGCTCTGGCTACCCCTCCTTTTTCCCCCCATACACACCCCAGTCTAGCTGTGCTTGGCTCCTACTGTTCTCAAGGAGCATTCGCCCTCTTCTCTGTATCTTGGTTTCACGCAGCTGGCTCTGCCTAATCACCTACTCCCTGATGGAGGTGAAACCCTCACAAAGTTCTTTGTGAAAACTTTTTGTATCTTTCCCCCTCCCCCACCCAATTAACCATTCCCTCCTCTGTGCTTCCATTAGCACATGGTGTACAACTCTGTGTATCACTTCTTGTGCTGTAGTAACCAGAGGTTCATATTTCTGCCACCCCCACCAACATGCAGTGGTACGAGCCTCTCCTTCCCAGAGAGAGTTCTCACATTGTTCTGGTACTAGGTCTTCCCAGCACCTAGAACACGTCTGACTCATGTTGTTGTTAGGCACCATCGAGTCAGTTACGAATCATAGTGACCCTATGTACAACAGAACAAAACACCACGGTATTGGGTCATCCTCACAACTGTTGCTATGTTTGAGCCCACTGTTGCAACCACCGTGTTAATCCATCTCATGGACGGTCTTCCTCTTTTCCACCCTCTACTTTACCAAGCATGATACCCTTCTCCAGGGACTGGTCCCTCCTGATAACATGTCCAAAGTACATGAGACGAAGTCTCACCATGCTTGCTTCTGAGGAGCACTCTGGCTGTACTTCTAAGACAGATTTGTTTATTCTTCTGGCAGTCCATGGTATATTCAATATTCTCCACCAGCACCATAATACAAATGCATCAATTCTTCTTCGGTCTTTCTTGTTCATTGTCCAGCTTTCACATGCCTGTGATGCGATTGAAAACACTATGCCATGGGTCAGGCACACCTTAGTCCTCAAAGTGACTTTAAAGAGGTCTTTAGCAAAACATTTGCCCAATGCAATACATCACTTGATTTTTTGACTGCTGCTTCCGTGGGTGTTAATTGTGGATCCAAGTAAAATGAAATCCTTGACAACTTCAGTCTTTTCTCCATTTATCATGATATTGCTTATTGGTCCAGTTGTGAGGATTTTTGTTTTATGCTAAGGTATAACCCATACTGTAGTCTTTGGTCTTCATCAGTAAGTGCTTCAAGTTCTCTTTGTTTTCTGCAAGCAAGATTGTTAATGAGTCTTCATGTAGTCCAGCTTCTCAGATCATTTGCTCACCATACGGATTGAATATGTATGGTGAAAGGATATGATCCTGATGCACACCTTTCCTTGACTTTAAACCACGCAGTATCCCCTTTGTTCTATTCAAATGACTACCTCTTTGTCTATGTACAGTAAGCGTTCTGGAATTCCCACTCTTTGCAATGTTAGCCATAATTTGTTACGATCCACATAGTCGAATGCCTTTGCATGGTCAATTAAACACAGGTAAACCTCTTTCTGGTATTCTCTGCTTTCAGCCAAGATCCACATGACATCAGCAATGATATCTCCTGTTCCATGTCCTCCTCTGAATCCAGCTTGAATTTCAGGCAGGTCCCTGCTGATGTACTGCTACAATTGTTTTTGAATGATCTTCATCAAAATTTTACTAGCATGTGATATTAATGATATCATTCGATAATTTCTGCATTCTGTTGGATCACCTTTCTTTGGAATGGGTACAAATACCAATCTCTTAAAAAAAAATTTTTTTTTTTCCGGTCAGCCAGCCAGGTAGCTGTCTCCCAAATTTTTTGGCATAGACCAGTGAGTATCTCAAATCCTGCATCCGTTTGTTGAAACACCTCTATTGGTATTCCGTCAATTCCTGGAGCCGTATTTTTACACCAGTGCCTTCAGCTCAGCTTGAACTTCTTCCGTCAGTACCATTGGTTCTTGATCATATGCTACCTCCTGAAATGGTTGAATGTGGAGCAGTTCTTTTTGGTACAGTATTTCTGTATATTCCTTCCATCTTTTTTTGATGCTTCCTGCATCATGCAATATTTTGTCCATAGACTCCTTCAATATTGCAAGTCAAGGTTTGATTTTTTTGCTTTAGTTCTTTCAGCTTGAGGAATGCTGAACGTGTTCATTTTTGGTTTTCTTACTCCAGATCTTTAAACATTTCATTAAAATACTTTGTCTTCTTCTCAAGCCACCCTTTGAAATCTTCTGTTCAGCTCTTTTACTTCATTTCTTCCATTTGCTTTAGCTGCTCTACATTCAAGAATAAGCTTCAGAGTCTCTTCTGACATCCATTTTGGCCTTTTCTTTCTTTCCTGTTTCTTTAATGACTTCTTGCTTTCTTAATGTCTGATGTTCTTGATGGTATCCCACAACTAGTCTGGTCTTCAGTCATTAATGTTCAATGAGTAAAATCTATTAAGATCATCTCTAAATTCAGGTGGGATATACTCAAGGTCTTATTTTGGCGCTAGTGAACTGTTTCAATTTTCTTCAGCTTCTACTTAAACTTGCATATGAGCAACTGATGGTCAGTCTGTTCCATAGTCGGCCCCTGGACTTGTTCTGACTGATGATATTGAGCTTCTCCAGTATCCCTTTCAACAGATGTAGTTGATTTGATTCCTCTGTATTCCATCTGGCAAGGTCTCTCTCTCTATATATAAAAAATATAGTTGCTGTTTATGATGTTAAAAAAAGGTATTTTCCGTAAGTCATTGGTCTTGCAAAAAACTTTTTTTTTGAGATTTTTGTGTGTGTGTGTGCTTTAAGTGAAGTTTACAGTCCAAGTTAGTTTCTCATACAAAAATTTTTACACACATTGTGATGTGACCCCTGGATTTCCCTTGTCCATTCAACCAGCTCTTGTCCCTTTCTGCCTTCTCATCTTTTGTCTGAACAGAAGCTGCCCATTTAGTCTTACATATCTAAGAAGCACACTCCTCGTGAGTATCATTTTATGTCTTATAGTCCAGTCTAATCTTTGTCTGAAGAGTTGGCTTTGGGAATGGTTTTAGTCTTGGGCTAACAGAGAGTCTGGGGCCCTGTCTTCTGGGGTCCCCCCAGTCTCAGTCAGACCATTAAGTCTGGTCTTTTTGCTAGAATTTGAGTTCTGCATCCCATTATTTTCCTGCTCTGTAAGGGACTCTTTGTTGTGTTCCCTGTCAGGACTGTCGCTGGTGGTAGCCAGGTACCATCTAGTTCTTCTGGTCTCAGGCTGATGTAGTCTATGGTTTATATGGCCCTTTCTGTCTTTTGGGCTCATATTTTCCTGATCTTGCAAAATTTTATCATGCAATCTCTGGCATCATTTCTATCACCAAGGTCATATTTTCCAACTTTTGATCTTTCTTTGTTTCCAACTTTTGTATTCCAATCACCAGTAATTATAATTGCATCTTGATTGCATGTTTGATCAATTTCAGAGTGCAGAAGTTGGTAAAAATCTTCACATAGTAGGGACTTTAATGTTTGTTAAATAAATGTTAATGAATTTTCATGATTATCATCCGGAAGCATTCCTTATAACAATTCCTGAGGGCTGCATGAAGCCCCGTAGGAATTAGAGTCAGCCACAGGTATAGAGACTTACAACCATTTGAGTAGTAATGAACATTGAGCCGTCATCAACGTATGTGTCAAAAATGATAAGGCGTGCTTGAGTAAAGGGTAAGGACTTGGATGGGGTACTCAGTGATGGCTGGAATTTCATGTGCATTTGGAATGGACTCACTGGTTTCACATGGACATATCCAGTTATGGTGATTGTTGTTGATTTTTGTTTTTGTTGTGTCGCTGAGGTGTTCTTTGGAGAAATCCCATGTGTTCCAGAGTCGAGTTGGCTGTAATCTTTAGGGAAGCAGATCACCAAGCCTGTTTCTTCCTCAGTGCTGCTGGGTGGTTTAGAGCCTCTGACCTCCTGGTTATCAGCTGAGTGCAAACCATTTGCGCCACTCAGGGACCTTCAGTTATGGTGATACGTTCTCAATATCCATTTTATTCCAAATAATTAGTCTTAGTCTATTTAAATGTCCCATGAGTACTTCAAATTTAACAATCTCATTATATGCACCTCTTCCAATCTTTCTCATCTGTTTCTACTCAAATTGTCAGTGTGTGGTACAAGTATCTTACATTAACCAAGCCAGAAACCTCCCTCTTGTACTTCCCTCAGGCATCACTTCTTCCAAGCCTTTCTGTCTCCTGCAGTTGGTGTCCCCTCGGTATCTTATACATAACTTTATCTTCGCGTTTACCACTTTATGACTCCTAGTTTCATTTGTTTCCTCTACTAGACTATAAACTTTGCAAGGTGATCTTGTTACACAGCTTTATGCAGTTCCTAGCACATTCCAAAACCAAACCCATTTCTGTAGAGTCGATTCTGACTCATAACGACCGTATAGGACAGAATAGAACTGCTCCATAGAGTTTTCGAGGAATGGCTGGTGGATTTGAAATGCCAACCTTGGCAGTCATAGCTCTTAACCACTGCGAGACATTAAATGTGAATGAATACAAATACATTCTTTATTACACAGTGCTTAGCACAGGAATATGCAAATGTTGTTCTGGATCCAAGGGATATATTCCATTGTCTCCTACCTGAAGACTCTACCCAGAACCAATTTACAGCAGATCTCTAGAAGGTATTTGCATACACACAGCACCTCTCCTCTGGGGACTTTTCATTACAACTGCTCATTACTATCTACCTCATAGTTATGTCTGGGCCAGATGGTGACCAAGAATAATGAATTGGGGAGTGAAAAGAATAATTAAAAAATTGTTTGTAAATTGTTTTTTGATATTCATTGTGGAAAAGAATAATTTTTAAAATTATTTCTAGATCTAAGATCATATGCTACCTAGAGTGGTAAGCAGGAGTGAGTAGGCAGGGAGCCGCTATGATCTCTAGCTGCCTCAGATGGGCCACCATTACAGCAGGGCCCAGCCAGTTATCCCCAAGGGACCTTGACAACCATTCTTGGTTAAGTTCCACAAACAGTTGTAGGAGTGCAGCAGGGTTTGGCCAGAGGCAGAATTTACCAATAAGGGAAAACGAATCACCAAAGTGGGCTAGACACATACTGGAGGTTAGCAGCACACTCCTTACCACTAGGGGTAGCTCAACAGTTCCTCAGCACAACGCTTCCATGCTAGGTCATTATCCAGGGTGGCGATTTGTACCCGTGGGAATGAAGTGTCACCAGAGAAAAGCAGTAGGCAATGACTGAGTACAGGGGATAAACCGCAATTAAGTATAGAAATAGGGAACATGAAAGAGAAAATTGCCAGATGGAAAGAATGGCTTAGGATCTAAAGTGGTCAGTTGCATCAAATAGAGCTGAGAGGCCAAGGAAACTGACATTTATTGAACTCTGTGTACAAGCACTTTATGTACATTAAAATCTTCCTGATAATCGTATTTGCGAACCCTTATGTGAAAACATGGCAACTGGCCCACCACCTGATGCCAGACCTCTGCGGTGTTCTCAGACCTCTTTTCCACAACTTGACGTGCATCACTTCCCTCAAAGGCCAAAGTAGTCACTTCTAAGAAAATATGCTTAACTGAACCCTCTTAGATCGTTACATCAGTCAACTGTATACTTAACATCTCAGCAATTTGTATTTCTTATCACTGCATTGCCATTTTATGTAACTGTATTTCTGACTCTCAAGTATTTGGTGCAGCAACCAGGAGCTCAGACATGTCTCCCTCCTATTCAAGAGGCTGAAGGGAGGCATTTTAACAGCCATTCCTAGCACAATGAAGGCTCCTTGGAAACAGACTTGGTTCAACTGCCACCTTTGAGGTGGAAATTAGCAAGGGTCTTAGTGACAATTCCAACACTTACCAACGCTTTGGTGGTCACTTAACCCTTTTAAGCCCATTTTCCCTTCAATAAGTGGGAATAACAAGGGTCTACCTCACAGAGCGAAATGAAAATGCATATAAAATTCTTATCAGTTATTGGCATGTAGGCACCCAATAGATGTCAAAAAATGTTAGGGCTTTTTTTTTTTTTGAACTATCTTCGTAGTGCAACTCTGATTCTGTTAGAGACATTGAAGTTTTCTTCCTAGTCCGGGGGTTTCTCCAAGTTGTTGTTGCTTAAAATTAACCTTGTTTGGCGGTACGCATCGAGTTTCTTCGGGCAACTGCTGCATTTCCCTTTTGTTTCCAGGAAGTTACCAAAAGTATGCACAGGCGCTCCCACTTGTCCCCTTTAGAAATAATGCATTTTTAGGAGAGCTGGTAGCTCAATGGTTAAGCGTTTGGCTGCTAACTGCCAAGTCAGCAATTTGAGGCCACAGCTGCTGTGCAGGACGAAGATGTGGCAGTCCCCTTCATAAAGATTACAGCCTTGGAAACCATACGAAGCCGTTCTACTCTGTCCTATAGGGTCGCTGAGTCAGAAATCGACAGCAGGGAGTTTGGTTTTCAGAAATGCACTTTTAGGTCCCTAAGTGGCACAAAGCTGGTGGTTTGAACTCACCCAGCGATGCTGGGAAGAAAGGCCTGGTGATCTGCGTCTGTATAGTCAAGAAAACCCTATGAAGCAGTTCTGCTCTGTAACACATGGGGTCACCATTAGTCGGAATCAACTAGATAGCAACGGGTTAATGAACTTTTAACAAAGGGAGTCAACTCAGGCAGCTTTTCACTTCCACATCAAAGATATTCACAATCCACTGAATTAAAACAACTATCTTTTCTCTTAGCAGAAACAATTCAAATGGTAACATTTGTGTTTGGGCAAAATTTATATTTGACAAAGGTCTGTCATCAGGATTGAAACTTCACTTTGATGCCAGGCACACAACGACTGTGCAGTAGATGCTAGCCACTCATAGTAATGGCTAGCATCTACTGCACAGTCGTTGTGTGCCTGGCATCGTCGTAAGCACTTCATATGTTGGCTCATATAGTGCTTTTACAGGGAAAAACTGAGCTGGAGAGGTTCATGTCCTGAAATCATGTACCAGTTTAAGAGGTAAAGCCATGATTCAAACCCAGTCCCTCCAGAGGGCACTCCCTCAACCTATCATCTACCATGTCTCCTATTTATTATCATAGTTATTCCAGCAAAGAAAGCAACTCAGTTCTGGAAACAAGGAACGCTGACTCTATGTGCTATCCTAAGTTCTCTCCTATGTTAGTCAGCTGTTAATGCAGACTCGACACAAATGTGAAAATTGGTAATATCACATAACAGGTCTATGTTGAATTTTGTCATAAAACTATAAGCCAGTTGAAAATGAATTTCCTATTGCACACCAATTGCACACCAACAGGAAAGAATTACATTTTTGTTTAAACTGAGTGAGTTAAGAGCACACACCCAAAGGCCACAGTATTTAGTAAATAAACCAAGGGAATATTACTTAGTATTTCAGTATACACCAAAATGTTTAATTGTCATAAGCCATTTTTTTATTCACCTTAGCAAATGCACAAAAGGTTAATCAAAAGACAGGAAGTGCAGTATCTTCTAGTACACCACCAAGGACCACTGATACACCTGTATGCCAGCTACCAAGAAAACAACACAGCAGTTAATTTCAAAGATGTTCCTCAATTTCTAGTGTTAAAATCTCCACTTGAGGCTCCTGGATTATACTACAATTGATGTCTACAGCAACTATTTTGCTTCTAGCAAAAATGACATTCCATTTCATCCACATATATGAAATGCTATATTCTAAAGCCATCCAGTACCACACATCTTGATATTTAATGTTTAAGTGAGATGGAGAAAATAAAGCAAACTGAGTCTTATATCTTAAAAACATTTTCTCCTACATTCTACAAATTATACCTGCTCACACCCTCATTGGTTTACTAATGTCAGTATTAGGAGATACCTGTTATTAGTCAAATCAGTAGCACTGGCCAATGTTTTAAAACAAACATCACTGACTGCATACACAACTACCTGAAATCAGTTCACAACACCAAATTCTGCTTTCTAATAAAAATCTAACCAATACCTAGACTATTTTCTTCTTTGTTTCTGTATTTTCAAATATTTTATGGTGACTATATTTTTACAAATCAGGAAAAAAATTAAATTGTTATTAACAGTGTAGTCTAACTTCAAGTTCTTTTTGCAAAGAAAGGCATACACTTAAAAAATAAATGCACAATTAAAATTGATGCATGGGCTCAAGTTTCACTTTTGGGGTGTGTTGAAGAATAATGAGTAGGAATTCAGCAATTCAATGGAAATGAATGGAAAAATATAAACACAACAAAACAAAGCAACAACTAGTGAAGAAGTTACAATAAAAATCTTTATTTAGGTTTGGTCAGTACAGGTTAAGATATATTAAGAGTCACAGAGCCATATGCATTAACAGGATACAACAGTTCATAAAAACTGAGCAACTATGCGCACATATTTCTTAAACATTCAGTCACCTAAAGAGAAAATGCACAGATGTATGGTGAAAAAACTGTATCTAACACTGAAACCACTATAGGACTCCACCGACAAGTCCAACTTTTAGTGATAAAACTACTATACTGGGCAAACTTGGCAGTCATAAACCACATCTACCGTAACAAGTCCGACTGTTGTGTAAGTATAATAACAGCGTGAGTCCGAATGCCATCACACAGCACAGGTTCTAGATATACACAGATTTATACAGACATCATTGTTATACTTTAAGAAAGATTTCCATTTACAACTTCACATTAACTCATATAAAAATAACCTGACCCTACACAAAATGTCCTTTTAGCAACATTCAAAGTAATTAACGGTTACAAGTTCCAAAGTGGCAGAGGTATTGAAGCAAAAAGGAAAAAAAAAAAAAAAAAAAACACCACACCCACAAAAAAGGCAAATTGTGACAAAAGTATGCATTAATTTTCTGGACAGTATCTTTCCTCAAATTAAATGACACTGTATAAAAATTTGCTGGAAAAATATTACAAAACTGAACCCTGTACATTCACACTTGAGTCCAAGCCATTGTGCACATGGCGGGAACCCGCAGTTCGGTTACCTTTCCCACTCACTGCTTTCTCCTCGTGAGGGTCAGGATTGGAGTCTGTGTCATTTGAGTGGTGTGTGAGAGAGTTTTCACTGCCCGTGGGAGAGTCTACACTTTCATACCCCGCACTGAGTTGGTTTACGTAACTACTACCTCCTCTGCCAGTTCTCTCTTCAGAGCTGTTGGAGACCTTATTCCCACTCCCTGGAGAACAAGGGAAGTCATCTGCAGTTGCGCTCCCCTCCCTATGGAATCCAGACCCAGACGTCCTCTGATGGGAGGAGCTGCCATTACTTGGTCCGTTAACCAGGCGACTGCAGTCTTTACTGGTGGCCTCTGCCTGCTCTACAAGCTCCGAAGATGTAGTCCTGCTGGTACTGGGGGCGGAGGCTTGAGACTGCTGCTGCTGGTACTGAGCCAGTTGCTGGCGTGTCTCCTTCAGTTGCTGCTGAAGCACTAAAATGGTGCTCTGCATACCCTCCACTTCTTCGTCAAGTTGGATGATGAAGTCATTCAGTTCTGTGCAAAGGAGAGTCAAACCTACTTTATTATCTCTTATAACACATTTTAAAATATTTTAGTGGCTCCCACAAAGCCAGCTGTTTGTTAAATGAATAAATATAAGTCTAAATCCGCAACAGTATGCCTTAAAAATTATGCTTAAAATTTTAAAATAGTGAGGTGAGAACAAGTTTGTTTTTGAGGAAAGACAGAGCTTAAAATCAAACATACTAAAAGCAAGAGTTTATATTGACCCAAACCACCTATCTAGCTAGCCACGTACAATTGGTCACAGCCAGCACAATCTGTCCCAAGTCCACCTATGGGCCCACACTGCCAGGCTTCTTGCTCCCCACCCTTTTCTGGCCAGTGTCTAAGCTCCACAGCAGGCTTAGCCCTTAGGATACAGCACGGTACACTAACACTCCAAAGAGGCCTACTTGGTTGCTGGCCTTGCTGTCATCAGGGACTGTTCAACATACAAGAACAGAAATCACAGAAAATAATTCTTGAAGATTGTTAACAAATTCTAAAAGGGCTTTAAAAACAAACCACAAAAGCCTCACTGCCATATAATATCAATATACTATGTCTGTGAGTAATAAGACCTAAGAACTATCACTTGGAAAAAGTACTTACAAAGATATTACTTTGGCTACTGGTATCAGATACACCAATCTCAATTTAAATTTTCAAAGAGTTTGGGTGTTTTCCTTACTATGAATCTGCCTCATATACAGAAGAAACAGCACAGATGCAGCTATACTTACAAAAAAAGGAGCTGACAAGTTCCATTTGTGTTAGCAAATTTAAATACTAAATCTCTAATTCACTAAACAGGACCTCCACAAATACAATCAACTATCTACTCTGAGACCACTAGAACAGTCAAATGTTTCCAAGATTTACTTAGAGAAATTGGCTAAATGAAGATATTCTCCCTTTTAAGTACTTAATATAAAGCTGTGCATCTATGTAATGTTTTGGTAATACAATGGCCTTTCTGTCTCTCATCAACCTCTACCCCCATAAAAACTATGTATGAAGTTTACACAGTAAACAATTAGGAGGGTGGGGGGAAAAACAACTAAAATGAGTTTGTTTGCTTTTTTTTTTTCTCAACTAGAAATGTTCCGTCCCTAATTTTAAATAATCACGGGCAGAGGTTAGCATGTATAGAATCTAACCTATAATATTCATGCCTGGCAGTTTTTTAAAGCCAGTGCAAAGTTAAGCAAACTTTTCAAAAAGTCCCTTACCATCCTGACTGCTTTTAAGCTCCTCACTATATTTCTTCTGTAAAGCCAACTCTGCTTCAAGTTGTGCAATACGTCCCTGGGACAGCTGCCTTCCAAGCTCTTGATTCTCCTGGATAAGCATTCGACACTTCGCCATTAACTTTTTGCCTGTTTGGCTGCAAAGGAAAGAGCCATTCATCACAAAATGAAGACAAAACCCTCTACAAACTTCTTTGTTTACAGTTATTATAGTGATCAATGTAACAGGCACAGAATGTAATTACATCACAGCAGGGCACCGCCCTGTCAATTACCAGCTTCTTCTCTGGAACACGTCCATCTTCTCCGTTTCAGTATTTTGCCAAAACAGTAGTAAAAATAAACCTTAAACAAAAAGTGCCCGAACAGCCAATTTTGTTTCTATTAGTAATTGACTCTGAAAACTATTTCACTCTAAATTATCATTTGAAGTATAAACTGGTCAGTTAATTAACACACCTCTTGAATATGACAGTATTAAGAAGGTCCTTATTAGCTTTATTGAACAGTAAAGTTCTCGAAAAGGCATGTGCAACATCAGTCACAAATGTACACTTCTTTAAAATACAAAATACATAAAAATCAGTACCTATAATAGAAACAAATGAGGATATTTATTCTTGCTAGAAAAGCATTTAATAAATTACTCTTAATAGGCAGTTCTCCAGTACACTCATCTTACACACTTCTCCAGGACATAGCTATCACATTAAATGAGGCATGTTCAGTAATCAAGTTTTTTATTTTTTGAAGCCTTAAGGCTCTTTATATTCATCAATCCTTCAGTTCTCTTACGTGTTATTTGCATTTTGAATTGTCTTAATTGGGACACAAGGTGCAACATGTTCCATGTTTTTATCAATTTAATATTGATATATAGTTAAAGTTTTATTCATGTTATAAAAGATTATCCTAGGGACACAAATATAAGATAGGGGTTACTTGCCATAACCAATTCAAGTATATAAATGTTTACTAAATTAGGAGTGCCATACTTTCAACCAACTGGTTTCCAACTGCTAGTGCAACATGTTATAGGAACCTATAGGAACATAAACAAGGGCAAAACTGTAATTAAATGTTCTCATAAATTTCTCAATAAAACGTAACAGCTTTTCTTTAGCCTTAGCAATAACCACAGAGATTATCATCTTTTCTTAAAGGACTCTGTATTTTTTTGTTGTTGCTGTTTCCTTCTTTCAGCAGGGCTTTCAGCTGCCTCATACATTACTTCAGAATGGGTCTGAGCCTATGGAGTCTCGGAACTTTAAAAACGTGAGCACTTTTTGAGGCAATGCTGCAAGGTGCTTTTATCTAGCATGTATTAAGCAAATATAATCCAAGCAAAAGTTTGTTGTTTAAGTTTCCTCACAAAATTATGTGGTACAGTAAAGCCTGGGTGACTACTTTTCAAAGGAGCAAGCCTAAGGACAAAGCCGTGAGTTAGCATGTGGCAAGAGTTTTATCTTTTTTTATGGCAACTTCTTAGCTGATGTTCTTGTTTGTTGCTACGGTAGCTCCATTTTCCCACTAGTGCCCCAGACTTCACCTCTGCTGAAAAGAGCTTAGGGGCCAAATGAAGGAGAAACAGGAAACACGGCATCACCAGCTACTATGGCCTTCTCCATTTCCTGCCGATGCTCCCGCAACCCACAGCTTTCTTTTCTTGCAGTTTTGTTTTCTAGCATCAGCGTTTTCCAACCAACTTGAAATTTCTTTCCTTTTATATGAATTTAATAAAGCTTAGAAATACACTGCAGAATTTACATGTTAATTTGTGACTTAATTTAACCCCATATATCACAAATCCTGATGCAGTGTTTCATTTATAAAAATTCACACCTTTTCATAAACGCCTCAGATAATCCCTATCATTTCTAAAATTAGTGATTACTAAACCAAATCTTTAAAAACTGCTTTTCTTTAAATATTCTGTAATTTTACTTCATTTTATTAACCACGTGAAACTCATATTGTGCTCGCATCGTATCACAGAAATAAAAGATGTGAATTCACTTAAAAATATCTTTGGAGTAACTGTTTTAAAATTAGAACAAAAAATCCAACCCAATCCTAAAATAAAAGAACTCGCAAAGCAACTAGAAAATCCTTCAAGGTAAGAATTGATAAAGAGGAATGGACATTGCACATTTGCTTTAGAGACCAGGCTCTTTTGGAGAGATGTACACATAATTACCTAAATGATTAAATGCAAACTGCAAGCTGCCGAAACACGGAAACCTCTCTCTCTAAAATGTATGCACTGTCACAGGAATTAAATATTTTAACTAAAGTAGAAAAGATAATTAATTCTGGGAATCTCCTCCCTCAAAATTAAAGCAGAAAATAGGTGACAGGAAACAATCCTACTCAAATTATTCCGAAGTTTTGATTGATCATTTGTTCCAAATTAAGAAAGCATTTATAGTGCCCCATATACTCAGATTTATAGCTTATTTTTTACAGGACAAATATAATATTTATCTATAGGTGATTAAAATAAATTATGATCATTAATATAATGGAAATTTTATGTAACTATTAAAAATAATCTAGATGTACTAAAAAAAAGGGGGGGAACCACCAAGGGATTAAGTTAAAAAAAAAAAAAAAAAAACAACTGTAAAACATCTGTTGTTAGGTGCCATCAAGTCAGTCCTGACTCATGGTGACCCTACATGCAACAGATGATTTCTGTATGTAACATACAGCATGAGCACATTTGTTTAAAACCAATATTCACAAAAAGGTTTCTTATGTGTGTATAAATTATCTTGATGAAACCCAAGAAATTTAACAGTGGTCACTGCTCCTGAAAAATAGAATGAGGAAGATCAAGGTCATGTCCAGGAGTGGCTCTCACTTTTCACCTCTACTTTTCTCCACTGTTTCAAATTTATACACAAGCATTAATAAAAAAAAAAAAAAAGAAAGAAAAAAAGACCTCAAAGTGACTGTTACCCAAGTGGCAAAGAAAGATGATGGCTAAATTTGAATATGTGGTAATAACACACTTGATGAATTACTTCTTGATGTACTAATACTTGGGCCATTTCCACTGAGACCTTAAATGGCATAAAAGATATACCGAAGCCTTAATGCTGGCACGGTAAGCTCATTTCAAACAGATATTACTTACCCTCCAGCAGCTACAAAGAGTGGGAATTTTAGAAACGGATTTCTTGCTGAAGTAACACAAACCACTTCTTCAACCCACCCGCTGCCCCACAAATCAGTTCCCTAGAGTGCAAACGTACAAGATACTTACAAGTGATTGGAATGATTAAGAGAACTTAGTCACCCTTGTTAAAACTGCACTTAACCGCAGGGACAAGCTGGAACCTTTATCTTCCACTCATCTTAGACTCCATTATCACCAAGTGAAAATTCAAACTGGTGCCTTAGAGAACGAGCTGATGAAAAAAATTCACCTCCAGGATTGGATGGAAGCATGACGAAAATAATGCCTCATTTATCTAAATGAGCAAATAAATTTGCTAGAAATGGTCACTAATACCTTTTTCAATTCAGTGTCTCACTTAGGCCAGCCCACAGTTCAACACAGTATCTCCCCAATCTTCCGGCAGGCACCCTGTGAAGCTGTCCCACATTAACTTCTACTGCAATCTCTTGGGATAAAGTCTTAAAAAGTAACAAGTGTTAAATCTCCTTCTCTGGTTATGGTACCAGCTGGAAAACAGTAGGTCTTTTAAATGAGACACATAGCCTTTTCCTTCACTCTGAAGAGCACAGCAACAGTTTTTCCAAAATCAACCTGCTCTCCACAGCCCCCCAAATTATAATGTTAAAGTACAACAAAATCATCATAGTATTCCTTGAACTTTTAAAAAACAACTATTTCAAGGCACATTTAATATCATGAGTGTAATACAAAAGGCCCAAATACAATGAAGGAACACATCCCCTATTAACACCACGACAATGCTCTTTCAACAGGTGCCTGTTGAATGGAATGGGGATTTAATCAATTTCACTACTAGAAAAAAAGAAAATAATGCAGGAGTCTCATCACAGCCAAAATCCTTATACAATCTGGTTGTGAAATGAATGTTATAATGCTTCGAACAGTTTAAACCTCAATTTGATAACCACACCTCTGTGTTTGTACAGTCCTTGGTTAAAATTGTCTACAGCATCAGCGACCATTCAAAGAACACACCGTTGATTAAAACCATTGATTGAAGGCTCAATCAAGTAACACAGAGCCCCAAACTAAACGGTTAAGTGTATGAACTACTTGTACTGACGTCTATTAGTTGAATCTCTCATGACTATTAAAAGTTGGTTCTTAGAAAATAAACCCTTTAAAGGCAAAATTACCTCATTCAAGTTTTGACCCAGAAGTTCAGCAACAATCATATAGTCCACAGTCTTATTGGCAAAACTAATATACAGTGTCTCTAAGTCACTATGCTCAAGGTTAAGAGCGATGCATATTCCATTTTTACATTTTACTGGAATTTTACATGTTCAATTCATGATTTAAAATCTCTAGGTTTTCATTCCTCCAAACTGTCTGAAGACACAGTGTGCCACAGACTTAAGACTTCTGTTTCTCCCTCTATTTTCTTCAAACAGAAACATTTCTCAAGTGTCTAAAATTCCTAGAAGTGGGATTTTTCGGAGGTAGCCACTTCTTCGGAATAGTCCGACGCCATCAGGCCTCTGAAGCAAGGGGAAGGGGAAGAGAAAGAGCTGAAACACAAGGTTCACCTGGTAAGTTTTACATTAACCATTACAAGCTGGACAGTAAAAGAATGTGGCTTTTTTGGCTCAAAAAGTCTGAGTCTTGGTGTGGAAACGAGTACTTGGCTTTCCCACCACAGCTTTCTCGCAGTGGGACTGTCAGGGAAGTCTTGACTGGGGAGTATGATTTGTTTACCTATCAGGCGTAAACTTCCAGGCACTCAGTTCATTTTGCGCTTGTTCCAGTTTGTCTTTAGTCTGTTCCAGTTCACCTTTCATTTTTAGGAAAAACAAGTTGATCGCTGGGTCTACCATTGTTGATCTCAGTTGGGCAACACTAGGCTGCTGGACTTGCTTGAGGTACTGGATTTGAGTCTGTGCAAAACAAAAGAAACAATTACCACGAAATCAAAGGAAACAAATGTAAGGAGATGGGGTAAAATCTCTTTCATTCACTGGACGTGCTAACTTAATTATTAAGCTGCTCCCCTTTGATCTTAAAAATCCTCTAGGAAAATACAGGTTAAAAACAACTATTTAAGGTTTTCCATGTGGGAATTCAGGTCATTTGATTGCATTCCTGTATTTGGAGCCTTTAAATAAAGGGACTACCTCTTACTTCACAACCAAAAGAGTGCCCCCACCCCATAAAAATAAATAAATTCTGATGCCCTCTTTAAAAAAAAAAAAAGTTTAATTATAAAGACAAAGTTTAATATTCTATATACTGTAAACTCGCTAAAATGGATAGACTTGAAAATACTTGAAGTTATATCACAATTAGAGAATTTTCACAATAAAAATGCAAAATACTGCAGTATACCTAATGCTAAAATGAAGTGAGTTTTTTTTATCGTCTTTAAGCTAAAATATGAATTATGTAAGAGTGAAATCTTTCAGTTTACTTGTTCTAATTTGTGCCTATGGAAATTATTCTATGTAAAAGTCCCCTAAAAATACACTAGGTATAAGATTAAAATTTAAAACACATGTGCATTTTTCCATTTAAAAATATATAGTACTTATGTTTATACGAGTTGGCAGTACAGCTTTACGAAAGCAAAACTCCAAAGCACTTCAAGCCAAAATAAAGTATATATTCATCTTTTCCCCCTTCTGAGTAGATTTAAATCACGTACTTGTAAGAGTGGAAGATGAATGGTCTTGCCCAAGCAGCTTATTTCTGAGAGATTAAATAAGCCAACTGAACTACAATTAGTTTAGTGCCAGAATTAGGACTAGAATTCTAGTTCTCAGGTCTCCTTACTCCCAGTCTGGGGCTTTTCCCACCATACCAGAACCCTCTACTTACAGATTAAACCTCCAATTTCGACTTCAGTTGCACTATTTATTAGCACTAAAAATGCATTTCCAAACATGAAATATGGTTTATTAGCATTAACTTCATCACTTTCTTCACACCCAAAGCAGATCTGGTTCAAGATATCCTGTTCCACACTATGGCTTAAATAGGGTTAAAGTTAAGATTTCACACACAGCTAATTTCTACCGTAAATTTATTAAAAGGCATAATACACTAAGTGGACTGGGACTATACTTAATACTGTCTCACTGAGCAAAGAGAAATAACTTTTCATTTAGGAGACTGTTAAAAGTAACTTACTTTAAACCATGTTAGGGCAGCCGCTAAAATGATCTAATAAGAACAAGTATGCCACATGGCGTCCCCCAGGGACTCACACCACTAACAAAGGCGCTGGCTCTGGAACACTGACTACTCAGTTACTGTTCAGGTTTACAAAGTCCCAAGAGGAGGGAGATTTAGTTACTTACAGTAAAATGTGATTGTAGCTTAGTTTCTGATAATGACCTTATTTCTAATCCATATTTATCACCAATATGAGAAAGAATAAATCAGAAACATAATAAAACATCTCCTCTAGGTAAGAAATGAAGTAATACTTGAGGATGTAAAAGCTCAAGGGTATTTATTTAGTCAGATACAGCCGAACAGTTTAGTTCAGTTTCTTGGTAGTAAGTTTCCCAAAAATTTTAATTATAACATTCAGAGCCAAATAATTTTCTCCTCCATTCATTAACAATATGGTACATAATTCTTAACGATAATATCTGATATATAAACATTCTTTTCAAGTTCTTATTGTCATAAGTAGCTAGTATATTATTATTTACTGACAATATCTTCACTGTCATTAGGGTAAGAGGAAAAAATTTTGAAAAAGAACAGGATTCCATCTCCTGTCAGGGCAAAAGGTGCCAACATCATATCATGTTTCCGAGGGTCGCTACGAGTCAGAGTGGACTTGATGGCAGCGGTTGTTTAGGGGCATACCAACAGCATAAGCTATTAGAGAGAGAGGAGCAGGAAGAGACAGGAGTCCTTTGTTCAACAGAGTCGCTATTATCAACTTCCAATACGTAGAAGACATACTGAAGGATGGGACAGAATCTGAATGAAAGGTAGACCTGACAAATGATGAGATGAAAGCTGTTATCGATAGGAAATATCAGTTACAAAAAAAGAGGCAAATCTGACTAGAACGAACAGATTTCAGGTGCTAGGGAAGAGAACACAGCATCAATGTTTTAAAAGTCAGTTTTACGCCTACAGCCATTTTTGGCTGAAGGGCAAAAGACTAAGTAGAAAACACAAATACCCCCGGGGAGAGCAAAAATGATAGATTTCACTTACAAATAAAATAAGCAGTTAAGCAAGTATTTTAAAGAGCCAGTAAGAGCCAGTAAGAGCCTTACACTCAAAATTAGCTAAATAAAGACTGCATGTAGGCAAAAGAAATAAAGAATTACATAATCAAAAGATCGAACACGTGTTCACATGCCAGAGCAGAGAGAAGACCTGTAGAGAGAGGTTTCCAAAGTGCTATCTTATTTTTTCTATGCTTAGCTTAGAGAATCCCTGGGTGGTGCAAACGGTTAAGTGACTGACTACTAACCCAGAGGCTGCAAGTTTGAACCCACTCAGAAGCACCCAGAAGAAAAGGGTGCAGTTTTACTCTACACATATGGGGTCATCATGAGTTGGAATTGGCTAAACAGCAACAGGTATGATTAGCTGAACTGGAAACTGAGGGTAAACTGGCAAACCATTTTAAAGGGTACGTATCTAATAAATACAATCCTGACCAGTTTTTTTCCACGCTCAAGAGGATTAGGTGTCCCTCCTTCCTGCCCACGGTCAATCTCTCCACCTGCTTATTTAACCCTATTTCCTCCTGCCTCCTCTAGTACCTTACCCCCATCCTGTCTACCCTTTAAGTCCTATGTCTTTAAACTCCCATTTGACAGACCTTTGTTGTTTTTTGTTGCCAAAGTGTTGGCTCTGACTCTCAGCTCCTTTACACCTTGGGCATACAGAGTGAGACGTGGCCTGGTCCTTGCACCATCTTCATGGTGGTTGCTATCCTGGAGACCATTGTACGGCTATTGTGTCAATCCACATCACTGAAGGTTTTCCTCATTTTCTTTGGACTTCTGTACTTTTAGACCCCATAAATTTTCCGAAGTGTTTCATCTTTTAAAAACTGGCACTACGCAAATCACTGCAATCTTGCTTCTGCTCCAACCTTCAATTAGACCAGGTTTCACTAAAGTAGCCAATAGCCCCGATTGCTGAATTCAATAAGCAATCTAAAATTCGTATTTTACTGAACCTTACTTTTGCATTTGACATTATTAATCACTCTCATTGCCTTATTTTGGGGGAAGCCTTCTATCTCCTCAGTTTCCCTAAAACTGTATTTTGTTGTTCTCCTCTTTTAATTTGGCCTTCATAGCAGACACTAAGAAGCCCAGGTGGCGCAGTGGTTATGTGCTCCTCTGCTAGCCGAAAGGTCGGTAGTTTGAACTCCGCAGTGGCTCTGTGGGAGAAAAGCCCTGGTGATCTACCCCTGTGAAGACGGTGGCCTAGGAAACCCTGTGGGGCAGTTCCGCCATCTTATAGGGTTGCCACGAGCCGGAACTGACTTGACAGTGCACAACTACAAGTTCTAGCTCAGTGGCACCATCATTCACCCTGTCACCCAAAATAAACCTGAGAGTCATCTATGATTCTTTCCTACATTTCCTCATTCCTTCCCCCAAAAGCATCCAACTGATCAAGTCCTGGAAATTATGCCTCCAAAAATAGTTTGAAATCTACCTCTCCCCCGCCCTCCAAACAGTGGCCAAATTCAGGCCTCAGCATCTCATCTGGACTATTTCAAGAGTCTTCCAAATGGTTTTCTTGCCTACAGTCTTGTTCCTCTCAAATCCATCTTCCATACTCAAGCTACAGTAATGTACCTAAAACACAAATCTCATCTGCCACACAAATCTCCCGCCTAAAAATTCTCCTTTTCACGTATGGGATAATATCCAAGACTCCTGATTCTATCTCTACTCTTCACTGGAAACTTCAGACTCTACCAAAGCTGAACTGCTCTCATCTGCCACATGTAATCTTGCCCTTTTCTTGTGTTTCTGCTTCTATGGCCCTCTCTGTCTGCCAAACCTCACTCTATCATAACTGGGGGAAAAAAAAGTTATTCAGCTGGCCTGTATGGAGGAGAGCTGTAAAAGATATGGCTGGGAAAAAGTTGGGTTCAAGTTGGTATGACCTTAAAATGCAAGCTGAGAAGACAGAAGGTTAATAAGGCATCACAGAAGACTGACCAGCATATCATCAAAGCTGCCAGTGTACGCAGGATAGGAAGAGAATCATAGAAATGAGTCAGCAGCCACTGTTCGGGATTGAATTGCATCCCAAAAAGTATAGTCAAGTCCTGACCCCTGTACCTGTGAATGTGATCTTGTTTGGAAATAGGATTTTTCTTTGCAGATGACATTAGTTAATGACCTCATACTAAATACGGGAGGGTCCCGACAATCCCTTCTGAGCGGTGTCTCATAAAAAGGGAGCTACATAGCCACACGTAAAAAGAAAAAATCCATCTAAGTTACATCTGCTACAAAAATTAACTTAAAAATGTATCACAGACCTAAATGTAAAACACAAATCTCTACTTCTACAAATAATATAGGAGCAAATCTAGGTGACCCTTGGTTTGGCGATGACTTTTGTAGATATGATACCAAAATGAGGATCCAGACAGAAAACACTGGTAACTTGGACTTCATTAAAATAAAAAATTTCTGTGAAGGACACTGTTAAAAGGATGAAAAGATAAGCAACAGAATGGGAGAAAATATGCACAAAACACATATCTGACAAAAGGCTTGGATTTAAGACATACTAAGAACTCTCAAAACTTAACAATGAGAAAACAAACAACCCAATTACAAATGGGGCAAAAAATCTGATTGGCAACTTCACCGAAGATACACAGACTGCAAGTAAACACACAAAGTTCAACATCATATGTCATGAGGGAATTGCGAGTCAAAACAAGATATCACTATACACCGATTAGAACGGCTAAAATCCCAGACACTGACAAAACCAAATGCTGGTGAGGATGTGGGGCAACAGCAACTCTCATCTGTTGTTGATGGGAATGCAAAATGGGGCAGCCACTCTGGAGGACGGCCTGGCAGTTCCTTAAAAAGCTAAACATAGGACTACCGTATGGTCTAGCAATCACACTCCTAGGCATTTGCCCAATGAAATAAAAATATGTCCACATAAAAACCTGCACGTGAATGTTTATAGCCTCTTTACTCATAACTTCCCAAAATGGGAAGCAACCAAGATGTCCTTCAACAGGCAAATGGATAAACAAACTGTGGTACATCCATCCTATGGAGTATTACTCAGCAATAAAAAGAAATGAGCTATTAAGCCATAAAAAGACAAGGAGGAATCTTAACGCATACTACTAAGAAGTCAACGGGAACGTGCCATAATGCTATGATTCCAACTATATGACATCCTGTAAAAGGCAAAGCTAGAGAGTCAGAAAAAATCAGTGGCTGTCAAGGGTTCAGGGGGACAGTGGAGGGAAAAGGCATGAATGCGTGAAGCACAGGGCATTTTTAGGACAGTGAAACTATTCTGTAGGATGCTTTAATGATGGCCACATGACAGATTATGCATTTGTCAAAACCCACAGAACTGTACAACAGAGGAAACTCTAACATAAACTATAGAGTTTGGTTTATAGTAAACTACAGACAGTGTAACAATAGTGATTCATCAGCTGTTACAAACATACAACTGCAAGATGGCAACAACAGGAGGGAAATTGCGTGTGGGGGAGAAGTATATGGGAACTCTATTTTCTATGCCATTTTTTGTGAACTTAAAACTGCTCTAAGAAAAAAAGCCTATTAAAAAGGAGAGGAGTCAGACTTGGGGTGAAGACAAACGCCATGTGACAACAGAGGCAGATGTACCCATATGCAGCAAAGGCTCACCAAGTACTGCCAGCGGCCTCCAGAAACCAGGAGAGGCACGAACGGCTACTCTCCAGAAACCAGGAGAGGCATGAACAGTTACTCTGTCAAAGCTTTCAGGAGGAGCTGACAGGACCAATACCCTGAATTCAGACTTCTGGTCTCCAGAACTGCAAGAAAATGCATTTCTGTTCTGTAAAGTTACCCATATTATAGCATTTGTTATGTTCATGGCAGCCCCAGGAAACTAAGACAGTTACATAGTGTCAAGGCAAGTGGTAAAGATACCTCAACTAGTACGTCAAGAGTGGAAATCAAGAAGAGACAATTCAAGAGACACTCTGATATTATCAGATCTTAGGACCATGGGCTCTAGCCATTAAATAATTATTCACCCTCCACTGAGCAGGTGTTAGCACTTTGGAGGTAAAATTCACATATGATGTACCCTTTACATGCACAAGCAACTAGCACAGTGCCATGCACACAGCGAGACCTAGAACTTTTGAATGAAAAACGGTAGACCTAGAATCTGAGTATTAGCAAAAGGAGGACAGAAACGCTTTTGAGACCGGATGTTTGAAAGGTAGTGCCTGCTCCATTACACATGGATGTTAAAGAAGAAAAAAAAATGGGGAGGGCAGGCAGGGAGAGGAGTCATAAATAAGAAAAAAATTATTTGTATTTATTGGTGAGACTACTAGGAACCAACTCTCCAGCCTTAAAAAATAGCCACAGGTGGGGATGACTGGTAGTTGAACAGGACTGTATCTTATATATCATTGTCTCCAGTGACCAGAATGATGGCTTACATATGAGAAGATTTTAACCCATTCCGAATGATGATTAGAATACACAAGAGTTAAAGAAAATCTGAAAGTTAGATACAACAGGAATACAGTTGCCTCTGACGTTGAGGGGTATAATTTATATATATGTACTAGATAAAGAATGGCTAAGACTGCCAAAGAGCATAAAACTGAGTTTAAATTTAGCCAAATCTAGATGATCGAATATGTCACCGGATTCTGGTTTGTAGACATGATGAATACAAACGAAAGCCCTAACAAAAAGAACATGCTGAAGTTGCTGGTACTAGGAAAAACAGTGTCATGCAGAGGAGTCCGGAGGAGGAGAGAAACCGGAGGGCTGGCCCGGACGTCCCGGCGAGGAGCAGACGCGGTCGATCACTCTCGGAAGTCCGGCTGGAACACGCTGGGGGAGGACGCCAACTCTCACAGAGCACGGGCGTTGCGGAGAATGACTTAAAACCTTTGCTTTCTTGGTCACGTTCAAAAATTTTTAAATCCAAATGAGATGTCATCTACCAAAATTTTACATTTAGTATATTTACAGCTCAAAGTATATCTACCTTAACAAAATATGGAATTATATTTCACATGAAGTGTAAAACTAACATGTAACAATGTGGGGTAGAGTCAGTTTCTAAGGAAAGCCCTGTGAAACGTGAAGACACTTACAGTACACTCTTGCATCTCTTGCTCCTTGGTTGCCAGTCTCATGACAAGGATGTTTTCCCTGCGCGCTGACTCTTGCTGTTGCTGCTTTAGTTTTTCTTCAGACTCCCTTAAGCCAGTTACATCATTGGCTGACGACAAAGGGAAAAATTCCAAAACATTATGAAATATAATTTCAGGATCAAACTGAACTAAACAAAAGCCTAAGGAAGTTCTAACTGCCTCTGTCAAGGATAATAAAAACCAGGGTCAAAAAAATTAATCAAGTCTTTAGTTTCTATCCCAACTAATTGTTTAATAAGGAAATTTGTTCCCAAACATGAGAACTACTTTAGGAGACAAGGGTGTTACTTAGTTGCTACTGTTGGGTACCCTCGAGTCGTTCCGACTCACAGCGACCTCATGCCCAGTCCTGGGCCATCCTTGTGATGGCTGTTATGCTTAATGTTGAAGCCCACTGTTGCAGCCGCTGTGTCGTTCCATCTTGTTAACTGTGTTACAGTGCACCACAACTACCTAATACTAGGCTGAATTAATGTTTTTACAGTTCATTTCCAACAGAATATAGGAAACTATGTTTATATTCACAAAATTCTGATTACCATATATATATTTTTAACCTATTCAAATAAAAATGCTGATAACTGCATGGATAATTACCCTAAAATTTCATAATCTTCTTAACTTGTACAGATTATTGGTTTTTATACTAACAGATAGCACGTTATCTAGCTCAGTGAAGAGTGACAGAGTAAAATCATTTGAAATTATAAACTTTGTGTGCGTTATTTTTTAGCAGAATTTTGAAAAACCTATAAACATACAGCTATATCCTAGT
This sequence comes from Loxodonta africana, assembly GCF_030014295.1. Taxonomy (NCBI): domain Eukaryota; kingdom Metazoa; phylum Chordata; class Mammalia; order Proboscidea; family Elephantidae; genus Loxodonta; species Loxodonta africana. Next base: position 230,182,753 of record NC_087342.1, on the reverse strand, counting down.
ATATAATCTAAACTCTCATATCTTTCTTACTGTTTCTTTCTGCATATCCCCCTTCCAGACTCTCAGTTCAAATTCCCCTACAGAAGGGAGTAGGAATAAATCAAGTTTTGCTATCTGTGCTCTCTCAGAGCCCTACACGTAATTCCATTAGAGCAGTCATCCCATTATACGGTTATTACACAGGGTCTTCCCCAGCGACTGGGAACTCCTCTAGGGAAGAGATTATGTCTCACTCATCTAGATATTTCCCAGCATCCAATACAGTGCCTGGACATAATTTTTAAATAAAACGCTTAAATAACAACGACATTCACTTTCGTAAACCAATCGTCCTGTGATTATAATGACAATCTAAAAGAAGACTATTCACACAGCGCTTAAGAAGCTAAAATGCAGCTACACTTACAGTTAAGATCTGTGTACTTGCCCTCCAGAGCTTGCACATACGCTTCATACTGCTTCCATCTAGTAAAAAAATAAACCTGTATATTAGTTGTTAAATAAAATTTCTTCTCTTGAGCAAAGAAGCACATCCATGAACTTAATACTGAGAATTCCACGCGATGATTTTTAAGGTCTCTTCCAAGCTCAAGATAATTATTACAAATCTAATTTAACAACAACAAAAAAAGTCACTTCATTTCTTCCCAACTTACAGAGACAGGTAAGAGACACACAGAGTAAAGCGTCCTATACTGACAACATAGTAAGTGCGCTCCTTAGGTTAGGCCATATTTCTTATTAATTTTTGTATCACTGATACTTAATACAAAGCCTAGAATATAGAAAAAGTGGAATAAAAATCGTATTGCATTTAAAAAAACAAACAAACAAACTTACTACTACTGTCAGATATGCTGGCCACCTAAACCAAAAGGCATGTAAGAAATGTTTGTAATTACATGAGACTGAGGGTACTCTATCTTGGCTCTTTTATGAAAATACCACATGACCCTCTCAAAGTAATATTTTACCTGTAGAAAGGGAGGAGAGAATAAAACATTTTTCAAGACTGTATTTTTAAAACCATACCAGTTGGCAGAAACAATTTATAAATACTCCACATGCTATCAGCATATGAGGGGTTCTTCCTTCCTCATTATATTTCTTTACCCTCAGTAAATGTGAGCTGTTCTTGACATTTACTGCAGGTAAACAGAAGCTTTTCCCAGTCTTATGTTTAAGTAACTGCTACTGGAGAGTACCCTGCTCTGAATGTCTGTTACCCTGCTTACTTAAAAGCTATTTTTTAAGCTGCTCTTCAGTTACAGCTAATAAAAATTAACCTCAATTTTTAAAACGTTTCATAATGTTAAAATATTAAAAACACTGACAGATTTGCTATCACGTTTACTAATATTACAACATAATGAACAAAATATTTCCTAACATACCAAGCTAACCAATGTTTACTTCTATGCCCCTCCCAACCTAGGGCACATGCAGGAATGCATTAAATGTTCGGGAATGGTAAATAAAGGTCTTTTATGGAGGCTACATGAGAATCATTTGTTCTAGAGGAACAGAAAAATATAAAAGCTCACTGAAAAACACCTACATCAAGAGGACAGAAAACAGACTGGTTAAATAAGTAGCAGCTGATTTAAAATCACCAAGGAAATTAAATGGGGGCGGGGCGGACTCACCTGAAAGTCTTAAATGAGAATTCCCTACAGAAAGATGTTAAACTGGCCTCAAGAATATAAAACACACATGACTAAGAATCCTTAAAGATAACTTCATTTTTAAATAATGCTACTGATATATATTTTTTAAAGATTATAGTACTTACTATTCTCCCTACAGTTAAGAAAAGACAGCACAACTATTGCCCTGAGATAGCCTTTAAAACTTAAAACCAAAAATATCTCCTGAAATCTTCTTAAAACCAACAATAGTTTAGCTTAACCAGTAAGACTGCCTGCCTTGCACATGATGCTCTTTTAAGAGCTACCTATATGGCATCAAACTGACACCAACGTGGAACACTAGACAGGCTCCTTAGGGGATGCTGAATCAATGTTAAAAAGGGAAGATGAACTCAGGAAAGAAGGCGGAGCAGAGATGACTGCACAACTGAACAATGTCATCAGTGTCACTAAATAAGAAGAGAATTGCTGTATGTTTTGCTGTGTATATTCTAGACAACAAAGTAAAAGAAAAAAATAGCAGAAGCTAACCAAAGGCATTACCTAAGAAGGGATAAAAGACAAGGAGCGTACCATATGAGAGGTGCAAAAAGAACATGGACATGAGAGCGGCAGCATGTCACAGGCAGGCATCTACTCCGCAGGACAGGACAAGGGTGCTGCAGAGTACTAAGGATGGAAATTTTATGCCCAAGATAAAGGCAGGCAATGAAAAACTATCCTGTGCACAGAATTACGGCAAAAGAAGACACAGAGCAGCTAAGTATGAATGAGAGTGGGAGATTACTAGGCTTCATGAAACAACGGAACATGTTGTCTCCGTGTCTCCCTATTTTATAAGATGCCTTTTCTCTCCCCTACTTTCAGCTTGTTAAATATGCTCAGTTCTTCAAATAAAAATTCCCTGCAATTTCTAGAGGAAATAGTTCAAAGAATGACTTTACAAAAGTCGTCCCGAAAATTATTCATTTTATTTTAACCTAAAAGTTTATCACGTAAAGAGCTTACCAACCATAGTAACAAATGAAAAAATTCTATTTAAGTTATAAAACACAAAACATATGCTTTCCCATTTTCTCATTCTTTACATTTAAAAAATAATACTTATAATGCTATCCTCGACAATTTGGTTTTATAAGGCATTTATAAGATGACCACAGAAACCCAGAACTGGAAGAAATCTTTAAAAACAATTTAAGCCAATCCCTTTAGTTTACAGATGAGAAAATAAAGAGCATGAAGTTAATTAAAAGAGCCAACCAATCTTACAGCTACTGAGAAACAATTTAGATTTATTATAAATTCTATAACTAGGACTACAATTTTATTTTCCTCCAAATGTTGAAAACAAAAGGAACACACAATGACATCAAAATGAGTCTTTGTGTTTAACTGAATGCTTCCTCAAGGTAGGGTCTTAAGATTACATTTGCTATCCCCTGTAGCAAGCTGTGCACATGAAGTACAAATGCTTTTCAAGTAAAAGTTCTCAACATCTTGTTTCTACAGGAAAAAACTCAGGCTACCTGATGGTCTAGAAGTTACCCAAGCTACTGCTTTAGCTCTTTACTGTTTTATGTTTTCCCCAGCGTTTCATAATGAAGAAATAGGTCACAGGAAATATGTTCGAAAAGCACACTATATGATAATATATTAACATTAAAAACAAGTGTAGTGATAATATAGCCGGAACATAAGGCTTTATAGAAAGATTTTCGTTATTTCTGATAAAAGAACTTTTTACCTTAGAATTAACTCATCTCGTGCCATAACTTTGAAGTCTGTCTCACTCAGTCGAACCTATAAAAAGAAGAAAATTAAAACATGGCATGTTCTTCCTAAAAATTTCAAATATTACAATAGTAACATTTACGCTGTTCATATTTTTATGAAAATGGGATCTTTTAAAAAAAATTTTCTGAATTGTACTTTAGATGAAGGTTTACAGAGCAAATTAGTTTCTCATTAAACAATTAATACACATATTGTTTTGTGACATTCGTGGCCACCCCATGACATCTCAACTCTCTCCCCCTTCCCGACCTTGGGTTCCCCCTCACCAGCTTTCCTGTCCACTCCTGCCTTCTGGTGCTTGCCCCTGGGGTTGGTATGCTCATTTAGTCTTGTTTTATGGACCTGTCTAATCTTCGGCTAAAGGGTAAACCTCAGGAGTGACTTCAGTACTGAATTAAAAAGGATGCCTGGGGGCCACAAGGGTTTCTTCAGTCTCTGTCAGACCAGTAAGACTGGTCTTTTTTTCTGAGTTAGAATTTTGTTCTACATTTTTCTCCAGGTCTGTCTGGGACCCTCTGCTGCAATCCTTGTCAGAGCAGTCAGTGGTTACAGCTGGGTACCACCTAGTTGTGCTAGACTAGGATCATTTTTTTTTTTTTTTAGTGTGCGAATATGACTTCCATGCTCACAATTCAAAGACGCTGATTACATTTTTCATGTTCTGCCACCATTACTGTTATCCTTTTCCAAGATATTCCACCACCAACAACATAAACTCAAAGGCCCCCTAAACAAAAATTTTCCTTTTTGCCTTTCATCCCACCCCTGGTTATCATTAAAAATTTTTGGTTTCTATATATTTGCTTATTTCATACAAATGAGATCATACGGTATTTGTCTTTCTGTGACTATTTCAGCATAATGTTTGCATTTCTCAAGGTTCGTCCGTGCTGTGGCACACATCAGAACTCCATTTTTCCTTACAGCTGCGTAACACTTCACTGTGTGTACATGCCACATTTTGTTCTGTCCATTTGTTGTTGAACACTTTGGTTATTACCACCTTTTGGCTATTGTGAAAAATGCTGGTGCACAGGTTTCTGTTTGTGTTCCCACTTTCACTTTTACCGGGTATAAACCTAGGCTTGGGATTGATGGGTCACATGGTAATGGTATATTCCAACTTTTTGAGGAACCACCAAACTGTTTTCCACAGTGGCCGCGCCATTTTACATTCCCACAAGCAATCATCACTTTTAATTTCTCAACTGCCAGTTGCTGTTATCCCAAAAGGAGGTCTTTACTTGAAACATGTGAACCATCTTAGAGTCGAAAACTTAAACAGCTCATTACATATTATAATTTTTTTTTTTTTACCGAAGACAAGTTTCTAAAAGGTGAACTACTTGGTATCTTACGAATGGGCATTATTATCAGGGAAATGCAAATTAAAACCCCAATGAGATATCCCTACAGGGTTATTAAAACCAAAAAACCAAACCCACTGCCGTCGAGTCGATTCTGACTCATAGCGACCCTGTAGGACAGAGTAGAACTGCCTGATAGTTTCCAAGGAGCGCATGACGGATTCGGACTGCCAACCTCTTGGTTAGTAGCCGTAGCACTTAACTACTATGCCACCAGGTTTTCTACAGAGTTATTAGGAGGGCTAAAATTAAAAAAAAAAAAAACAGTGGTGACATCAAATGCTGGGAAAGATGTGAAGAAACTCTCATACACTGCTGGAAGAATATAAAATAGTACAACCAATCTGAAAAATAGTTTCACAATTCCTTTTAAAATTAAAAATATAAATAGGCGCTCCTAAAAATCAAACACTTACGCTCACCCAAAGACTTTTCCAAAAGAATAAAAAGACAACCCACAGATTAGGAAAAACTTTTGACTACAACATATCCGATCATGGTCCCATCTCTAAAATCTACAAGATACTGCAAAACTTCAACAAAAAGATGAATAACTTGATTAAAAAACTGGCAACGGATATGAACCGGCACTTCACCAAAGAAAACATTCAGGCAGCTAACATCTCTAATGGAAATGTAAACCAAAAACTACAATGAGATACTACCTCATCCCCAAAAGGCTGGCACTAATCCAAGAAACACAAAATAATAAATGTTGGAGAGGTTGTGGGGAGACTGCAACACTTATATACTGCTGGTAGGAATGTAAAATGGTACAATCACTTTGGAAAATGATTTGGTGCTTCCTTAAAAAGCTAGAAATAGAAGTACCAATCCCACTCTTTGGAATATATCCTAGAGAAATAAGACCCATCACACGAATAAAAACATGCACACCCATGTTCATTGCAGCACTGTTTACAATAGCAAAAAGATGCAAACAACCAAGGTGCCCATCAATGGATGAATGGATAAACGAATTATGGTATATTCATGCAATGGAATACTATGCAATGACAAACGACGACGATGAATCTGCGAAATATCTCATAACATGGATGAATCTGGAAGACTTCATGCTAAGTGAAATCAGTCGCAAAAGGACAAATATTGTATGAGACCACTATTATAAGAACTCAAGAAAAGGTTTAAACACAGCAGAAAACATTCTTTGATGGTTACAGAGTTGGAAGGGAGAGAGGGGAATTACTAAGTAGATAATACACACGAATTATCTTAGGTAAAGGGAAGGACAACACACGTACAGGGGTAGTCAGCACAAATGGACTAAACCAAAAGCTAAGAAGTTTCCTGAACACAATCAAACACTTCGAGGGACAGAGTGGCAGAGGCGGGGGTCTGGGGACTATGGTTTCAGGGGACATCTAGGTCAATTGGCATAACGACGTTTATTAAGAAAATGTTCTGCATACCACTTTGTTGAGTGGTGTTGGGATCTTAAAAGCTAGCGAGCAGCCATCTAAGATGCATCAATTGGTCCCAACCCACCTGGAGCAAAGGAAGTAGATACATGAGACCAAACAGGCAGCACCTGTCCAGAGGTGAGATGAGAAGGCAGAAAGGGACAGGAGCTGGTTGAATGGACACGGGAAATCCAGGGTGGAAAGGAGGAGTGTGCTGTCACATTATAGGAATGGTGGCTGGGGTTGCGTAACAGTGTGTGTATGAGTTTTTGTACGAGCAGCTGACTTGAGCTATAAACTTTCACCTGGAGTACAATTAAAAAAACAAACCTAAAAATAGATACCTCATACCACCCAGCATTCTTGAGGATTTATCCCCCCAAAATGAAAACTTATTTTCACATAGAAACTTGTACATCAATGTTCACAGCAGCTTTATCCATAATAGCTAAAAACTGGAAGCTACTCAAATGTCCTTCAACAGGTAAATGGTAAACAATGGGTGATCCATATCATGGACTATTACTCAGCAATAAAGAAAAATAGACTACTGATACATGCAACAACTTGGATAAACCCCAAGAAATTATGCTGAGTGAAAAAAGGAAATCTCTAAAGGATATAACATACATGAAATAATATAATCATAAAGAACAGATTAGTGGTTGCCAGGGGTTAGGGATGGGGAGGCAAAGGGTGGTTCTAAGGGCATAGCACAAAGGGGCCTTGTGATGATAGCTCAGTTAAACACCTTGATTGTGGTAGTGGTTACATAGCGATACATGTGGGATAAAACTGCATAGACCTACACACACACACACTTGTTTGAATGTTGTTGTTAGTGCTGAGCTGATTCTGACTCCTGGTGATCTCATGTGTGCAGAGTAGAGCTTCTCCATAGGGTTTTTAAGGCTGCGACCTTTCAGAAGCAGACTGCCACGCCCGTCTTCTGAGGCACCCTCTGGGTGGGTTCTAACCATCAACCTTTTGGCTAAGAGTCGAGCACTCAACCATTCGGACTGCTCAAGGACTCCAAACATTTGAATAAACTCTGGATTGTACCAGTGTCAATTTCCTGGTTTTGACACTGTTACTAAGATGTAAGATAGTTTTGCAAGATGTTATCCTGGGGGAGGCTGAGGGAGTAGTGCAAATGTCCTCCCCATATGTTTCTCTGTAACTTACTGTGAATATATAATTATTTCAAAATAAAGTTTTTAAAAATGGGCATAATATTCTAGGGTAGCTGAAACTGCTTCTTAAATTGAGAAAAATTGTTTTCGCTTTACCATATTAAGACGGTAAAGTGGAGACACTTCAGTACAAAATTAAGCTTTATTAGCTTCTCTTGGAAAATACTTAAAATTTTTCTCCTTATAAAAATGTTTCAAATTGTAACATTAATCTGTAACAGTATTATAAAACAGGAGCAAAGAAACCATTATACCAGAATATATTAAAAAACTAACAGGAAGCACACAGTAATTCTCAGATTACAAAAGTACAATTCTTTATTCATTTCATGAAATAATTTGACTCTAAGAAATTTCCACAGCACCTATCAGAATCCACTCGATGGCAACAGGTTTCGTTTGGTGTTTTTATCTAAATTGTTCACTTAAATATTCACTGTTTAGCAAGCATATACCCTGTTTTCCAAACTGAATTACAAATTCCTCTTAGAAACAATGTTACTTTGGAGCCTTGATGGCACAGCTGCTAACCGAAAGGTCTGCAGTTCGAATGCACGAGCCACTCCTCAGAAGATGTGGCAGTCTGCTTCTGTAAAGGTTTCCAGCCTAGGAAACCCTACGGGGCAGTTCTACCCTGTCCTATAGAGTCTTTTGCGCAAACACACACGGATATTAGTGACTAAACTGAATTTATGTACAATGTAAAACGGGGAAAATGAGACTAGAAAACAAAACAGCAGAAAAGGTAGACTCTATGCTCATAATAGTCTGAGCCCATTGTGCATGGGGTCGCCATAAGTTGGGGGTCAACTCCATGGCTGCTTACAACAGCAAGTAATTAGCTGCGATCTTTTCTTGAAAACTAGAAGAGTAGCTTTACATTACAACAAAAGGGATTTAAATTAAGGGGAAAAAGTAATTTATAGGAATGGTGTAATGTTCTCCTTTATTGACATCATTTGTAAATATGCAGCTGGAAATACTTGCAAAACAAAGACTAAGAGCAGACCATGAGAATATCACTGTAATAGAAGTTTTCCAAGAGCTGAAAATATCCTATAGATAAATGGCATACAAAATATAGTATCTAGTTTTTTTTTTTAGTATGTTTTAAACCCACAATGCTATTAATTGCGCTAAAAGCAAGGGGTGAATGATAAACAATGAAGACAGTCCCTTCAAGTCTAATGTAACATTTCAAAAAGGCTTAATAACTGCTGAAAAACATACCTTTTTGGGAAGAGGTTCTTCGTTGGTCATCTTGAATCTTAAAAAAAAAAAGGAGAAGAGGTTCAAAAGATTCAGTTAAGGTAGGAACAAAAAATACCAGCTCTTTCACACAATTTTACGAGTGAGGTTATAGTCAAATCATTGGGTTACTTTCCAATTTAAATAAACTTTTAATTTTAGAATAGCTTAAGATTCACAGAAAATTGTAAAGATAGCAAGAGTTCCCATTTATCCTGCGCCCACCCAGTTTCCTTTTTTTTTTTTTTTAATATCTTACATTACTACGGTCCTTAGGTCATTTTTCTAAATTCCCTTCTGATGCTGTCACACTTTTACCCATTAACTTAACGTTAGTTTTGGAGTTGAGGGTTCAAAAGAAATACAATTTTTCAATATATTCTTTCAACTCCCTCATGAAAGACAAATCTTGAAGCAGAAGTGATAGCTCTGTGTTGAAGCCAGATACTGACTTCAGACAGGAAGTATCCCGGGCACCTTGCTGGAAGGCTAGAGAAAGGTAGCAGCAGTCGCTAAGCCCATAAAAACAAACAAACAAACAAACAAAAAAAAAACCCATAGCATCATGATAATTCACTACGGTCCAGTGGCTGTATATCATCACGGCTTTATGAAAAAATCCCTACACTACCGAATTCTACACCACAGAAAATCTGTATCTCAAAGACCCTACAGCTTCTTCATAGCAGTGCTGGTGGTGCAGTGGTTAAGTGCCAGGCTGCTAATCGAAAGGTTGGTGGTTCGAACCTGCCAGCCACACTGCGAACGAAAGATGTGGCAGTCCGCTTCCATAAAGATTTACAGCCTTGGAAACCCTATGGGGCAGTTCTACTCTGTCCTATATGGTCCCTGTGAGTCAGAATTCAACTTGACAGCAATGAAGCAATGAGTTCTGGTTTGGTTATAGCATCTTCACAGAAGTCTATAGAAGAATCACTAAATCTGCTGGAAAAAATCAGTTAATGAGTTCAAAGTAGACAGAACCACTTCGTTATGCTTGCCGTACATAATGTCAACAGCAGTTGTTATACATTAAGCTACAAATTCATAAACGAAAAAGCTTAAGAGGCAAAAGAGCTTGTAACAAATAAGTTTTGGGTACTACATTTAACATGCAAGATTTTTAAGAAGTATATAGTAGGTACAGCTAACCTGACAAACAAAGACTGTATGAAAATTCTATGAACACTATTTAAACCAGAATTTTGGGTACCAGAACTGTTTTTAAAAAAGTATCTAAATTGTGTTTGGGAATAATAAAAAACAGAAAAACCAAGTCCATTGCTGTTGAGTCGATTCTGACTCAAAGCGACCCTACAGGACAGAGCAGAATTGCCCCAAGGAGTTTCCAAGGAGCACCTGGTGGATTTGAACCGAAGACCTTTTGGTTAGCAGCTGTAGCACTTAACCACTATACGCCATCAGGGTTACCCTTTTGGGATAGTAAGTTATACAAGTTAAAAAACTAGTTCTTATACTGAAAATATTTCTACTTTCTAATACTCAAATTTAACACAGAGACAGACAAAACTAAACAGCTAACTGCTAACTTAAAAGTTACTTCTGTTGTTGTTAGGTGCTGCAAAGTCACTTCCGGCTCATAGTGACCCTATGAACAACAGAATGAAACAGTGCCCGGTTCTGCGCCATCCTTAAAATCATTCTTATGCCTGAGCTCATTGTTACAGCCACTGTGTCAATCCATCTCGTTCAGGGTCTTCCTCTTTTTCGCTGCCCCTTTACTTTACCAAGCATGATGTCCTCCTTCTCCAGGGACTGATCCCTCTTGATAACATGTCTAAAGTATATGAGACAAAGTCTTGCCATCCTTGCTTCTAATGAGCATTTTGGCTGTACTTCTTCCAAGACAGATTTGTTCATTCTTCTGGCAATCCATGGTATAATCAATATTCTTCACCAACACCATAATTCAAAGGCATCAATTCTTCAGTCTTCCTTATTCGTTGCCCAGCTTTCGAATGCCTATGAGGTGATTGAAAACACCATAGCTTGGGTCAGGCACAGCTTAGTCTTGAAGGTGACATCTTTGCTTTTTAACACTTTAAAGAGGTCTTTTACAGCTGATTTGCCCAATGTAAAATGTTGTTTGATTTCTTGACTGTTGCTTCCAAGGGTGTTGATTGTGGATCCGAGTAATATGAAATCCTCGACAACTTCAATCTTTTCTCCACTTATTATGATGTTGCTTATTTCTAATAGTGTATCCATAAACATTCCCTTATATTCTTACTTTTCCAGTTTTTATTACTTATTCCTACTTATTACAAATTTTAAACTATTAGAAATTTGACTCAAAAATTTATAGTATAAAACTGAGTTTTTAAAAGCTATTTGAAGCTTCTTGGCTCAAGAAGACACTTGGACTATGTGGGCAACTCCTGTCTGGTGGTGAGGTAAGAAGAGGGGGACAGGAGCTGGTTGAATGGACATGGGGCATACAGGGTGGAGAGGAGGAGTGTGCTGACTCATTAGGAGAGCAGCTGGGAGTACACGGCAAGGTGGGTATAACTTTTGCAGGAGAAACTGACTTGATTGGTAAACTGTCACCTAAAGCACAATAAATAAATAATAAAGGCTATCTGGCTTCTTAGCGAACATATGAAATTCCTCAAAAGGGGATGATGTTCCGATACTTTTTTTGTACTACATACATACCCAACTGATTTACTTTCTATTTATAAATCAGGTATTCTAGTCATACTGTCATTACGCCCCGGTTTTCAGATGAGGTACACTGTGTTGGAGCAATAAGAATGTTTTACAAAAAAATAAGAAATCGATCTTAAGTTTGTGGCTTAGTTATTCGCTTTAATAACCTTATCATTGGATGATGCAAGCAAACAAAAGTCTGATTTTATCAGTTGCTTCTGGGCTAATCACAACGAAATTCTGACCAACCAATACCTGTGAAACCATGACCATATTGCTATGATTTAAAGTCTATATATTTTTCCATTTTTTTCTTTGAATTGGTCTCTGCCTATCTTCTTCTTCTTCTTATTATTATTTTTATGTCCCTTCCTGCCCAGTTTACAATCTCTGCTGAAGTCATAAAAGCTGGTCAGTGACTATATATTAATCTGGTAGCTGTGATTCCAATCATTTGGAAACACTTCACACCATGTTTATCTCTAAAAACAAAACAAAACCAGTTATCGTTGAACAGATCCTGACTCACAGCAAACTATGCACGTCAGAGTAGAACTGCGCTCCATAGGCTTTTCAATGGCTGCGATTTTTGTAAGTAGATCACTAGCCCTTTCTTCTGAAGAGCCTCTGTGTGGTTTAGAACTACCAACCTCCTGGTTAGTAGCCGAACACCTAACCATTTATGTCATCTAAGGACTCCTTGCTTATCTCCAGAGTTCTAACTGTTTCTCTCTTAGCATGATTTTAATGTGTGGTCACTGCAAACTTAAAATCCAGCAATCAAGCCTGGCATTTCCTTGGACTTCTCTATTTCTTCAGAGCTAAATATAGTAGGTAGGCAGCAATTTTTTTAATTTAAAAAAAAAAAAAAAAGGACAAAATTAGTCTTCTGGACTATACATATATAACTAGTATATAAGTACATGTATGTACATAAATATTGTGTCACCGTTCTGGTTAAATCTTTCCAAAGGCTGTCCATCTTACTCATAACAGCACACAGCTATCCTGTGCTATCCCCTCACGTTGGACTTCATAGCTATTATCACAACGTGACACTTTAAGTTTGTTAAATCAAGTATGAACAAATTTACTTCAGTTACTAGTAAGATCATGAAAGCGAGCTAATAAGCCAATCTAACCTTCTTCCAGAATCAATCAAAATGATCACACTGTTACATAAAATTTTCAGAATATGGAACTTAACAGGTACCATGGTAGAGTACTACGAATGACAGCTTGAAAACAAACTCATCATCAAAGCTAAGGATTCTACTTATTATCTAGTTATTGCAAACTCTAATTATTCAGTACGTAGAATATTAGTTAAAAAACGTAAATATCATGTGTGTTATTCAATATAGGTTAAATTCCAATTTATAAGCTTTAGTACATACTTCTACAATCCCCAGTTTTGCTTCTTCATTCTTAACAGAGATAGGTAATCAGATTTTTATTCTGTTAAATTTAAAGTAACTGCAAGGTTAAGTAGCAACAAATAAGTGCTAACCTGTTTTGAAAGTGCATTTAAAGGTCTGGGAAGCACATGAAGGAAGTTCTGAGAGCCCTGGTTTTCTAGAAGACAGTGGCAAACCTTAAAAAGAGAAAAAGTGGCAGAATCTCTGAGCCTCGGTTTCTCCACCTCAAAAAGGATCACCCCCACCAAAGCCCAAAATTATTGTGCTATTTTTGAAGATGTCAGCACAGTGACTGGCATGAAATAGGCACTTATTAGTTTCTTTCTCCTCATTAAAAAACAAAGACTCTCCATCACCACTTCTAGAAGAACCCCATGGGAGATTTCACAGGCCGAGGTTAGCTATCATAACATTCTTTGGTTCTAAGCCCCTCTGCAGTAGCCTTGGTGATCTCCAATTATCAGATTCTAAATCTAAATAGCAAGTTACTTAAATGTCTAATGTTGGCTTGCGGTCTCTTTCCTTTTAAAAAGTTTGATGTGGGACAGATCTTAATGACATGTTGCCGAGAGGACAGCCATATTTTCTTAATAAGAATAAATTTCTAAATATGTAATGGAAGTCAAGGACAAATACAAAGTTTGTATAAATGTTTGCATTTCACAAGTCAGTCAGTGGTCACTCATTCCACACGCAGATTTCGGAAATGAGAGTATTATCATTCAGAAAGATAAACCTATGCTTAGCTGATTAAAAGGCAATTTTCCTTGAGACTTCATAGTCTGTAACATTAGTTAAATGCACAGTCTGGCAGAGGCAAATTAGAAAATGTATAAACTTTAAAAGCACTCACAATATTCGACTATTCAGCCAAAATAGACCCTAATTCTCAATTTTGACTTTTGTGTTGCATGACTATGCTAAGACATTATCCCCCCCTTTTTTTTAGTGTAACAGACAATCATAATAACCACCTAAAGTCAATTTTAGATTCATAAATACAATGGATCTTCTAGGTGTCTAGCTTTACTTTTTAACAAAGAATTCAGATCACAAAAATGGAATAACTGAAATGAAATAAAATTAATCTAACAGGTATCTGGAGTTCAATCTTGAAGGGAAAAAATGAAGAATATAGAAATGAAAAATGAAGTGCTTATGAGTCTCAATTACAATTTTTCAAAAACAATGTTCCTCCATTTTCCAGATGATAAAATGACTGAGTTATTAGGTGATTATCTCAGGTTAAAACAGCTATTCATTAATAAATCGGCGGTTAGGACTCTGCCTCTTAAGACCTAGTAACTGATGGAGCGGTTAATGGCGGTGGCTGAACAACATAACGGACATATTTAACGTCGCTGAACTGTACATGCCAAGACTGTTGAAGTGGCAAATGTTTTGTTACCTATATGTTTACCACGATAAAAAATAAGTAACCGATGAAGATGATAACTCTCCCACTCTGCCTATCCCCAATAATGATTAGATTTAGCTAGCTGAAGTAGAGATAATGGACGTAAAGAAAAGCAAAACAGAAAAAAAATCAAAGCTAGCCAATTTACCTACCTTTGAGCAACTGAAGATAATTCGTTAAAACATGGTTTTAAAATTACATAAAGGCTTGTTATTTTAGTCAGATATAATATACCTGAAGTGTAGAATGTCAGAACCACCATCTACTCCTGATGCCTCAACACTAAAAAACAGCTTAGGATGGGAGTCCAGCTTTGGTTGGCTGGCTGCCTCGCATCCCAGATCTCAAAAGTTCCCTGGCTCTTCTCTCTCAACAGAAAGGCAGACCAGCCAAGGCAACTTCAATAAGAAGTCTGTAGATGGCTGAAGTTTATCACAACTGAACAGAAAAAGCCAATGCCCTGCAGGAGCTTGGCACTGTAGTAGAAAGGATACCACTTGGGAACTGGAAGACATCTTTTACTAACTCTTGTATCTATCAGCCATGCGATCTGGAGCAAATCACTTACCTCTCTGGGCTACGGTTTCCACATCAGCTAAAACGAAGATACAAATATTACCTACCACACAAAGTGCTACAAATCTCAACACTTGCAATGCCATAAAAATGCAACGCAAACAAGGGATTTTTCTAAAAAAAAATAAAATACTAATAAAAACATAAAAGGCAACTTTAACGTCCATTTAAGAAAGGTAGGTTTTGTTCTGCTAAAGAATCCACAAACAAAATTTAAGGTGGTCCATAAAAAACCAAAAACAAGCCTGCTGCTGTCATGTCAATTTCCACTCATAGCGCCCCTACAGCGTGGAGCAGAACAGCCCCACAGGGTTTCCAAAGAGCGGCTGATGGATTCAAACTGCCGACCTTTTGGTTAGCAGCTGAGTTCTTAACCACTGTGACACCAGGACTCCAAGATAATAATATACATAGTTGGACAAGTCAAAATCGACCTGATGGCAATGGGTTTGGGTTTGGTCTTATAAAAATTGTGAAGATTACTAAGTAAACAATATTCTGAAACAAATGCTATACTACATACATGCAAGACTGTAAGGGACTTTGAAAGCTGTAATGTGCTATAAAAATGTAATTATTACAACTCATCTCAGTAACAGATTACCATAGGTTTTCTACATATACACCAACTCATTTTTGACCAACACAACACCGAAGTACTTTGAGCAAACATGACTCAAAATTAGGAAAGCTAGATACCACGGATTTCTATAAATTAGATGAGCCAGGTAAAAATCGGCAGTGCCTGGGACACACTAGCATTAGTACTTTCGTCCTTAAGGACTCAAGCTCCCCTCCCCCCACTGAGCTGTGTGTGCAAATCCCAATCATTAAGCTTTCAGCTCAAGATAAGGCAAGATCCAAAAGCATTCTAGAAACACACCTACCCAAACCTTAAATTTCAGCATCGACTTTGTCGGCAAGCCATGCTGTGGGCTGCAATCTCTATCCCCAACTTGCCTAATCAGATGTTAGTGAATAACACGATTAAATAAATGAAATTTAGCAATCCTAAAAAGACTTTCGCACCTAGTTTAATGGGGGTGATAGACCAGTGGCTTCCTCAGCAATGCAATTAACTAAATTCTAAAGCACGGAAAACAATAAAACAGGTATTAAAACATCTCGAGATTATAACATGCTAGTCAAAATATTTTTCTACCTCGGGCGAAATAATCGTTTTTTAATTTTATAATCACGGTAAATTCGGATTGTAACATAATTCCTTTGGGATCAAACATCCAATTAACTTCCTTTATCACCAAAACAAGAACTTAAGCTTTTCTGCTATATGTTCCCCACTGACTCATAAAAAATGGTAAAAAGATCCTTTAGTAACATTCTTCCGGGAATCCAAGGTGAGACTTAAAATCTCGAAATAATTCAATAAAGAACTGTTTCCTTACCCAGCATGCATGCCAATCATTAAAAATGGAACCCTCCCGGACCTTGTCCCTGCAGCCACGACCCACTGCGTGATGCGCGCCGCAAGAGCCAAGGCTGGTTTTCCCCCGGCCCAAATGGCCGAGGGAGGCGGGAGGCCCGACCAGGGCGGCCCCGGCTCCGTGCCGACCGCGCGCCCGGGCCCCGGCGAGGACGGGGAAATGGCCTCGGGGCGCCAAGTGGGCAGCGCCAAGGGAGGCCGGCGTCCAGCGGCCGGGCCCCGAGCTGCCCGGCCTGCGCGCCGCTCCCCAGCCGGGCGGCGGAGAGGCCGGCGCCCCGACCTCGGGCTCGGCGGCAGCGCCCGCGGCCGCACCTACCTCCGCAGGCGGCCCGTAGCCCAGGCCGAGGCCGCGCTCGCACCGCGGCGGCCGGGCCCCGCCGCTCCTCCGCCGCCGCAACCCGCGCGCCCCTTTATTTGCGGGTCTCGCTGCCACAAAATGGCGCTGAGGGAGGAAGCGCGGCCGGCCCCCGCCCCCGCCGCCCGCCCCGCCCCGCCCCATCGGCCGCGCGCCGCCATGTTCGCCCGCGCCGCTCACCACAGGTTGCCTCCCGGGCGCCGCTGCACCGCCCGCCCGCCCGCCGCGCCGCGCCGCCGCGCCGGCGGGAGGAAGGGCGAGGAGCGGCGGCCCCGGCGGAGTCTGGGCCTGGAGGCGCCGACAGCAGAGCTCTCCCTCGCGGCCCGTCCGGCTCTATCAGGTGTCCCGCGGCCGCCGGAGTCCGGGCGGGGAGGGGAGGGAGCCGGCGCGGCGGGGGCTGGGGGTCAGCCGCGGAGCATCACGGGAAGGGCGGCGGGGGTCGCGGCGGCGGCGGCGGACGCGCTCACCGCTGCCACCTGCGGGTGCGGCGTAGCTCCGCGGAGGGATCTGGCGCCGGCGGCGCGGTGATTGGCCGCTTGGGTGTCACCGCGGCTTGGGTGTCAGCGCGGCTTGGGGACGCTTCCGCGAGCTAGCGGCCAGGTGTGGGCTCAGCAGGGAGGCTACCGGCGGACAGCTGTGTGAGCGCCGGCAGGGAAATCGGCACCGCTAAACTTCACGCTCTGTTTTGAGGCCGTAAGAGACCGATGCCCTTCTCTCATCGTGTAATGCAGCCGCGTGGCCGTTTGGTTCGTCCCCGCCTTGACATCCCTGGGGGAGAGGCCCAGGAGCTATTGTTCTGTAGCCGACGGAGGTTGTGCGGGTGTCAGCAGCTTTGGGGGCACCTTGCTAGCTCAGAAACGAGGGCAAGGCGAGCCCTGTGAGGTTTTAGTGCATCCGAGGAAATAAGTATTGTAATGTAAATATATTCCTTAAGCGTCTGGCCTATTTAGTTAGAACGGTGGTTACCTGGAAGATTTGAAATAGTCAAACACAAGACTGGTCAGGCAGTTCTTTTGATTGGTGTGCTCATAGCTGGCTCTACCAAAACTCTTGATCCCCGAAGAAGGTGTCCTGGAATGAAATGTCTTATGAGGCTAAGTTTAAAGTACACCCTAGATAGTTAAAGGAGTCATGGTATATTCCCAGCAGATCAGATCAGACTGGAAAATATATTTTCAAACTACATTACAGGAACTCTTAAAAACAAAAGAAAAAGACCAAAGTCCTGAATGAAAAACGGGTAAAGACATGAACAGGCAGTTCATAGAAAAAGAACAGCCATGGTCTTTAAACATGAAAGGATGCTCAGCCTCATGTATAAAAATGCACATGAAGTCACATGCCTTAAAGTTACAAGTCTGTGGAGAAACTGGGAATGGAAAATGATTCATGTTTTGTGGAGTACCAGAAGTACATGTACATTTATCCTTATTGCAATTCCACTTCTAACCCTAAAGTTATCCTGAAGATCCCAGTCCAGTTGCCGTGATCTCCACTGTGACTCAGGGTGACCCCATGTGTGTCAGAGTAGAACTGTGGTCCACAGGGTTCTTTCTCAGTGGCTGATTTTTCGGAACTAAATCGCCACACCCTTTTCCCCAGGAGCCTCTGGGTGGGCATAAACTTCCAACCTTTCTATTAGCAGCTGAGTGCATTAACCTTTTACAACACCCAGGGACTATTTTGAAGATACATCTCTGCCAATAAAAACAACAAATTGTTGGTGCTGGACTACTAAAGGTTAGTGGTTCAGACCCACCAAACAGTACTGCAGAAGAAAGGCTTAGCAATCTATTTTCGTTAAGATTACAGGCAAGAAAATGCTATGGAGCAGTTCTGCTCAGTAACGTGTCAGGTCACCATGAGTCTAAATCCACTCCCAGGCAACAGGTTTGGTTTAGGTTTCATTCACCGCAGTGCTATTTATCATAGCTAAAGTTTGGAAATAACCTGAGTGTCCATTAATAGGAAACTGGCTGGCATTTGTACACACACATACACATTTTTATTTTGCAGGAAAAAAAAATTGAAAAGAGACCCTAGAAACTAATAAAAAGTTATCTATAGAGGGTGGGGGAGGTAGGAAGTAAAGGGATTAGAGATAGAGGCAAGACATCTCTTGACTTTGAACTTCTAACATTTTTACATAGTTAAAAAGTAAAACAGGAAACAAAGTAAACCCCCAAATTGAAAGCTAGTTGAAACAAATGAACCTAACTTCAAATTGGTGGTAACTGTTACAAAGAGAAAAGGATTCCCCCCCCAGGACTTTTGACCATAGCATTCCCACAGTATGTCTTTGCTGGGATATATTCTAAGAGTGAAAAAGAACAGCAAAGGGAATCTTCAGCTTCACTCAGTGGTTTGTAGTTGTAATTTTGTTACTGTGCCTTTGAAACTGTGTGTTGTGTGATAACATAAAATGTTATATACAAAGACTTTGAGTACAAGAGGAAACCCTGGTGGTGTAGTGGTTAAGTACCATGGCTGCTAACCAAGAGCTCAGCACTTTAAATCTGCCAGGCATTCCTTGGAAACTCTATGGGACAGTTCTACTCTGTCCTATAGGGTCACTATGAGTCCAAATCGACTCCACGGCGGTGGGTTTTTTTCAGTACAAGAAAAAAAAGATACAATGTCAAAAGTTCAGAAAAGTCCCGTAATGTTAAATTGGAAATAACAATTTGAACACATGATTAAAAAAATAAAATTTCTAGTTCTGTACACTGAAAGAGGCTAGAAGTACTCAGGTGACCAGCTGTCCCTGTTTGCCCAGGACTAAAGATTTTCCTGTGAGGCTGGACTTTCCATGCTAAAACTGAGACTGTTTCAGGCAGGTGTGCCTTGAGTCAATCTCGTTTGCGATATAAAAGAAATTAAGCAAGTGAGCAGCAGAGATGGGGGGAGAGAGATGCCAAGCCACATGAAGATTGCCTAGGAACAGAAGCTCAGAAGAGACCAGGACCTTCCTCCAGCACCGGCAGAGAGAGAAAGCCTCCCTAAAGCCAGCATTCTGAATTCAGACTTCTACCCTTCTAAACTGTGAGAAAATTAATTTGTTTGTTAAAGCCATCCACTTGTGACATTTCTGTTGTAGCAGCAGTACAGGGTCACCATGAGTCGGAATCCACTCGACGGCAGTGGGTTTTTTAGCAGCACTAGGTAACTAAAAAAAAAAAAAAAATTTTTTTTTAGGTAACTAAAACACCTGGAAATCTGTGGTTCATGCAGTGCTTTGAACTAGTTCAACCGGTTTGAACACCTGCTGCAAATTCCTTTGCCACCCCAGATATGCTGAATCACAATCTACACTTTAACAAGCTCCCCAGGTGATTCTTATGTATGATAAAATTTGGGGGTCACTGTTCTACTAGTGGAAAGTCTGGTTGTGTAGTGGTTAAGAACTACAGCTGCTAACCAAAAGGTTCAACAGTTCAAATCCACTAGGCGCTCCTTGGAAACTATGGGGCAGTTCTACTCTGTTCTGTAGGGTTGCTATGAGTCGGAATCAACTCAACGGCAATGGGTTTTTTTTTTTTTTTTGTCTCTAACCAGTAGTATTAGCATCATCTGGGAACTTGTTAAAAATGCAGTTCTCAGCAGGAGTTCGAACCAGAAGGAACTGGCTCAAAGCTCTAGGTTCATCCCCAGTGGATGAGAAAAAAAACCCTTTACAATAGGATGCCAGCTAATAAATGTAGAACAAATGATATAATTAGAAAATAACCATTATGCAGCCCTCAATGAAATATTTGATTTAGGCAAGGATTACCAATGGATCAAAATTTTGGTGAAAAATGGCTGGGAAATAGAATATCCAAGTTGCGCCAAAGTATTGCCCCACAGGTTACTCCTTTGACTATAAAGAGGAAAGTACACTTGTATAGTGGAGCCATCTAGTGGCCATCACCGGAACCATGTGATAAAATTTAGTGTAAGTCGAGGGCACTGGGCACTGGGTAATAGGAGGAAGGAACTCTGGTGGTGCAATGGTTAAGCCAGGGCTTTGAACAGCTTCCTTCAGATTTGAACCCCTGCTCAGAATTTGCATTTCCACCCCAGACAGACTGAATCACAATCTAGTTTAACAGGGTCCCCAGGTGATTCTCATGTATGATAAATTCTCATGTATGGTGCTCAGAATTGGTCCCTAACCAGCAGCACTGCCACTGCCTGGAAACTTGTTAGAAATGCAAATTCCCAGGAGGGAGGTGAACCAGAACGAACCGGTTGAAAGTCCTGAGTTAAGCACTCAGCTGCTAACCAAAAGGTCTGCAGTTCAAACCCACCAGCTACTCCGCAGGAGAAAAGACCTGGCAAAATACTCCCATAAAGATTTCAGCCTAAAGGTCATGGAAGCTCCATAGATAGATCCAAACTCCCTGAGGGACCGAATGACTGGGCTGAGGCTGTGGGGACCGTGGTCTCGGGGAACAATGCTCAATTGGCATAGCATAATTTACAAAGAAAATGTTCTACATTCTACTTTGGTGAGGAGCGTCTGGGGTCTTAAAAACTTGCGAGTGGCCAGCTAAGATACTCCACTGGTCTCGGAGCAAGGGAGAATGAAGAAAACCAAAGACACAGGGAAAGATTAGTCCAAAGGATTAATGGACCACAACTACCACAGCCTCCACCAGACTGAGCCCAGCACAACCTAATGGTGCCCGGCTACCACCACTGACTGCTCTGACAGGGGTCACCGTAGAGGGTCTTGGACAGTGCTGGAGAAAAATGTAGAACAAAATTCTAACTCAAAAAAAGACCAGACTTAACTGGTCTGAGAGAGACTGGAGAAACCCCGAGAGTAGGGCCCACGGGCACTCTTTAAGCTCAGTAATGAAGTCACTTCTGAGGTTCACCCTTCAGCCAAAGATTAGGCAGGCCCATAAAACAAAACAAGACTAAAGGGGCACACCAGCCCCGGGGCAAGGACTAGAAGGCAGGAGGGGACAGGAAAGCTGGTAATAGGGGACCCAAGGTCGAGAAGAGGAGAGTGTTGACATGTCGTGGGGTTGGTAACTAATGTCACAAAACGATATGTGTACTAATTATTTAATGAGAAGCTAGCTTGTTCTGTTATCTAAAGTACAAGTAAAAAAAAAAAAAAAAAAGATTTCAGCCTAGGAAACCCTATAGGGCAGTTTTTCTCCGTCCTGTAGTGTCACTGTGAGTAGGAATTGGCTAGACAGCACACAGCAACAATAGTAGGACAGGAGCCCTGGTGGTGCAGTTGTTAAGTGCTCGGCTGCTAACTGAAAGGTCAGCAGTTCGAACTCACGAGGTGCTGCTTGGCAGAAAGATGTGGCTGTCTGCTTCCGTAAAGGCTACAGCCTTGGAAACCCTATGGGGTGGTTCTTCTCTGTCCTGTAGGGTCTCTATGAGTCGGAATCATCTTGATGGCAATGGGTTTCATAGTAGGACAGGAGCCCCTGGGTGGTGCAGATGGTTAACACATGTGGCTGCTAACCGTTGGAAATTCAAGTCCACCCAGAGGCACCTCAGGAGGAAGACTGGTGATCTACTTCCAAAAAGTCGGCCATTGAAAACCTTATGGAGCACAGTTCTACTCTGACACACGTGGGGTCACTATGAGTTGGAGTTTTAACCTGATAACATGTGTCTCTAGTTTACAAAATACAGGAGAAAGAGAAGCAGGAGTAATGCACCTCTTACCTGTGGTTGTTAGTGGCTATGGTGTCTGTCCCAACTCCTGGTGACCCACCCCATGCATAATACTAGCAAAATTAATTATTTAAAAAAAAAGCTTCATGAAACTATAAGCAATAATATTTATTGTGCACCTGAGTTACTCCTAGCACAGTCCTCAGCACCAATATCCAAACAGCTTCAAGCTACCCTTTCAAATAAGACACTAAAGTATGATGAGAAGTTACATATTACTATATCAGATAGCACATACGATTGAGATAGACTGATGTTAATACTGTATCAAATAGCACATATGATCGAGTTAGATTGATGTTAAATAAAATGGCCACTTCTTTCCCATAAGCCTATAACCTATGACTTAGGCTATAACCTGTATTTCCATTTCTTTGATTTGGAATCACCTAATAAAATATTGAGAAGAGGGAGGCTAGAAGAAGAAAGAAAAGGGCATCTGCAGTGAGTCTAGCCTTTGACACGTGGTACCTGACAAGCCCAGGGAGCCGGGCAGTGGTCAGAATTGGTGGCTGAAGAGGATGATGGGGTTTTCTGACACTCTTCTGATCTCGGGGTTGGTGTGATTCTGACCCAGTACACAGCACCATGCTGCCAGGAGCCAGCACCTTGGCTCAGTCCATGCTTTCTGTCTGGGATGCCCTTCCACTTGTCCTTACCAGGTGAACTCCTATTCATCCGTTGTAATTAGCTTAACCAGAACCCAGAGCCGCTGAGTCGATTCCGACTCATAGCGACCCTATGGAACAGAGTAGAACTGTCCTATAGAGTTTCCAAGGAGCACCTGGTGGATTTGAACTGCCGACCCTTGAGTTAACAGCTGTAGCACTTAACCACTACGCCCCCAGGGTTTCCAATTAGCTTAAGAGACATTATTTATTTAGCTTACTATACGTCAGTCACAGAGATGTCACTTTATTGACATGGGAGCTAACCCAAACTTTCTAGACTAATTTTCTAGTGTGCTGAAATTCCTGTGGATTTTCTTATAGAACTTTACTGTGACCAGCAATTCTCCATTCATCTTTTTCTTATTTTCAAAATGTCTTTCACTAACATGACAGCCCAATGTATCTAAATGTTCAGATTTAACTAACATTTATTTTTTTTAAAACTAATAATGTTTAGTCTTCATTTTCTTTGAAGACCACAAAGAACTCTACTGGAACTCTAAAAAATATTTTTAAAAAAATCTAGTTTGATTGCTATCATAATTTTCACTAGAGCTTATAATTAAAAAAAATTCTATTTCCTTCAAGTATCTATCTCCTTGAATATAATGCTGAACAACCTTCCAGGTTTTGTTTTGTTCTGAATGAATATACTCTATATGCTCAAGACACATTTACTAAACACCTGCCTAAATGAATGATTTATAAGGATCAGCACAAAGCTGCTTCCTGTGAGGCAAAGGCTAAAGATGTCCCAAATGTACAGCTTTTCTAAGCTGCTGTCCCACTCCATCATCTCTAACATCAGCTACTCCCCTTCCCCTCAGTACTACCCCTCCTGCCTCCTGGGGTTCAGTACTTCACTGCAATGTCTCCCTGAACTCATGAACCATAGTTACAGTTAAGTGGTTTAAGAGGGAAGTAACACTGTACAGTTCAGGATCAGGATCAGCTATGACTCAGGATACAGTTCTTTGATCAGGACAGCTTCTTCTCACCCTCTGCTGCCAGGCCCTGCTGGAGGTCGTCTTGGCAGGTGTTACAACTCTCAGCTCTGTGGGTCGGCAAGACCCACCACGTCTCTCTTGTGCCCGTCTCCTGGTTCCTGCCATCTCACACCAATGTCTCTCACTGTCTTCTGTGTTACAGCTCCTCTCCCTGTCACCTGGATCTGGGACACTTTCAGCACAGGGGTCCTGGGTCCAAAAGACACGCTCCACTCCTGGCTCTTCTTTCTTGGTGGTGTTGATAACCTCCTTTCCTGCCTCTGGGATGGCAAAACTGACCAGTCTCCTTGTTAGGGTTCCATACACCTTATTTGCACAGTCCCACCCCCACAAGCGTGCCATGCGCCTTATTTACATTATTAGCAAGCTATCCAATCCACTTGGTGGGCCACAAGTACCTCTTTACATAGTCCCACCCAGCCATTTGCTGGGAGTTACAAAGACCATGGCTAGAAGGGCCATATTAAGTAAGCTACTGTACCACGCTGCCACATCGTACGAAGTAGAGAGTCAACAAAGGAGATTTTAATCTCTCAAGTAGTGGCTTAATGTCGTTGTTGTTGTTGTTAGGTGCCGACGAGTTGATTCTGACTCATAGCAACCCTATAGGACAGAGTAGAACTGCCCTGTAGGGTTTCCAAGCAGTGGTGGGTGGATTTGAACTGCCGACCTTTTGGTTAGCAGCCGAGCCCTAACCATTACACCACCAGGGCTCCACAGCTGGGTATTTTAAACATTCCCAACTCCTGGGTGGGGGCATGGCCATCCATTAGCAGAGATGACGGAGGTATAGATAATTTGGGCTCATTTGTTCTTGCAAACAGGCTTGTCCAGTTTCTGGGAAATCCCTTCATTCAGAAAAATAAAGGAAGCCCTTGAAGACTTTCCCGATCCCAGTAATTTTTTTTCCTTGTCACCCACTCAGTGCAAATAGCAGCTTTCTGAAAATGATTCAGTTAGGCAGCGTGACTAAGCATTGCTGCACGCCTTCCAAGTTTCCTTGGGATATTGTGGCAGACACGATGGGAACCTACCCACTAGCCACGTTCCTCTTCTTCCTTGCTAACAGTACCTTGATTTGTGTCTTCAGCCCACGGGATGTAGTATGGCTGGTGGAAGGCATGTTTCTTAACAGGAGTGCTATTGGTATTTTGGGAAGGACAAATCTTATTTTTGTGCACAAGAGTTCTGTGCATTTTAGGACATTTAGCCTCCCTAGACCAACCCACTAAATGTCAATAGTGCCTCTTAGTCCCGTGACAACAGAAGGTGGCTATATTCGTTTTCTCAGGCTGTGCTAGCAAAGTACCACAAGCACTTTCTAAATCCCCATCTGCAAGGCTTTCACTTCTCGGAAAATGGAGTACACATGCTTCTCTAGATTCTTCTAAGTACAACCAAAAATCCTGAACAGTATAAAACAAACGAGAAGGCTCCAAAAGGTAGAGAGGAGGGGGCCAACTGGCCAGGGAACTTGGGGCCTGAGGACCAACACGATGGTTAGTGTCCTGGGTTTTCCTTTTGCTTCATTAAAAAACCCATCACCATTGAGTCAATTCTGACTCATAGTGACCCTACAGGACAGAGAAGAACTGCCCCATAGGGTTTTCAAGGAGCTCGTGGTGGATTTGAACTGCCGGCCTTTTGGTTAGCAGCTGTAGCTCTTAACCATTATGCCACCAGGGTTTCCTTTTGCCTCATATACCCTGGAAACCAGCAACCTGGAAATGCCACAGATGGAGACAAAACAAACAAAAACACAAAGCAAAAAAGCCTGATCCTTTTAGTCAAAGGACCAGGAAAGGGGCAGCCTAGCCAGACAGAAAACTTTTAGACAATCACCACTCCAGCCACACACCCCAGAAAATAGGAAGCCCTACCCCCTCCCACACCAGCAAAGTCTTCTGAGAAAAGTATCAGTTTGCGGAGATGTGGTTTATAGAGGAAGACACCGGGGTAAGATTACTTCACCACCTGGGCACCCTGGATCTGAGTCATGTCAACAAATTGAGAAAACAGGAAGTGCTTTAGAGTACTCTGGGAAAGAGCACCACCTGGTGAGGAAACACAAACAAAACATCTGACCGCTTGCTTCTGAGCCCACTGGTCAAAGCCAAGTCAGTGCGTGTCCTTGGAACATCGCTACCTAGTCCATGTGCTAGTCTGGTCCAGATCAAAAAGGAGGGAGAAGTCAATATGAGATGTGACACCGAGAAATTAAATTTTCTCACAGTTCTAGAGGCCAGCAGTCTGAGTTCAGGGTGTTGGCAGGGCCACGCTCTTTCCAAAGGCTCTGGGGGAAGACACTTTCTCTCTCCCAGCTTCTGGTAACTCCAGATGTTCCTTGGCTTGCAGCTCTGGCGTCACATGGCGTCCTTCCCTCTGCGTGTGTCTGTGTCTCTTCTCCTCTTTTATAGGACGCCAGTCATATTGGATTAGGGCCCACCCTACCAATGTTAACTTCACTGGTGACATCTTCAAAGACCCTATTTCCAAACAAGGTCATATTTACAGGTACTTGGGTTAGGATTTCAACGCTTTTTTTTGTTGTTGGGGGGAGACACAGTAGTGCGCTGTTTCTAATAGCCCCCAGGTGGGCCATATGCCCAGTTGAGAACTCCTGGTCTAAGGCGATCATGGGAATCATGGTCTTCTTTACCAAATAGTGGTGCCCAGTGTTCTTGCAGGCAGAGTTGGCCAGCTGACTGGTTCTGGCAGGGACCAGAAGAAGCCTCCCAGGGCTTCTAAGATTTTTCTCTGTGTGAAGAGAGGGGGTGAGTGAGGAGAAGGCCCTTTTCCCTCTCCCATCCTGTTCATCTCCTAACAGCCAGAGAGGCTGGGGCCGATGGAAGTTGTCCTGTAACTATGAGGCAGCCATTGGGAAAAAAACTCACCTGCTGAGAATGGTAGAAGACAGGATTGGGTAGAAAGAAAAATTTTAACAAAAATAGACATTATATCCCCCCCAACCCAAACCCATTGCCATTGAGTTGATTCCAACTCATAGTGACCCCGTGTGTTGCAGAGTGGAACTGTACTCCATAAAGCTTTCAATGCTTTCAGCTTTCAGAAGTAGATCACTAAGCCTTTCTTCTGAGGCACATCTGGGGGAATTCAAACCATCAACCTTTTGCTTAGTAGCTGCTAAAGATTGAATAGTGTCCCCCAAAATGTGTGTCAACTTGGCTAGGCCATGATTGCCGGTATTGTGTGATTATCCACCATTTTGTCATCTGATTTTCCTATGTCTTATAAATCCTACCTCTATGATGTTAATAAGGAGCAATTAGTGGCAGTTATGTTAATGAGGCAGGACCCAATCTACAAGATTGTGTCTTAAATCAATCTCTTTTGAGATATAAAAGAGAGAGATGAGCAGAGAGCCAAGGGGACCTCACACCACTGAGAAACAAGAGCCAGTAGAAGAGCATGTCCTTTGGACCCGGGGTCCCCGTGCTGAGAAGTTCCTTGATCAGGGAAGATTGATGACAAGGACCTTTCCCCAGAGCCAACAGAAAGTGAAAGCCTTCCCTTGGAGCTGGCACCCTGAATTCAGACTTCCAGCCTCCTAGACGGTGAGGGAATCAATCTTTGTTAAAGCCATCCACTTGTGGTGTTTCTGTTATAGCAGCAGTAGATATCCAAGATGGTAGCCAAGTGCGTAACCATTTGTGCCACCCAGGGACTCCTGGTATCCCAAGCCCAGACATTTAAACACAACTTCCAAAGTGCTCTCACGGAGATACTTACACTTCATTTAGCAGGTACACATGAAGCCTTCTCATTCTACATGGTCAAAAAAGTCAATGTGGGAGTCAGAATAAAATGTCACATACCTTAAACAATTTTACCTAAAACATATAAAAACATGTTTATTTAATAATAATTTTCTGATGAAAAGCCAGAAGATTACAGGAGTTACCCCATCAGCAGACTAATAAGGCATTGTCTTAAGTTCTTTAAAGTAGAGCAGGAACTTAAAGACACCTGCAAAGCGATCCTATCCTTCCCGTTGTTTAATGATGGCCCCAATCTTACACGTTTGCTTCGACCACATCTAGTTGAACAGCATAATTTTTAGTGGTTCACTTTTATTGAGTTCAACTTAGTTTTCATTAAAATAACTTTCTTTTCACTTATATTTTGTAATTTTACATAGTACTTAAATAATTTCAATAAGAAATAAAAACAGGCACACTCTGTTTTGGAAACACACACACACCTGACTCTTGGTGTCCATACAACTCACCTGTTGCGGCCAGTAGTGAGTCATCTAGCCCAATTGTTCGAGGGCCGTGGGCATCGCTCAGTACACTTTACAGGGGAACTGGAGGATGGCTGTTGACCTGGCAAGTTGTTAAGGTGGGATGTGTATTAAAAAGTTTCTACTGTGTTTATTCTGTCTGGAAACTGTATGGTGTTGTGGAAAAATCACGGTCCTTTGGGTCAAGCAGACCTAGGTTTAAATTCTGTATTGCTTATTTTATCTCAAAGACTTTGGAAAAGTTACTTAATCTTTCTGAATTTATAGAACTTGGTAAGGTATTCATGAGGATTAAGCAAAATCAATTATGAGATTCCGGCACCTAGGTACTCAGTAAAGGATAGCTATTATTATTATTTTTGTGATTATTTACATATTGGTCTTTCCCCCAACAGAAAATCGGACTCACTGTGCTGCTTCCCTGCCTTGCCCTATACCTCAGTGTTTTGCACATAGTAAAGTGCTCAAAAAAAAAAACGCAAAAATCCACAGAAGAAAACCAGTTGCCATCGAGTCAGTTCCTACTCATGGCGACCCCACATGGTCAGAGCAGTACTGTGCTCCATAAGGTTTTCAGTGGCTGTAATCTTTTGGAAGTCAATCTCTAGACCTTTCTTCCCAGGTGCCTCTGGGTGGATTCAAACCTCCAACCTTTCAGTTAGTAGCTGAGTGCTTAACCAATTGCGTCACCCAGGTCCTGCTCCAATAATGCCTGCTAAATTGCATTTGTGAATTTTCACAACTGCATTTCCCTTCTTGATACAGGAATTTGTGATTGATGGGGTACATAGTATCTTCTTTTTCTATGTGGGTACACAAATTCTTTCCAATATTGTTGTCATCATTCATTGTTCTAATTTGTTTGTTTTCACCAATTATTCTTGCTTCAAAACAGATCCAGACAACTTGTTTATTCTTCCTTAGTTTATCTTCCTAATAGTCATAAGCTCGCCAGGCCAAACTTCAAGCCATGACTGCTGTGAGAAAGACTTGAAGACAGGGGAGCTGTCATGAAATGCAAGGAGCAGACTGTGGTCAGTGCATCCCACCCCCTGACCAGTGTCTTAGGATGGAGCCCAAAGAGCTTGGATCTTCCCCTGAGCCCTTCATGCTCTTTGATCTGTCCGTCAACTTTGCCTTCTGTGGTCTGGCATCTATTACTGAGTAACTCGCCTGGCTTGACATTTTTCCAACAGTTTTACATTATGACAGTGCTTTTCAACCTGCGGTGATATGGGCTTCAGGGGACACTTGATGATGTCTGGAGATGTTTGCTTGCTTGTTTTAACAATATTTTACTGTGTTTTTGGTGAAAGTTTACACAGCAAGTTAGGTTCCCCTTTGACAATTTCCAAACAAATTGTATCAGTGACATTAGGTACATTTTTCACATTGTGTTAACATTGTCTTTAATTGCGTTCTGGTTGTTCCATTTCCAGTACTCTAGTTTCCTGGCCTCCTTATCTTCTCATCTTTGCTTTGCATTAAATGTTGACCTTTTGGACTCATTCAGTTGTTTTTTTAGTACAAATAATATCCTTTATTTTGTGTATCACTTTGCTTTTCTGTTAAAAGGTGACCTCAGGTGATAGTTTTGGTTCAAGGTTTAAAGAGCGTCTCAGGGTGATAGTTTCAGGGAGTCCTCTGGTCTCAGGTGGTCCAGTTAGTCTGGCTATTTTTAGGAATTTGAGTTTTGTTCTGCAATTTTCTCCCATTCTAACCAGGATCATCAGTTGTACCCTCAGTTAGATTTTTCAGTAGTGGTAGCTGGGTACCATCTAGTTCTTCCGGTCTCAGGGTAGTTGAGGTCATGGTTCATGTAGGCAATCAGCCTTGTAGACTTGTTTCTTCTCTGTGATTTTGGTAACCTTCTCTTTTGCTCCTGATGAGTAGAGACCAAAAGCTGTATCTTAGATGGCTGCTAGTAAGCTTTTAAGACCCCAGATTTTCCAGAGACATTTGGTTGTCATAACCGAGGGTGGGAATGGGAACTACTGGCATCTATTATGTACTGGCCAGGGATGCAGATAAACATCCTACAAGGACAGGACAGCCCCTTGCAACAAAGAATTATCTGCCCCAAAGTATCACTAGTGCAGAGGTTGACACAGCCCACTCTATGGGATCTGGCCCCTGACCCCAGGCTCCAGCCAGTCATTGGGTAGCCCTGGGCCTTCCTGTCAGCTCAGTCTTCCGGACACTCCGGAACACCACTATCCTTCCTGTGTGACAGGCTCCCCAGGACTGTAAGAAAGTTCCTGAGGGTAGGGACATTGGCTCTATAGCCAACTCATAGCAGTGCTTAGCACCCAGAGGGCAGTCAATCCACAGTTGTTTAGAGAATAACAATGTAACAAGAAGGTTGGAGTATGAAACTGAAATCCTTTCTCTTCCACCTCCGAACTCTAACCTAATGGTGTCAGCTGCTACTAAAAACGTGGTTACTAAATTTCCCAAAGCCTGGATCGAAGGTAAAGTGATCTAGAGAGACTATGCTGGCTTGGCAGCTTTTTCTATCAGGAAACAAAGAAAGGGCATTGGGGGAGAAATAAGAAATGTTTTAGGCTTTAGGCTTTAAAAAGTGTTAGGCTGGGTTCTTTCCCATGTTTGCCCGTTACCCCCTTGCCCTTGGAAAAGGGGGTCCTGGAACCTACTTACCCTGAACATCGGGTTGAAGTCGGACACAGGATCCCACTTTTTCTTGGGACATTTCTGAAGGTGGAGGTACCAGCTGGACTTAAAGGGAGCACGGTGTCAAGTGCCCAGGAAGCAAAGTCTGGGGACACTTCCATTCCAGTTGTCTGTGGCTCTCAAATGGCGTAGAAGATGATCCCACTGGTACCATGATTTCACAAGGAGAAGCATGAATCAGACTGCACTGGTGGCTGCATGACTGATGAAAAAAACCCACACCCAGAAAAGGGGCCCCCCAATCCTTGGTCTCAGTCCTGGATACTCTCACAATTGGGGTGGTCTTCTGGCAGGATGTGGCTGATGACAGAAAGGAAGTCAGAGATGCTTTAATTTGACTATTACTGCCACCCTCTGCCTCTGATCTTCGTTGTTTGTTCAAAAGGGATGTCTCAGGGGCAATTTGAGTCATCATCTGTACAAACAAGAAGTACACCAATTCAGCCTGACTAGCTTAGTTTTGCTCTATGTCCAACTTCACCCCAATGTTCAAGGCACATAAGTTTCATGATCCCCTTTCTCGAAGGGCATAGGGGGAAGGGGCAAATGTGGGAAACAATCCAGTGCAACACTTTTTTCACTAGATCAATCCCTTCATTACAATGACTAATCTGTCCCTGACTTCTGCTGTTTTGTCCTTCAAAATGCCTTCTTCCAGTTCCCATAGCTAGTACACTAAAACGGGCCCTTAGAGACACTGCTCGGAGCCCTAATGTATACAAAACATTACTAACAATGCACAAACACCAGTAGAGAAACTAGATAACTGGGAGCTCCTAAAAATCAAACACTTATGCTCATCCAAAGATTTCGCCAAAAGAGAAAAATTTTTTGACTATGACAAATCCAATCAGCATCTAATCTCTAAAATCTACAAGATACTGCGAAACCTCAACAACCAAAAGACAAAAAGACAACCTGGTTAAAAAATGGGTGAAGGATATGAGCAGGCACTTTACCAAAGAAGACATTCAGGTGGCTAACAGATACATGAGGAAATGCTCACGACCATTAGCCATTAGAGAAATGCAAATCAAAACTACAATGAAATACCATCTCACCCAAACAAGGCTGGTATTTATCCAAAAAACACAAAATAATAAATGTTGGAGAGGTTGGGAGAGACTGGAACACTTATACACTGCTGGTGGGAATGTAAAATGGTACAACCACTTTCAAAATTGATATGGCGCTTCCTTAAAAAGCTAGAAATAGAAGTACCATACAATCCAACAATCCCACTTCTCAGCATATATCCTAGAGAAATAAGAGTCTTCACATGAACAGACGTAAGCACACCCATTTTTATTGCAGCACTGTTTACAATAGCAAAAAGATGGAAGCAACCAAGGTGCCCATCAACGGACGAATGGGTAAACAAATTATGGTATATTCACGCAATGGAATACTACGCAACCATGAAGAACAACGATGAATCTGTGAAACATAACGTGGAGGAATCTGGAAGGCATTCTGCTGACTGAAATTAGTTGCAAATGGACAAATATTGTATGAGACCACTATTATAAGAACTCAAGAAAAGTTTTAAACACAGCAGAAAACATTCTTAGATGGTTACGAGGGTGTGGAGGGATGGAGAGGGGTATTCACTAATCAGATAGTGGACAAGGATTACTTTAGGTGAAAGGAAGGACAACACATAATACAGGGGAAGTCAGCACAAGTGGACTAAACCAAAAGCTAAGAAGTTTCCTGAATACAACCAAACACTTCGGGGACAGGGTAGCAGGGGCGGGGGTCTGGGGACCATGGTTTCAGGGGACATGTAGGTCAAGTAGCATAACAAAGTATATTAAGAAAATGTTCTGCATCCCACTTTGGTGAGTGGCGTCTAGGGTTTCAAAAGCTAGCAAGCGGCCATCTAAGATGCATTAATTAGTCTCAACCCATCTGGAGCAGAGGAGAATGAAGAACACCAAAGACACAAAGAAAATAAGAACCCAAGAGACAGAAAGGGCCACATAAACCAGAGACTACATCAGCTTGAGACGGGAAGAATTAGATGGTGTCCAGCTACCACCAATTACTGCCCTGACAGGGGACACAACAGAGAATCCCTGATGGAGCAGGAGAAAAGTGGGATGCAGACCTCAAATTCCAGTAAAAAGACCAGACTTAATGGTCTGACTGAGACTGGAGGGACCCCAGAGCACGGTCCCCGGACTCTCTGTTAGCCCAAATTAAAACCATTCCTGAAGCCAACTCTTCAGACAAATATTAGACTAGACTATAAGACATAGAATGATACTGGTGAGGAGTGTGCTTCTTAGCTCAAGTAGATACATGAGACTATGTAGGCAGTTCCTGTCTGGAGGCCAGATGAGAAGGCAGAAAGGGACAGGAGCTGGTTGAATGGACATGGGAAATACAGGGTGGCGAGAGGGAGCGTGCTATCACATTGTAGGGAGGGCAGCTAGGGTCACATAACAATATATGTATAAGTTTTTGTATGAGAAACTGACTTGAATTGTAAACTTTCACTTAAAGCGCAATAAACAAACAAAAGCCCCTGGCCCTTAGTACCTCAGGCTGGGATAAATACAACAGCTTCCTGACCAGACTATCTTGCCTAAAAAACTCCTCAGCTAAAATACATATTTTTTTTTTATTGTACTTTTTTTTAGATGAAGGTTTACAGAACAAACTTCTTATTAAACAATTAATACACATATTATCTCATGATATTGGTTGCCAACCCCACAACATGCCAACACTTTCTGCTTCTTGACCTTAGGCTCCCCATTACCAGCTTTCCTGTCCCCTCCCGCCTTCTTGTCCTTGCCCCGGGGCTGGTGTGCCCATTTAGTCTTGTTTTATGCACCTGTCTGATCTTTGTCAGCTAAAGTATTTCTTAGCCTCCTGTTACCAAGCACATCAAACCTATGCTTTGTCTGAGTTTTAAGGACCTCCATAAGTTGTTCCCAATCTGAAGTTCCTCCTTCTCCCCAACACACACCCTTTGTTACACTCCCCTGGCTGTAAACAAGCCTAGTCCTTCTGCTGTGCAGTCATGTGAATGGGTTCCTATTAGAAAGCCCTTCCCATTCTGCTTCCCCGAAGCCTAGTCATCCTGGCAAAGCCTTTGGGGTGGGGGGTGGTGGAAGAAGATAATTAAAAGCTTATGAGCACGTACTACATGTTTCCCTTAATATTTAATAAAGGTCCGACTCACACCAATAACAGTGTAAAAACTTCCAATTTCTACATACCGGAAAGACTTACACAATCCAGGACTTTTGTTTGTTTTTGTATCTGTTGAGAAAGTGAAAGTATTTGACACTTCCAGGCTCTTAGACCATAAGACCCAGGAGGAAAGAAACCTGTTGTATTTATCTTCTCCAGAGCAGTTGGCTCGTAGATGTCACTCTAAACACACAGAAGGTGATTGGTAAGGCTCACTAGTCAAGTTGGTATGAAGTTTGGATTCTAATCTTGACTCTTTTACTTACTGTGTGACCAGGTCAAGCTGCCCAACCTCAGTGAGTCTATTTCTTTAACTGGAGTTAATAAACCAACTCTAGTGGGTGAAAATTTTTTTTTTTTTTTTTTTTAGTGGGTGGGTTGGGGGGTAAAATAAGAGAATGCACGTTAATCCCTCAGGACAGTCGCTGGTACATTGCAGGTGTTGAGGGACGCTGTTATCAGGCAGTTATTGGGAATAAAAGGGGCCTGGCTCTGGCTCTGGCCTGGAGGAGATCCCAAGGTCGGTTACTTTAGCAAAGAAAGGTCACTGGGGGCAGTGGTATGGAAAGAGCCCAGAACCGACTAAAGGGGAACTGGCCCTATTCAGGCACGCTCTTGGGACGACGTCTCCAGCAGCTTGGGCCCGTTTTCCTCGGGGCCAGTGGCAGCCCCCAGTCCTGCCGGAGAGCTCGGAGGCCTCTCCTTTCTGATAGATCACGTGGCCCTGCAGATGCCCAAACAGCGCAGGGCCGCCTGCACCTGCCCGGGAACTGCAAGCCCACCGGCGGGGGCCGCAAACTCAGGGCCCGCGTGCAGCCCGAGGGCCGCGGAGGGTGGGCGCAGAGCCGCGTGGGCCGTAACCAAGTCGCACTCGTAGCGGGGGGACCCCTCCCTCTGGCGACATGCTGTCGAAGTGCGGTTAAAAACGCACAGCAGTTCCCGCAGCCCGCTGGGAAGTTTCCAGCTTTGGCTTTCAAGCGCCCCAGGCCGGGCGCTCGTGGCCAAGCACAGGCGGTGCAGGCCCCGGGTTTCCCCGCGGTTCCCCCTCCGGGCATGTGAGCGGCCCGGGGCGGGGCCTCCCGGAACGGGGGGCGGGCCCTCCCGGAAGGGAGGGGCGGGGCCTCCCGGAGGAAGGGGCGGGGCCCTGGCCGGAGGCCGGCACGCGGCGCTTAAATCTGACGCCAGGCGGCCGACACCTGCGCTTCGGGAGGACGCCCCGAGTGGCTGCGCAGCACCATGTTGTGCCGGGCGGTGGGCAGGTGAGAGGCGCGGGGGGCCGCGCGGCTGCAGCGGCAACGCTGGCACGGGCTCCAAAGGCACGGGGGCCGGCCGGCGGGCGCAGGGAGACGGCGGCGGCGCGGGCGGCGCGGTCCGGCCGGTGCCCGCCCCTCTCCGCCCTCCGCGCCCCGCCGGGCCCGGCAGGGTCACGGGTGTCTCGGCAGGCCGCCTGCGCGGGGCGAGGACAGCTCTCGGGCTGTTATCTCCCGGCCCAAGGACGCGGCCGTTTCCTGAAGCCGGCGTTGCGGTCTCAGAGGGAAGACCGCGGCGATGTAACCGTCCCCGCAGGGCGCATCCTCGCGTCGCTTGCCAGGGCCAAAGGCCGGCAGAGGCTCGCGGTGCGTTCAGGAGGCACGTTTGCTTAGTGGCAGACTTACTGTTTCGGAAAACAGGGTCTGCGCGCGAGAAAGTGCCTGCGGGCTCTTACACGCGTGAAAGCGGACCGCGCGTGTGCAGTGACTCAGTGTGTTTTGTCTTTGCAGCACGAGCAGGCAGCTGATCCCAGCTCTGGGAGCCCTGAGCTCCAGGCAGAAGCACAGCCTGCCTGACCTGCCCTACGACTATGGCGCCCTGGAGCCTCACATTAGCGCTAAGATCATGCAGCTGCACCACAGCAAACACCACGCCGCTTACGTGCATAACTTAAACGTCACCGAGGAGAAGTATAAGGAGGCGCTGGCAAAGGGTACGTGCGACCCTCCCTCACAGAATAGAAACTTTGTTGTTGTTAGGTTCCCCGAGTCGGTTCCAGCTCATAGAGAGCCTGTAATATGTGCAACAGAGCTAAACGCTGCCTGGTCACAGTGGAAATGAGACAGCGCGGGATGTCCCCATACAGAAATGCCTGGCACTGAGGCAGATCCACTCCATGTGTTTACTAATTCTCAGTGCTTCAGGCCTGAAAGTCTCTCACTTTTTTTTTTTTTTTTTTTGGTAATATATCATTGTAGAGTTAGTGCCTCAGTAGGTTTGTATGAACTTCTTTTATGGCCTCAGAAAACTTAGAACCCCTAAATAAATTATAGCTTGTGAATTTTACTATTATGGCTACTAGGAACAGCTGGATTAAGTTGGAGTCTCATTTTTGTTGCAATGTGCCCCTAGCAAGGGTGAATTGCAGAGCTTTCGGAAAGCCGTAATACGTAACTCCTTTTCACATATTGCCCCTGCGTGGTGCAAAGGTTTGTGCTTGACTCCTGACCTAAAGGTTGGTGGTTCATATCCACCCAGCAGCACCACAGAAGAAAGGCTTGGCGATCTGCTTCTGTAAAGCTCACAGCCCGGAAAATCTTTGAGCAGTTGTACTCTGTAACTCACGGGGTTGCCATGAGTTGGAATCAGCTCTATGGCTATGGGTTTGGCTTTTGTGTTTCTTGTGCATATTAACAATTAAAACCTGTTTGTATTATGTAATGTGCTCCTGGGAAATGTCTCTGGGGTCTCCATTTGCAAGATGGCTGAGAGAGCCTTTCCACTTGTGGCCCAGACACAGGGTACACAGGTGCCCTTGTGTGCCAACGTAGCTACTCATTTGCCTCCAAAGTTGGGTTCCTCACCAATCCTTCCAGTGGAAGTGGGGGAATGGAGTGCTGCTGTCAACGGCCAAGGTTTGTCTTTCTGAACCACGCTGCCTGGACAAGAGGTGGGAGGAGCTTGACAACCTTTGTCTCCTTTTCCAAGTCGCCTATAGCTACCGGGCCAGCTGTCTCAAGCAGTGGCCGTGGCAGCACTGATAGCAGGAGACTAAAGGAGGGTTAATATCTTCTTGACTGCCTGCCTTGTGATAGCACTTGTGGCCATTGTCCTTGTCTTAGGGACTGATGGGACGGGAATCCAGCCTAGGAGTTGGAGAGTCTGGAGCGCACGTGCTCCCAGTATATCCTGTACAGCTCCCTGCCCTGTGAAGCTTCCTAGGTAGCCCTTCTGTCTCTTTCTGTGGGAGAGGAGGAGGCAAGGAGTTAGCATTATGATCATTACCAAAAAGCTACAGCTGTTAACCAAAACGTTGGCAGTTCACATCTACCAGGTGTTCCTTGGAAACCCTATGGGGCAATCCTACTCTGTCCTGTAGGGTCGCTATGAGTTGGAATCGACCCAATGGCAACTGGTTTGGTTTTGTTTGGTTTAACTGTGGACTGAGTGAGGCCCTTTAGACTTGATGTATTTCTGGAATTGATCCAGGGGTCAGAATTCACAAGGAAAACATCCTTTTTTTTTTTTTTTTATTGTGCTCTAAGTGGAAGCTTACAAATCAAGTGAGTCTCTCATACAGAAATTTGTATTCACCTTGCTATGTACTCCTAGTTGCTCCCCCCCAATGAGACATCACACTCCTCCTGTCCACCCTGTATTCCCCGTGTCCATTCAACCAGCTTCTGTCCCCCTCTGCCTTCCCATCTCCCCTCCAGACAGGAGCTGCTCAGATAGTCTCATGTGTCTACTTGAGCCAAGAAGCTAACTCCTTTCTGGTATCATTTTCTGTCTTATAGTCCAGTCCAATCCCTGTCTGAAGAGTTGGCCTTGGGAATGGTTCCATTTAGGTCAACAGAAGATCTGGGGACCATGACCTCTGGGGTCCCTCCAGTCTCAGTCAGACTATTAAGTCTGGTCTTTTTACTAGAATTTGAGGTCTGCATCCTATTGCTATCCTGCTCCATCAAGGATTCTGGAAAATATCCTTTCTTGTAGGAAACTGAAAGAGGCCCGTGTCTATTTACTAATATTTGTAATTCAATTAAAATGTAATAATGGAGTTATTTTTTTAAAAAAGGGCTCAACTAGCAAAAGCAGTAGTATGTGGAGTTTTTGTGTTTGGGGGCATGTATGGGAATACTATGTTTTAATGTTTCTGTACAGAGCTGTATTGTATTCCTCCATCTTTTGATCAGTGGCTTGCACAAGGTATATAACTACATGGTTAAGAAATATATTTCTCAATGTGTTTTTACTAAATTCCAAAACAAAACAAAAAATCCCAAAAGTCCTAGACTTACGAAATTTGAGTGGTTTTCAGACAGTGACGTCTTGTTGACTAGTGGCATCTAGTGGGAACACGTAGTACCTCAGCCTGAAGAGGAAGTTGCCACATTTGGGAAGCTTTGCTTGTGATGGCCAGGAACCCTGACTACAGGGAAGGGCTCCATGATTAAGGAAATGACAAATGTGTGAAGGGTGTGGTAATGTTGGGAGGCTGGGGGAATGTCACAGTTGTGAAAGTATTTCTTCTGTAGCAACATCTGATGCCCATGAACCTGTCCAGTGTTTCAGAAACAGCTTGATTTCAGCTCTTTTCTTGTAGAATCAAAGCTTTACTTGTTTAGTGAAAGCTACTGGGAAAAAAAAGCTTTACATTATTGAAGTATATTGTTTATAAGGTAATAAGTACCTACAGAGTTTTCCTTTATTTAAAAAAACGTAAGTTTGGAAACCCTGGTGGCATAGTGGTTAAGTGCTATGGCTGCTAACCAGAAGGCTGGCAGTTTGAATCCACCAGGCGCTCCATGGAAACTCTGTGGGGCAGTTCTACTCTATAGGGTAAGGTAGATGGCCCTGGGTTTTTTTTTTTTTTTTTTTTAATTAATTAAAAAGTTAAATTTCTAGGCTTGAAATCTTGGGAAAAAAGAATGTAAATAAAATAACATCATCCATAATCTCATCGTATGTAACTAGCAAATACTTTTTAGATAAAATTACTTAACTTTTGCTGGATTTATCAGAGGTAAAAAGAAACTAGTGAAACCAAAGAAAAAGTTGAACTTCAGAAAAGTGGTCTTAAAAATAGATATTAAGACCTCAAAACTTCTATTAAAATTTTAAAGTAATTATGTAAGCTTTTCATTTAAGATGAAGTTATTAAACTATTTATGAATAAGCATATTTCTTTCCTATTAGAAAAATGTAGTTACTGTTGATTTATTAAAAAATATGAAATATACATTTATTTTCAGGATGACTCTCCTAGAAAAATTAATAGGGCAACACTGACTTGTAAGAAAATTAATTTGTAAACATAGCAAAAAAAAAAAAAAGTTGGTATCTGTAAAAAACAAGAATACAAACAAACAAAAAGACCCCAAGAAATTTAAGAGATTATCTGTGTATTTAGATTATCGCACAGTTCTCTTTACCTTTCTGAATTGCTGAACAGCTGGAGGTTTGGCTTTGTTGTTTCAGAAAGCAGCATTTCTTACATGGGTTTTAATGTACATTTTAGGAACAGAAGTGGAGAGCTTTTTCCACTATGTGATCTCCATGAGGGTGGCACTTACGATTAGTGGTTCTTTGTGTCCTTCACATTGCCTCTCTTGGTATCTTGTGAATAAGGAGCGCTCAGTATCGAGCAAGAGAATTTCCATTTTTCCTAACAGATCAGGTAATGTGCAACTTCTTGAAGGCCTAGGAAAAAAATTTGTTTGGCCTACTTATTTAGCCTGATAGAAAGTCTTTTTGGTTTGCATTTACTTTTCCCAGTATTTTGGGAATACATTCAGTATTTCAAATATGAAGTTTTTTTTTTTTTTTTTTTAAACTATAGCTACCAGAGAATTGGTATGGTTTTTTTCATAGAAACTAAATTTAGTCAGTCATCTACTCAATCAACAAATATCTATTGAGTGTCTACAATATACGACGCAGTATTTTAGGCCTGAGGATATAGCAGTGACTGAAAAGTCATTACATTCTAGCAGGGGGAGACAGGTAAGTAAACATGTCGTACGCAGATGGTTATAAGCCGTATCAAGAAAAATAAAGTAGGGAGGGGGTGGTGGGGAATTGCCCATTCATACACCTTGGTCAGGGAAGGCCTGGGGTAAGGTGACCTTCCAGTAGAGACTGGAAGGAAAAATGAGGGAGTGAAC
The DNA here is from genome assembly GCF_030014295.1 of Loxodonta africana. Lineage (NCBI taxonomy): Eukaryota > Metazoa > Chordata > Mammalia > Proboscidea > Elephantidae > Loxodonta > Loxodonta africana. The sequence goes on along the minus strand of NC_087342.1, from coordinate 230,142,539 downwards.
CATGAGGGTACCCGGGGGAAGAGTTTCAGAGAAAGGCGACAGTGATTGGTCAGAGCCCTAAGCTGGGAGCATACTTGGTTTTTCCTGTAAGTGCAAGGAGACCAGTGTGCCTGCATTTGGGTGAGGAGGGGATAGGAACCAGGAGATGCAGTCAGAGGTCACAGAGGGTCCGATGGTGTGCAACTTAGTAGCTGATTGTAAGGAGTTGGGGTTCACTCTGAGTGAGCAGGGAGCCTTTGGAGGGGCCTATATAGAGGAGTGCCATGGTTGGCTTGGGTTCTTAGAGGATCCCTCTGGCGGCTGGGCTGAGACGAGACCATGGGGGGCAGATGTGGGAGGTGAGGAGACAGTTGCACCAGCGCAGGTGGGAGGTGCTGGTGGTCTGGGCCAGAGGGGCGGCAGCACAGGCAGGAAGGTGCAATGGGATTCTGGGCACGTTTCGAAGGTAGAGCTGGCTTTGTTGGTGGGTTAGATATAAGGTGTGTGAGTGGAGACGTCACAAATGACCTCAAGGAATCGAAAATGTCCTGAGAAATGGGGTGGCATTACTGAGAGGAGAAGGCCACAGGATGAGTAAGCTTGGTGGGGGGCGAGGGGGGGGAGGAGGATCAGAAGTTCAGTTTTGAATACGTTGGGCTTCTTGTTAATGTAACAGTGAAATATTCCCCAGTGAAATGCCTTTGAAGATGAGAGTTGAAAAATTTCCCTAGAGTCTGTATATTGAGCCATACATTTTAGCATTCTATTATGTTCTACCTTTGTTCTCTTAATTACTTCATTTTTGAAATCTTTCCTGTGTAAGGAAACCTTGAGCTTCTTAGAGGTCGAGAGTGAATTTTCTCTGACCTCTGCAACCTGCTTACAACTGGAAATCAGCTGGGACAAATCATTTTAGGAGGGTCTTTTTTTTTTTTTTTGGAGAATTCTGAACTTGTGATATTTCAGGACAACAGGGATGCTATAGATGAGCTGGTCCAGTTATCTGACATTTTACAAAGACTAGTGAGTGTGTAGAATGGTAGAAAAGGTAGGAATTTTAAAACTGTGTTTGTATTTTAACATTTCAGGTGATGTCACAGCCCAGGTAGCTCTCCAGCCTGCGCTGAAGTTCAATGGCGGAGGTCATATCAATCATAGCATCTTCTGGACAAACCTGAGCCCTAATGGCGGTGGAGAACCCAAAGGTTGGAATACACTGATGCTCCTTATCTACGTTTTGTGCATAACGGGAACGATTGTTGATTTTCTGGGGACCTTAATTCTCTCTGATGTCTCAGTAGTGGCATTTTTTCCATAACAAGCACAATAAAGTAACTTCTGAAGGAGCATAAGTAAGGATGGATAATGCGTTCAGTAGCTATATCAGCAGACCTGACATACACACACACATATTTAATATACCTGCAATGTCAACTTCCGGTTTAAGTGTACTGTACCTCATGTTAGGGAAAGACCAACACTAAAAAAATATAATTTTTTAAAAAAGGTGGACTTTTAAAACTGTAGGACCTGGAGTAAGATACTTAACCATTTTATACCTTAGCTTTTTTCATTTATATGGTATAAGTATAATAATAGGACTATTTTAAGAATTAAATTATTATACATAGAGCTTAAAATAGTTCCCTTTTGCTGTTAATTCACTGTTTTTCTTAACTGTGAAGCCAATTGTCCAGAAAATTGGGTTTTCCAGGTGTTTCTTTTAAATTGCAGGTAAGAGGGGAACACAGAGCTGGATGGTCTTGTTTTCTACTTGTTTATAAACTTTCCATGTAGCTTGTGAGGTCAGACCCAAGGAGTCCCTTCCTCATCCCAGGGAAGGCATGGGGCATAAACCTAGCTCTCCTCCTTTGTTTTTAGGCTCCTTGCTCATATCTTAAGTTTCTGTTGTTTTTTTTTTTTTTTTTGCTTTCAGTCAGTGTTGTAGCAGGCAGCCTATTTTAAGCATCTGAAATAAGCAATTTCATTTTGAGGTAATGATGAACAAGGAAGTAAGTACGTGAGGCTGGACAGTTTGTTTTCTCTGAGTTAGGTCTTCAGACCATGACTTAGTACTTTAGAAATCTGTGAGTTGCTGGAATATCACATGTCCACATTCAACCAAAAAGTTTTGGTACTGTGCTATTTTGTATAATCTGTTCCACTTTATTCCAGCATTTGTGCCTATGATTAATGGATACCTTTAAACCAGTGGTATAAAAGGGTAGTATTTTTGGCCCAGTTGATGTAGTTGATATGCTCAACCTGGTATTATATTCTGGATTGCTACAGAATAAAACGGTTGTAGCTCTTAAAGTGTACCTTTAGTTCAGTAATAGAAGAGAAAACCACTCTTTTTAAAACATTGTAATCTATAAGGTAGAAAGATCTAGGCTGCTTTGGAGAAGAATCCCATAACGACTATCACTTTATTCCCAAATTGGGACATAGAGCAGATAGGGGAGAAGTCAAAGTGAAATTTTCTATGGGGGAGGGGAGCTAGTAGAAACGATGATTTCTTTCCTGATGAAAATAGCAGAGGGAGTGGAGAAATCCCTCTGACCCTTCATTAAAAAAGCACATTAATTTACATTTTGAAGCCTTCGAGTCCTGGCATCAGGACGGTAGAACACTGGTATAACACAGGCTCACCGGGCTATGGTATGTCTTCTGTGTGCTGTTGTCTAGTTGTAATATTTTCACATCTGTAATGTAATATTGTAACCTGAAATCTGTTTACATATGGTATCTTTGGATTTTTTGTTTTTTCAATAGGGGAGTTGCTGGAAGCCATCAAACGTGACTTTGGTTCTTTTGCGAAGTTTAAGGAGAAGTTGACAGCCGTGTCTCTTAGCGTTCAAGGTTCAGGCTGGGGTTGGCTTGGTTTCAACAAGGAGTGGGGACACTTACAGATTGCCGCTTGTTCAAATCAGGATCCGTTGCAAGGAACAACAGGTTAGATGTGAAAACTGTTAGACGACTTTAGGAGAGAGAGTTTATTACAAGGAATTTAACTAGGAACAAGGGAAATTCACTGTGTTTAAACTTACCATGGCCATGTAATAATTTGAGGAAATCTTAACAGATGATAAAAATCAAAAACCAAAGCTGCTGCCGTGGAGTTGATTCCGACTCACAGCGACCCTATAGGACAGAGTAGAACCACCCTATAGGGTTTCTGAGGAGCAGCTGGTGGCTTTGAACTGCCGACCTTTTGGTTATCAACCATAGCTCTTAACCACTGCACCACTAGGGCACCTAACAGATGATACTCAAGGTCTTTCGTGTACACGAAAATGCTGTTAAAGTCCTTGACATTTTGTAAGCGTGCATAATTGACCAAAAAAAAAAGTTTTAATATAATCTCTACTTCATTCTGCAGAGAATTGGCGTCAGTTCACATGGTACGTGCACTAAAGTAAAAATAGAGTAGATAAACAAGAGCAAGGAAAGGAAACCCAAGCTCACCCTGGCCTCAGAGTTTGTACTCTCATTCCTTTGGCTGAGCACTGCCTTTCAAACTTGTTTTTGTGGTAAAACTGGGACTAGGACTCAAGTTCCCAGATTGCTGCCTTCATTTGGTATATGAAAATATTTTGCTTAGAAGCTCCTGGCTGGGTTCACCAAATCTTTTTTTTTTCATGTTGAGCCAAATCGAATTAGAAGCTGTTTAGAAGATGTCATTTAAAAGCATGGGACTAGAACTATAAGGCAGCCAGCAATTAGCTGGAACTTTGGTCCACCAAAACATCAGCAGTTCGAATCCACCAGGCACTCCTTGGAAACCCTATGGGGCATTTCTACTCTGTCCTATAGGGTCAATACGAGTCAGAATCAACTCAACGGCAACAAAGTTTTTATTATGGTACCATAGTTAGTTGATTTTCCCAAGTCTGTCTTAATTTACTATTCCGTATCACATTTTCTTCCAAAGAATAAATTTTAAAATACTTTTAATGGGAATATTTATTCTTACACAGATTTCCTCCTTATATAAGAAACTGAAAAATGAATGAGAGTGTTGTAACAGATAATTTTGTGTGCATAGGATAACTAAAGTTTGAATTAAGAAGATGCGTTTCGGTTGAAATTCATAGTGTTTGCTTTTTCTTCTTCTTTCCCTGTAGGGCTTATCCCACTGCTTGGGATTGATGTGTGGGAGCATGCTTACTACCTTCAGTATGAAAATGTCAGACCCGATTATCTGAAAGCTATTTGGAATGTCATCAACTGGGAGAATGTCAGTGAAAGATACATGGCTTGCAAAAAGTGAAACATTAGCATTCTACTGTGTAAGTCAAGGTCTTGATGATGATTTTTGCAGTAGTGTAGAGTATTACGATATATTAATAAGCTGCTTTATGGTGTATCATTTCTTAAATGTTGCTTATTCAGATATTTGATAAGCAGAATTTAATGCTATGAATATTTTATCGTTTTGAAATTTTGTTATCGGGCAATTGTAAGAATACTGAATGCTTTGTATGATTTAATGTTTTGATTTGAACATTTTGTTCAGAAAGCTAAGATAGCCTAACCAAAAACCAAACCCGTTACTGTCGGGTGAATTCCAACTCATGGCAAAGATAGCCTAAGAGATTATAATTGTCATCATGAAAACCATCAAAAATATTTCATCCCAAGATAATTGGGGCCTGTAGGGAAGTCTTTCTAATCCTGTTCTGTTGCAATTGTAGAAAATCTTGTCTTGCCCCAGCTTGACAATAAAACCCACCTGAGGGAAATTACTCAATTTTCTATTGAAAATCGCTCTTTTCTGTAAGTAGCCCTCAGCCTACTATAGCTTCTGGTCTTTGTTGTGTATCCTGTAACCCAGTGGTCTTTGTTGTGTATAGCCACCTGTTTCACAGGGTTAACGTATTTAAAAAAACTATAGCTTGATTGCTAATTGAGAACTGCTTTATTATAAAAAGTTGTGTTTTTGAATTTTTCAAATATAAAAATGTAGAAATATATGTATAAAACTGTACAAAGTGGACAAATTTGGGCCTCGTTGATAAAATCAGTGACAGGTTAGACCACAGATATTTCCTGATGCCCCCTTCCTGAGCATTGCTGGGTTCCAGGACGGCCTTCTCCAGGAGGGCAAACTGGCCTCAGGGTGAGGCTGGCAGCACATCTCCCTCAGAGACAGTGGTTTTCAAAGACTTGCTTTTTGAGTTATTCAGTCTTTTTTATTGTTTTTCATTTTCTTTTTTTTTAAATATACAGTCACTATAGAAACTTTATATTGTGTTGTTTTTCAGTAAAGGAAAGATACATCCATAAGATAGTGACACAGCATGTCAGGTTATGTTCCTGTTCAGTTTCTGCAAGTTGAGCTGCGATTCTGTAAATGTAGGAGGGACCCTTTTTGTATTTGGTTAACAGTGTCACGCATTTCCCCATGTCGTTCATCATCTTCTGGATTGTTTTAGTTGATGCAGGATATTCTGTCCCTTGGACATTTTCTGATCTGTGTTATTGGCCGTCTGCTACTAGATATTTTGCTTGTTTCCAATTGTTATTATAAAGAACACTATTGGAATATTCTCTATATAGGTTTTCTTCTAAACCTGTTTAGTAACAGGATGGCTTCCCAACTCCATATTTCTATTTTTAATTTCCCCCAACTTAATTTTTCTATTTTTTTAATGGAAAAATGGAGTAACTTAGAAGTTTCAATATTGAAGACTGAAGTTTTTAAAAAAAATTCGAGACACTTTTAGAATTCAATTAGGAAAGTATTCAGAGTTGTCAGCAGCGCTGATGAGACTATTGGTAACTGTGCACACGCACGTTTGTGTGTTGAAAAACTAGAGACTGTGACTGCCGTTGTGTATCTACCACAGGCGTGACTTACATGGAGCTCAAATGGGAGTCACGTGATTACACTTGTCTCTAGAAACAGTGTTTAAACAGACCCCCAGTAAGCTAGGGGCCTTCCAAAAGATGGGCTTTTGAATACAGGAAGCAGTCTGCTAGGTCATGGTTCATATGCAGCTAACAAACACGCAGAGACTACTGATTTATCTGAACGTTTTTGGCTCCTACTAAGCTTTGTGATTTTAAAAATAATATAGAAATTTCTATGGGCCTCTATTCTTGCTTTGACTTTTTTTTTGTTTTGTTTTAAGCTTTGTGATTTTAAAAATATTCAGTATAGAAATTTCTATGGGCCTCTATTTTTGCTTTGACTTTATATTGAGAGAATGGTAGAAAGGAGGAGGAAAGCACGCTGCTTCAGGAGAGCATTTTCCTTCCCGTGGGATAGGCTTATTTAAGACATCAAGGTCATTGACAAACTAAAGATTGTAATCATCCAGTGGAAAAACGAGAACTTAGGATTCTGCGTAGGCCTGTCTTCATAACAGAAGAGAGAAGTAGAATCGCAGTTTCTTCTGAAAGAACAAGTATGGTCATCCGGGGGGGTGTTTGTGAGCGCCGCAGCAGCGCCTGCCTGCCCGCGTCACGGATGTGCTGGAAGAGCCTCAGGGTGACACATGCTGAAAGGTCAAGGACGCAGAACAACTCCTGCCTTTGAAATAGTATTGTGGCTTAAACTGTAGCGTAATAATTAAACGCTTGTGTTGAGAAATTACAACTTTATTCCATGCTCAAATTCATGATCTTAAAATGAGGTTTGAATTTCTATTGAGCACTTTTTAAAAAGTGACATGGAAACAATAAAATTTAGATTGATGCGTGCTGTGAATCATCTAAAACTAGGTATAAATATAAGTTTTATCTTCTGTTTAATTTCAGGGGAACTACTATTTAGAAAAACTATTTTATAAATTACTGTTCCTCATTACCAGTCATACCCTTATGATCCCAGCAAACTAACGTCCTGTCTCCTGAGGTATGCATCAAACCAAGCACACACTAAAGGTCCTATAAGGTTCTGGAGCATTTTCATTTAATCGTTCATTAAAGAAACATTTTCCTACTGTAAATGACATGTTTTGACTGTTAATAAAATAATCTATCAAGCATCCTAAGAAGTCTGCATTCTGTGTGTGTGTGTGTCAGAACACTAATCCTTTAATGCTTTATCTTTTTACTCTTTTTCTGTGGGAAAGGAATAATAGAGTGGAAATTTTATTCCTAAAATTCCTAAAGTCCAGAAGGAGTATAAACTATAGCTCTGGTCATGTCTGTAAACAACCATCTGATATATAAAAGCATAATATTTCATGTACTGAATTATAAAGTCTTCATATCATAATATCTTAGAACATTAACCACACATGGACCTTGGCCTGAATTTGTCCCACATAACATTCTGGACTGGTGGTATTTTACTCCCACTAATAATTGGGAGGTAAGGCACCTTTCCTCCCAATTATCATAGGCACCTTTCCTCCCTGGCTTACTGGTACTAGGAAGGGGAAGGAGAGTGAGGTTGGCATGACCTGTGTTGGGTACAGTCACGCCTTCTGCTCTTAGTTCCATGAATACTTGTTACAGTAATGCCCTCAAGATGCTTCTGGAACATGTTTAAAGGAAGTTATGACTGCCCCTGTTTAATCAAAGGGAAAGAACTGAAGGTTCTGAGTTCCTGCTGTATGCTAGTCATTTTACTCAGTGTGTCCTGTAGTCACCCCAGGACCTCTCAACGCACAGCGTAGTGGTAACTCTGTGTGTGTCTTTGCCCCCACCAACACTCCACACAGGCCCAGGCCATGAGATCCTTGCTCATTTATGTGTCTTTAGTAGCTAACACAATTTTGGGCCCATATTCAAATATTTTTATTTAATGATGTGGTTGAATACATTATAATACGCCCAAGCAAATACAAGCTCCCTTGTTTTCATCAACGAGTAGCTCAGAAGTTAACATGAAAACCACCAAGAGGTTTGACAGCCTGGGTTTGAACCACCCACCTTTCAGTTAGCAGCTGAGCACTTAACCACTGCGCCACCAGGGCTTCTTGCTAGTTGTGACCGTGAAGGCCTTAGGCTTGCTGCCCTACCTGCTGCTTGCCTTTGTGTGGTACGGCAAGAACCGTGTGTTAGGTTCTGGGCAGCCTGGTCCTGGTGCTTCCACTAAGTGCCTGCCTGTGTGACACTGGTTGACATGCCTGTCGTGGGTCCTGCTCTTGTGGTGGAAAGGATTTGGGTGAGGATCTGGAGGTGTCAGCTCTAGTGTTGTATGGTTTTACCTGTGTATTGACAATGGTGGGTAAATGGACACTGACGGTATTAAATGGTTATGTCATTTACAAAAGACGTATGACTTATATCCTTTAAGCAAGGGTTCTTCACCCAGTAGAATACTTGCTGGGAGTGTTCAAAGCTGGCACCATCTTGCACTGGGGCTCAAGGAAGATGCCAGGTGGAAACAACAGCCACCACCACAAAAACACAACAAATGAGTCTTGGAGCTCTCAGTTCCCCTCAGCATTTAAAGGCTATGAGAAGCAGCAGTTCAGAACGCCTTATATCTGTTTATAGGGAGGTGGTGCAGCATAGTTCTGGAGCCAGAAGGCCTGGGCGTAGCTCTCTCACTAAGCGTGTTCTTGGTTACTGTAAATGCCAGCTGCTGTATCGCAGCACCGCCACTCGCCATTGAGTTGATTCTGACTCATGACAACTCAGTGTGTGCTGCTATACTAACCAAACCCAACCCAACCCCCTGCCGCGACTCACAGCGACCCTACAGGACAGAGTAGAACCATCCCATAGAGTTTCCAAGGAGCGCCTGGTGGATTCAAAATGCCAACCTCTTGGTTAGCAGCTGAAGTACTAAACCGCTACACCACCAGGGTTTCTGCTGCTCTACTAAGACCTGCTAAATGTGCACTCCACTACCCGCCTGACAGTGTGTACTTGTGTGTTGCTCTGAGGCTGGAAGCTATGCCACTGGTATTTCAAATACCAGCAGAGTCACCCATGGTGGACAGGTTTCAGCCGAGCTTCCAAACTAAGACAGACTAGGAAGAATAAGTCTGGTAATCTACTTCCAAAAATCAGCCAATGAAAACCCTCTGGGCCACAACAGAACTTTGTCCAATATTGTGCTGGGAGATAAGCCCTCTAGGTTGGAAGGCACTCAAAATACATGGTGTCTGTAACAATGGATTCAGGCATACCAATGACTGTGAAGATGGCGCAGAATGGGGCAATGTTTTGTTCTGCTGTACATGGGGTCTCCATGAGTTGGAGTGGACTCCCGTAGTTGGCTGTCTGATATAGTACCCTGCTTATTCTTTCAGGGAACAACTTCTTTTCATCCCTCAGGGCTTGGTAAGCCTATCACTGCTCTGCCGCCTCCTTTCCATGTTGGTCCATGGGGTGGGCTCTCAACACAAACTAGTCAAGATCTCCATTTTTTTTTGTTGTTGTTGTTAAAACATGATAAGTTTGGGGATAGGCTTGTGACTCAAACTGGATCAATCAGAATCTTCCCTAAGACTCATTATATGGACAGTGGGGAAAAGCGTTTTCCTCTTTCTTTGGACTCCTGTACAGCAGGGACTGCACGGTGGTGGCCCTTATTCAGTGGTGTAGAACAAGTTGGCTGCAGAAGATGATAAATGGAGAAAGGAAGAGCTCAGAGATGGAAAGAGGCAGAGCCCAAGGCCACTGTTTGGGTTTCTGAATCTGGCTGTGCCTGAAGCCAGTGTATGGGTTTACTGATGATGTGAGCCCAAATTCATTAGTCATTTTCTATTAGTTTCCATTTACTTATTTGTTTTGCTTATGCTAGTTGAGTTTTTGTCCATTGCAATTCCTCTACTCCCCAGACATGTACATCATACTCTCTTCTTGGCTCCTCTGGAGTCCCTAGGCGGGGCAAATGGTTAATGCACTCGGCTGCTAACCGGAAGTTTGGAGGTTCGAGCCCACCCAGAGGTGTCTTGGAAGAAAGGCCTGGTGATCTACTTCCAAAAAATCAGCCATTGAAAAACCCTATTCAGCACAGTTCCGCTCTGACACGCATGAGGTCCCCATGAATCAAAACTGTCTCACTGACAACTTGTTTTGGTTTTACCCGACTGCTCTATCGGAGAGGCTGGTGTCTTGTGCCATGGAGTCAATTCTGACTCGTGGTGACGCCCTGCGTTACAGAGTAGAACTGCTCCATAGGGTTTTCTTGGCTGTAATCTTTACAGAAGCAGATTGCCAGGCCTTTTTTCCACAGTGTTGCTGGGTGGGTTCAAACGGCCAAACTTTTGTTTACCAGCCGAACACACACTGTTTGCGCCACACAGGACTTTAGGCATCTCTAACATGCTCAAAACTAAACTCTTGATTTTGCTGAGTCTCAAATCTGCTCATCTCTGAGTCTATTCTATCTTAATAAATGGTAACACCTAATTGCTTGAATCCAGAACCTACATTATTATTATTATTTTTTTTTAGTTAATTTTTGTTGTGCCTTAAGTAAAAGACGGCACTGGGTTTTTGTTTTATTAAGTAAAAGTTTACAAATCAGGTCAGTCTCTCATACAAAAATTTACATACACCTTGCCATACACTCCTAATTGCTCTCCCTCCAATGAGACAGCACAGCTCTTTCCTCTATTCTCTCTCCTCGTGTCCATTCGGGTAGCTTCTGGCCCCCTCTGGCCTCTCATCTTCCCTCCAGACAGGAGATGCCAACATAGTCTCATGTGACTACTTGATCCAAGAAGCTCATTCTTCACCAATATCATTTTCCATCTCCTATTAAAAAAAAAAAAAAATTTTTTTTTTTTTTATTCCAGTCCGTAAGGTTTTCACTGGCTAATACTTTTCAGAAGTAGACTGCCGGGTCCTTCTTCCTAGTCTGTCTTAGTTTGGAAGCTCAGCTGAAACCCGTCCTCCATGGGAGACCCTGCTGGTATCTGAATACCGGTGGCATAGCTTCCAGCATCACAGCAACACACAAGGCCCCACAGTACGACAAACTGACAGACATGGAAGCAGCAGTTAAGGAATCAAAAGACGAGTTGCACTGGACATATCTGCTGCAAAGGACCTCTTTAAAGTGTTGAAGAGCAAAGATGTCACCTTGAAGACTAAGGTGCTCCTAACCCAAGCCATGGTATTTTCAATCACATCATATGCGTATGAAAGCTGGACAATGAATAAGGAAGACCGAAGAAGAATTGACACCTTCGAATTGTGGTGTTGGTGAAGAATATTGAATATACCATGGACTGCCAAAAGAATGAACTAATCTGTCTTGGAAGAAGTACAACCAGAATGCTCCTTAGAAACAAGGATGGCGAGACTGCATCTTACATACTTTGGACATGTTATCAGGAGGGATCAGTCCCTGGTGAAGGACTTCATGCTTGGCAGAGTACAGAGTCAATGGAAAAGAGGAAGACCCTCAACGAGGTGGATTGACACAGTGGCTGCAACAATGAGCTCAAGCATAACAATGATTGTAAGGATGGCGCAGGACCGGACAGTGTTGCATTCTGTTGTGCATAAGGTCGCTATGAGTTGGAACCGACTCGACAGCACCTAACAACAACAACAACAACATTCCAGTCCAATCCCTGTCTGAAGAGTTGCTTCCTGCATTATTTTTAAGTCTTCTTTTTCTCTCACTCCCCTATTCACTTTATCAGCAAGTCCTTGTCATTTCTACCTTCAGAATACAGCCTTCTCATTGTTGCCACCACTGCTGTCCTAATCCAGCCCTCGCTCACATGCTCTTCTCCAAAGCTCCCTAAATGGCCTTTCAGTGTCCATTCTTGTCTCCCTCGAACTCATTCTTCACATAACAACAAGAATAATCCTATTGTTGTTGGGTGCTGTCGAGTCATTTTGTACTCATAGTGATCCTAAGCACAACAGAATGAAATACTGCCTGGTCCTGAACCATTCTCACAATTGTTATGCTTAAGCCCATCGTTGCAGCCACTGTGTCAATCCATCTCACTGAGAGTCTTCCTCTTTTTTGCTGACCCTCTAATTTACCAAGCCTGATGTCCTTCTCCAGGCACTGGTCCCTCCTGATAACGTGTCCAAAGTGAGATGAAGTCTCACCATCCACACTTCCAAGGAGCATTCTGGCTGCATTTCTTCGTTCTTCTGGCAGTCCATGGTGTATTCAATATTCTTTGCCAACAGCGTAATTCAAAGGCATTAGCCCTTCTTCAGTCGTCCTTATTCATTGTCCAGCTTTCACGTGCATATGAGGCGATTGAAAATATCATGGCTTGGGTCAGCCACACCTCAGTCCTCAAAGTGACATCTTTGCTTTTCAGCATTTTAAAGAGATCAGTAGATTTGCCCAATGCAATACGTCATTTGATTTCTTTTTATTTTTTATTACTGTGTTTTAGATGAAGGTTTACAGAGCAAATTAGCTTTTCAGTAAACAATTCATACACATTGTTTTGTGACATTGGTTGCCACCCTCACGACATGTCAACACTCTCCTCGACCTTGAGTTCCCCTTTAGTCTCATTTTGTTTTATGGGCCTGTACTAACCTTTGGCTGAAGGGTGAACCTCAGGAGTGGCTTCAGTATTGAGTTAAAACGATGTCCGGGGCCATACTTTCAGGGTTTCCCCAGTCTCTGTCAGACCAGGAAGTCTGTTTTTTTTTTTGTGAGTTAGAAGTTTGTTCTACATTTTTCTCCAGCTCTGTCCGGAACCTTCTATTGTGATCCCTGTCAGAGTAGTTGGTAGTGGTAGCTGGGCACCATCTAGCTGTGCTGGACTCAGTCTGGTGGAGGCTGTGGTGCTTGTAGTCCCTTAGTCCTTTGGACTAATCTTTCCCTTTTGTCTTTGGTTTTCTTCATTGTTTCTTGCTCCATATGGGGTGAGACCAGTGGAGTATCTTAGATGGCTGCTTATGTTGCAGGGCAAGGCTTCCCAGCCTGGGACCAAGTCCTGCCTAGGTTTTTCCCTTCTACGGACCAAGAATGACCAGGAGAGGCTCAGAGGTTCCACACAAACAAAGGTTTGTTAGTGACAGAAAGAAAGCAGAGGCTCGTGAGGAAGAGACGGAGAGGGGCTTCTGCCTACACTAGCCTCCAGTCTCTCCCTGAATGGAGGTTTTCCTGGAGTTTATAAAGGGCTTTAGGTGGGAAGGATCTTATGTTTTATCCACTGCTTTTTGGGGGAAAAGGCAGGGCTCTCTGGGAAATGGCGGGGTTACAGAAATTAGGTGTGTGTGTATCCGGAACACAAGGTGGAGTCAGTTTGGACAATGTCATGTCACTACTGTGCAGTCTTGGTGGCCACTTGACAAGACTGTAAGGTCACACCCATTTTTACTGCACATGCCCTGGGGATCGGCTAATTTTGTTCATCTTTGGGAAACAGCTTGTAGGGAAGATATGTAGAATTCCATGCATCAGGGTTCAGGATGTGGGTTATCTTGTGACAGCACCCCCTATGGTAGAGTCCTGAAAAACAACTTACAAGAGAAATGTGCTTCCCAGGCTGCATGTGTGGTTTATCTTGTAACATCACCCTTGGGATAGAGTCCCAGATCAACGGGGTGGCTATTCCAGCCTTGAGGATGTCTAGCCTTCTGTCCGTGTCTCACACACGAGCTTTTAAGACCCCAGATGCTACTTACCAAAGTCGGATGTAGAATATTCTCTTTATGAACTGTGTTATGCCAATTGAGCTAGATGTTTCCCAAGACCACGGTCCCCAGCCCTCAGCCCAGTAATTCGGTCCCTCAGGGAGTTTCAATGTGTGTATGGAGCTTCCATGACCTTGCCTTGGTTGAATTGTGCTGGCTTCCTCAGTACTGTGTACTGTCTTACCTTTCACCAAAGTTACTATTTATCTATTGTCTATTTAGTGTTTTTCCCTCTCTACCCCTCCCCTCCCTCATAACCATTAAAGATGGTTTCTTTTTGTTAGTCGTTTGATTTCTCGACTGCTGCTTCCATGGGCATTGATTGTGGATCTAAGTCAAATGAAATCCTTGACAACTTTAATATTTTCTCAGTTTATCATAATGTTGCTTATTGGTCCAGTTGTAAGCATATTTGTTTTCTTTATGTTGAGGTGTAATCCATACTGAAGGCTGTGGTCTTTGATCTTCATCAAGTGTTTCAAGTCCTCTTCACTTTCAGCAAGCAAGGTTGTGTCAGCTGTTTATAGAAGGTCGTTAAAGGTCTTCCTCTAATCCTGATGCCATGTTCTTCTTTATATAGTTCAGCTTCTCAGATTATTTGTTCAGTATGCAGATTGAATAAGTATGGTGAAAGGATACAACCCTGATGCACACGTTTCTTGACTTTAAACCATGCAGTATCCCCTTGTTCTGTCTGAACGACTGCCTTTTGATCTACGTACAGGTTCCTCATGAGCACAATTAAGTGTTCTGGAATTCCCATTCTTTGTAATGTTATCCGTAATTTGTTATGATCCTCACGGTTAAATGACTTTGTGTACTCAATAAAACACACGTAAACATCTTTCTGGTATTTTCTGCTTTCTGTCAAGATCCGTCTGATGTCAGCAGTGATATTCCTGGTTCCACATCCTCCTCTGAATCCGGCTTGAACTTCTGGCAGTTCCCTGTTAATATACTGCCACAATCATTTTTTAATTATTTTCAGCAAAATTTTACTTGTGTGTCATATTAATGATCTTGTTCAGTTATTTCCACATTCTGTTTGATCGCTTTCCTTTGGAATGGGCACAAATACGGATCTCTTCCAGTCAGTTGGCCTGGTTGCTGCCTTCCAAATTTCTTGGCATAGACGAATGGGCACATCCAGTGCTGCATCTGTTTGTTGAAACGTCGCAGTTGGTATTCTGTCAATTCCTGGAGCCTTGTTTTTCACTAATGCCTTCAGTGCACCTTGAAATACTGGTGGCGTAGCTTCCAGCATCACAGCAACAAGGGAGCCACCACAGTACGACAAACTGACAGATGAGTTGTGGTGAATAATCTTACGAGTGTATATTCTTCTGTTTAAAACTCTTCAGTGCCATTCCTTTGCTCCTAGAGTAAAGCCCGAGGTTCTTTACCAAGACCTTCAAAGCCTTGCGTGATGTGGCCCTTCCCTCTTCCGAAATCTCATCTCACATCACTCGCCCCCTCACTCATCATTCTCCAGGTGCCCAGCCTCTTAGCACTTCCTGGATCACTCTAAGTTCTGCACTTTTGTGTCTCTGCTCCTGCTGCTCTTCTGTCTGGAAAGTTATTCCTCTTTTCTTATGTGGCCGTATGTCCTTGGCAAGGCCTTCCCTGACCTCTGTAATCATAATGGCTATTTCTTTTTTATTATCTACTAGAATGTAAGCTTCAAGAAGGCAGGGACATTGTGCCATGCATAGCTGAATCTGTGGGCATTGTGTCTAGAATATAGATGGTGCTTAATAAATAGCTTTCCTCCTCACATGGCAGTCCCTGAAGAGGTCCTCGCAATGTAGTTTGAGACCTGCAGACTAGAAATTTCCTATGGTCCTTGTAACTTTCAGGGTTTATGATCCTCTTGAACTAAATGCTAATCAAATATATTATCTTGATCAGTGTTCGTTTAGGTTGGAGTGATAGAGGAGCGTATAGTCAGGTAATTGAAAAATGTAGCTGTCTTCATGGGATAGTTTTCCAACAGGAAATCAACACTTTGTCCCCCAGAGGCTCAGCATTCCAGGTGAGGAATGGATCATTGTATGAATCACAATATTACTACAGACAGGTCAAGTCCTAAAGATGCAAGAAATCTGGCAAAGGAAATAACCTTCAGCAGCACATCTCTTTAACCTTGACACAAGTGTACAAAACCTTATCATACACTCCAACATCTGGTCTCTAATGATGAAGGAATGTTTGCACTTACAGAATTTTTTTTTGTTATAAAACATATATTTTTATTTTTTTGTTTTGCATTGTGAAAGTTTACAGAGCAAATTCATTTCCCACTCCATAGTTTGTACATAAAGTGTTTCACGACCTTGGTTTCATTCCCTACAGTGTGTCAGCACTCTCCCCACTTCTGCCCTAGGTTCCCCATTTTCTTTCCTTTTGGTTTTCTACCCCTTCCTTCCTTCTCATCTTTGCTTTTGGGCAGATAATGCCCTTTTGATGTCATATGATTGATCGTTCCAAGGAGTACATTCCTCTTGGATGTTATGGTTTGTCTTATGTGCTTGTCCATTGTTTGGTTGGGAGGTAGTCTCTGGGAATAGCTACAGTTCCAGGTCAGAAGCGTGTCTTAGGGTCATAGTCTCGGAGGTTCCTCCAGTCTCTGTCAGACCAGTAAGTCTGGTCATTTTTGTGAATTTGATTTTTTGTTCTACAATTTTCTCCTGCTTTGCCCAGGACCCTTTGCTGTAATCCCAGCCAGGCACCACCTAGTTCTCTGGGTCTCGGGGTCATGTAGGTTGTGGTTCATGTGGTCCTTAGTCCTTTGGACCAGTTGCTCCCTTGAGTCTTTGGTTTTCTTTACTCTCCTTTACTCTGGATGGGAAGAGACCAATAGCTGTATCTTAGATAGCTGCTCACAAGCTTTTAAGACCCCAGATACTACTCACCAAAGTAGGATGCAGAACATTGCCTTTATGTACTGTGTGGTGCCCATTGACATAGATGTTCACTGAATCTATGGTCCTTTGTCTTCTAGCCTAGGAGCTTCACCCGGTGAGGTGTCCAGTTATGTCTAAGAGGTTTCCCTGACTATAGCCCTTGTATGCTCTCTATGAGCTGTACCTATAGTTATGTATGTAGAAACATCCACTACCAAACCTATATCTGCTAGTGGGCGGCATACCTCTTAGCATATCTATTTGTCCATTTGTAAATTATTGTTTATTAATACTATTGCTGCAGGATTGTCTGTGCTATAATAGCTACCATAGTTGCCCTTTGTTCTTGCGTCCCGTTCAGTGTTCTCTCTTACCTTGGTAATATTGCACTGACTTCCCTCCTATTATATACTGTCTTTCCCTTCACCTGCATTACCTCATGTCTTCTGTCTAATTGGTAATTTTCTCTCTCTCCTCTTCCTATCCCTGGTAACCATCAAAGAATGTTTTTTCTTTTTTTCCTCTGTGTAAACCTTTTGTCATTATAGTGGTAGTCTCATACAATATTTGAACTTTGGTGACTGACTTATTTCGCACAGTATAGTATCCTACAAATTCATCTATGTTGTGAGGTGTTTCACAGATTTGTCATTATTCTTTATTGCTGAGTAGTATTTCATTGTGTGTGTGCATCATAGTTTATCCATTCGTCTGTCGATAGACACTTAGGTTGTGTCCGTGTTTTTGCTGCAGTGAACGTGGGTATGCCTATGTCTATTAGCGTAATGGCTCTTATTTCTTTAGGGTATGTACCTAGGAGTGGCATTGCTGGATCATATGGTATTTCTATTTCTAGCTTTTCAAAGAAACGCCTTACTGTTTTCCAAAGTGGGTGTACCATTTTATATTTCCACCAACAGTATAAAGAGTTCCAGTCTCCTCACAACCTTGCCAACATCTTTTATTTTCTGTTTTTTTTTTTTTTTATTAGAGCCATTGATGTTGGGGTGAGATGGTATCTCATTATTGTACTTAGAGAATTTTAACATGGAGAATTTCCAGGCACTTGAGGTTTTAAACTAAGTACAAACTTTACTTTTTTCTTAATTTGTTTACTGAGCATAAGATTGCTTGCATATGCCTCATTACAAATGTAGAAAAGAGGTGAAATCAATCATTCCTTTTTGTTCTGATTGAATGGCAGAGTCTAAGAGTAATCAATTTTTACAAACTCCAGGAAGGAACCCCTTTCTTTTTCAAGGGTCAGAATTTAATCCAAATACATGAATTTGTAACACTTTAAGTGCTGGAAAGTTGTGGGCAATTATATGCCCAATTCTCTATTTTTCTTTCTAGCCTGGCTATATTCAGCTGTCATTGTGGTTACTGGTGAAATAGATATGGATTTAAAAAAATTAACAAATAATTTTTAAATGGTTAAAATTCTCTGTGTCCCCATACTCCCAAGAGCCTTGCCAGTAGCCAGGGCCTTGGTGTATGGGTGCCAAGTTGTGCTCTGTGTAGGGGTGTTGGGCCGGGAAATGAGTGCTGGGCCACCATCCAGCCTTTCTTCCCTGCCAGGGGCTAAATCTGCTTGGAGAGGGGGACGTGCCACCTTCTAATTCCCACAGAGTTGCCCTGTGAGTTGGCTCACATCTTGCTGCAGTCTTCTCTCTCCTGAACACTGACTTGGGAACCTGTTCTTGGGGCCTGTTCTCTCATTTATCCTTTCCCAGAGAAGTCTGCTTTCCAAGTCTGCTTCAGAGTCCCTGGGCTGTGCATGTGGCTAATGCACTCAACTGCAAACCAAGAGGTTGGCAGTTCAAGTCCACCCAGAGGCACCTGGGAAGAAAGGCCGAGGATCTACTCCTGAACGATCAGTCACTGAAAACCCTGTGAGCACAGTTCTACTGTATCACACGTGGTTAATTCAGCTCCTGTTGGGGTGGGGAATGGAAAATTACTGTTTATTACACTCCCCAAACTTATCCTTTTCTTATTACATTCCCCATTCTATGCCCTGGGGCTCATCTGCAAAACCAAAGGGCCGTCTGCCATCTACTTCGAGTCTCAGATCTAATTCTTAGGTGTACCGCAGGACCCCCATTTCCATCAGTCTCCAACAAGCCTCTGAGGGTCAGTCTCCATAAAAAGCTCTTTTCTTCCCTTGCCCGGACAGAACTCAGGACTGTGGCCTTTTTTTCCCCCCACATATTACCTTTAACATATTTGCTCTGCAACCAGCAGGTGACAGTATTTCTACACTTTTCTCTCTTCCATGTGCTTTACCCTGGAAATAGGATTTAAGTAAGAATTGGTTTAGGGTGCTGGAAGAGAACTAAAGAGGAACGCTCAAGACGCATATTACCTGGACCTTTTTTTGTTTTGTTCATTGGGGACAGATAATCTTTTACTTCCTTTTTTTCCAGTTGTTGTAGGGCTTAATCATGGAGTCTGTTTAAAGTAAAAGCAAGAAGTTTTATTGAAGAAAAAAAAAACAATTCGCTAATTGGGAAACACAGGTTCAAGAGGCTCTCAACATAGTATTCCACAGGGCAGAGAGTGCAAGTGGTGTTTATTCAGTAGAGAAACAAATGTAGGTGGTTACAATCATGGTGGCTTGGATTTACACACGGTAGGAAGTTAACCCTTTAGTGGATGAATTTTTTTTTTTGGAATTTTTTTGGTGATGCCATGTTTTTTCACTAATGAATGGATGCTGAATCATGGTTTGTTGGTAGTTTTTTTATTATTAGAAAAAACAGGGTGCCAGTTGCAAGCAAGCCATATAAGTACTGTGTTCCATGAAGTACATTGCAAATGCAGTACATATTGGTATCACGGCCCAGGAAGTGCATCATACTTCCTAGTACTTGAGCCACTCAACTTTCCAAAAATGCACATGACAATGATAAAGAACAAAGATGAATTGGCAAAACATCTCACAACATGGATAAATCGGGGGGCACTAAGCTGAGTTAAATAACTCAATCACAAAAGGACAAATTTTGTATAAGATCACTACTATAAAAACCCAAGAAAAGTTTTACACCCAGAAAAAAAAAATTCTTGGTGGTTATGAAGGAGGGGAGGTCTTTGCTTTTGGGCAGGGGAAATCACTAACTGGGTAATAAACAAGTGTTAACTTCGGTGAAGGGAAAGACAACACACAATACAGGGGAAGTCAGCTTGACCAAGACAAAGTCATAGAAGCTTCCTAGACACATCCAAACACCTTGAGGGACTGAGTTTCTGGGGCTGAAGGCTGGGGACCATGGTCTCAGGGAACATTTAGGTCAATTGGCATAACATAGTTCATAAAGAAAATGTTCTATATCCTGCTTTGGTGTGTAGCGTCTAGGGTCCTAAAAGCTTGTGAATGGCCATCTAAGATACATCTATTGGTCTCAGCACGTTTGGAGCAATGGAGAATGAAGAAAACCAAAGACAAAGGAAAATATTAGTCCAAAGGACTGATGGACCATATGAATCAAAGGCTCTACCAGCCTGAGCCCAGAAGAACTAGATGGTGCCTGGCTACCACCACTGACTGCTATGAAAGGAATCACAATGGAGGGTCCCTGGCAGAGTGGGAGAAAAATGCAGAACAAAATTCAAGTTCCTAAAAAGAGACCAGATTTACTGGTTTGTTGGTGACTGGAAGAACTCCCAAGACTATGGTTCCCAGACACCGCGGTAACTCAGAACTGAAGCTACTCCTGAAGTCCACCTTTCAGCCAAAGATTAGACAGTCCTATAAAACAAATAATAACACATGTGAGGAACATGCTTCTTAGTTCAATCAAATACACGAGGCCAAATGAGCAAAACCTGCCCACAAACAAAGACAAGAAGGCAGGAATGGACAGGAAAACTGAATGAATGGACACTGAGAACCCAGGGTGGAAAGAGAAAGGGGAAGAATGCTGACACATTGTGAGGATTGCAGCTGATGTCACAAGACAATTGTGTATGAAATTTTTGAATGAAAAATTAATTTGGGCTGAAACTAACTTGGGCTGAAACTTTCACCTACAATACAATTTAAAAAATGCACATGAAATGGTAAATAAACATTGCATTTGTGGCACATAGAATAGTTATTGGTTTGATTTAGAGTGGGCCATATCAGTACCGTGTTCCATGAAGCACATCACACATGAGGCACATATAGGTACCATGGCCCAGGATGTACGGAAACGTGAGTGGTAGGCTTATGTAAAAAAACCCATTGCCATCGAGTCAATTCTGACCCATAGCGACACTACAGGACGAAGTAGAACTGCCCCATAGGCTTATGTAGTAACCATTAAAACTTCTATTAGGTTAGCTGATAGATTTCCTGGAGTTAATCTAGTAAGACGTTTTCTGCTATATATACATTCTTTATGCTGCACAAACATCTCATGACCCTCTGGATAAACATTCCCTGACAAACATACCTTCACGAGCTATATTCTTGCCTCCTTCATTGTTTGCTGAGAGTGGTTAACGTTTCATCGTTTGTTAAAGTTTCCCCATCCTTCTCTAAAGGTTAGGCATCTAGCAAAGCATAGTGGAAACTTACAGAAATGACAGGCTGCAGTCTTATGCTAGAAATCAAAATGGAGTTTTTGGACAAAAATACAGACCTTTCCTATTAATCAGGCACCTCGATTATTAATTTTAGGTGCTTTTTTTCACAGTTAAAATTTTCTAATTCTTTTTATTTTGAATTAAAAAAATTATTATTATTTTTAATTTTGAAACAATCTATAATTTACATAAAAATTGCAAGTACAGTATAAGAATTTAATATTTTCCAGAATCATTTGAGAGTAAGTTGTCAATGTAATTCCCTATCACCAATGAATACTTCAATATGTATTTCCTACCAACAAGACTATTCTCCCACTTAGCCACAATATGGTCATCAAAGCCAGAAAATTAACATTGATGCATTACTATCCTGTAGTCCTCAGATAGCATTCAAGTTTCACCGAATGTCCCAATAATGTCCTTAGTGACAAAAAGATTCAGTCCAGTATCATCTGTTGTATTCAGTTATCATGTCTTCTTAATACCATTCAAACTAGAAATGTTCACAGTCTTTCCTTGACTTCTATCTCCTTGCTACTTTTGAGATTAAAGGCCGGTATTTTTAATAGAGTCTATTATTTTATTTTATAGACCTACTTCTGAAAATTAGCCATTGAAAACCTTATGGAACACAACAGGACATTGTCTCACTCACTTGCTTTGGACTGTCATCAAGAGGGACCAATCACTGGAGGAGGACATCATGTTTGGTGAAGTAGAGGGCCAGTGAGGGCAAGGGAGGTCTTTGGTGAGATGGATAGGTACAATAGCCACAATGATGGATTAAAAAATGCCAGTGATTGTGAGGATGACATAGGACTCGGCAATGTTCCTTTCTGTCACAATAAGGTTGCCATGAGTCAAAGTTGACTCTATAGAATCTATCTATCTCTATTCTATAGAATGTTCCTCAGTTTGGGATTGTCTAATGTTAGATTCAAGTTATGCAATTTTGACATTAATATCACAAAAGTGATATCATGTTTTTCCCATTGCATCCTCTCAGCTAGCTCATGATTTCAATTTGTCCCATAACTGGTGATGTTCACTTGATTACAGTGGTATCTGCCAACCTTCTCCATATAAATGTATTTTTTTCTCCTAAATAATTAGAAAGAATTTTATGAGGGGTTACTTTGAAACTATGTAAATATCATGTTCCTTGTGAAATTCTAAAATTATTCATTCATTTATTTAGGATGATATGGACTCATGAACTTCTATTTTATTCAATGGGCTATCATTATTTGCTTTAAAACTGAATGTCCAAACACACAATACAGGGGAAGTCGGCACCACTGGACTAAACCAAAAGCTAAGAAGTTTTCTGAACACAACCGAACACTTTGAGGGACAGTGTAGCAGGGGCAGGGGTCTGGGGACCATGGTTTTAGGGGGCATCTAGGTCAATTGGCATAACAATGTTTATTAAGAAAATGTTCTGCATCCCACTTTGGTGAGTGGCACCTGGGTCTTAAAAGCTAGTGAGCGGCCATCTAAGATGCACCAATTTGTCCCATCTTACGTGGACCAAAGAAGTATGAAAAACACCAAAGACACGGGGAAAATATTAGCCCAAGAGACAAAAGGGGTCACAAAAGCCAGACACTCCATCAGGCTAAGGCCCGAAAAACTAGAAGAACCACCAGTGATTGCCCTGACAGGGAACACAACAGAGAGTCCCTGAGGGAGCAGGAGAAAAGTGGTGTGGAGAACCCAAATTCTAGTAAAAAGACCAGATTTGATGGTCTGACTGAGACTGGAGGAACCCCAGAAGACATGGCCCCTGGATTCCCTAAGCCAACTCTTCAGACAAAGAATAGACTGGACTGTAAGACATAAAATGGTATTTGTGAAGCGTGTGCTTCTTAGTTCAAGTAGATATACAAGACCAAATGGGCAGCTCCTGTCCAGAGGCAAGATGAGAAGACAGAAAAGTGTAGAAGCTGATTGAATGGACATAGGAAATCCGGGGTGGAAAGGAGGAATGTGCGGTCACATTATAGGGATAGCAACTAGGGTCACATAACAATGTGTGTATAAATTTGTATATGAGAAACTAACTTGAGCTGTAAACTTTCACCTAAAGTGCAATAAACAACAAACGCAATGTCCAGGCATGGACCAGTAAGTTGAAATTTGCCTCCGAAAATGGAGGCTACCAAGGGACCAAAGAAAGAGGCGAGAAACTCCAATGCGGCAGCTAAGCAGTTTATTAGGGAGACTTACATACGAGGTGAGTCCTAGGCGGCTGCAAGACTGAAGCAGATCTCTCCACTCTGTAGTGGGTGGGCAAATGTTTTATACTGGTGGTGGACAACAGTGGCTCCATGCCAGAGGCTTACATAAGAATACAAATTGTAGTGAACTAGAGGACCACATGAGGGTGCCCATGTTTGGCCTTGCAAAGCCTGTTTCCCCTTCAGTCCACCTCTCAAGGCTCGCTCCTACAATCTGGCACACTCTCCCTCTTGCACTGTAGCATGAGAGACTCTACTCTCTCTCCACTGGGAACAGATATAAAAATGGGGTTGCCCAGGTGCTGTGTGGTGCCCATGCATGTGCAAGAGACAGAGAAAGTTACTGTGTGCCCAGAACAGGGGTAGGGCTTCTCTGATGAGGAGAAGGAACTGGGAGAGAGAAGGCAACCTAATTCCCAGTCTCCTTATCTGAGAATGTCCTGAGCCCAAGGCCTTTATTTAGGCAGCTTGGATGGGAGGCGTAGAAGCAGACCATTCTCCTAACATTCAAATTGTTCTAGGTTTGGTGAGTGGGAGCCACTTCAAGCTGTATGCTATGTCCTCTTGACATACCTGCATCATTCATTTCTGGCACCAGATGTTCAAGTCTCGTCTTACACTTTTTGTGCCCCAGCCCTAGACCAGCCAGCAATCCTAAGACCCCTGGGTCCTTTTAGTGGAGAATGGTATTTAGAAACCAAGATCTGGGTTCTGGGTGAGCTCACTGCTATTGGGGTGTCACTGCTCCCTGGCCTTCTTGGTGGACAGAGCTAAGCAATACATAAACATACATACTGTGTGTTTGTATATATGTTTGTATATAAATACATACATAGGGACTATAAAGATATACATCTGTATTTCTATAGCTATACATACTGAAAACCACAAATTCACACCAAGACCAGCTATATAATTTGTGAGACCCAGTGCAAAATGAAAGTTCAGAACTCTTGTTCAAAAAGCAGGGAAAAGGTGCCATTAATGGTATTAAAATAAGGCACTAAAATATAAAGCTTTTCTCTTTGTCCTGCAATCTCTCCCTTGGCTTGTCGTGGTGTTTTTTATTTGCTATTTAATGTGGTTCTAAGTAAAGAATAATTAAACATTTAAATTATTAGCATACATTTTACAGTTCATCTTCATGTTGTATAATGCCAGTTTTAAAGGCAAATATGAGAGCATTTAACTGATATGTGCAATCACCAAAATTTCACATTTGTATTTCAGAGCGTTATATGTGTATGAATTTAGTTCTTACCAAAAGAGTGGAAACCCTGCACAAAGCTAACTCAACTGTTTCTATTTCACCTCTTGATACATACACCTTCTGTGAATGCTCTACCTTTTGCTTGCTGATGAACAAGGACAGAAAGGAAAAGGAACCATGGGTTTCCCTGTCTTCTCCTTTCTCTGTATGCCATCATTTTCACTGTAAGTGGTTGGCTAATGCAGGTAACTCGAGTAAGAAAGGATATGATTGAGATTTTTGGTTGTTTGTGTTTCTTAGAACAGCGCAGCCTTCTTTCTACTTTGGAAGCATATTCTGGTTTGAAAGGAAAGCGTGGCCTCTTGGGCTGTCAACACCTAGCTTCAGTCAGAGATGTAGTACACTTAGCCGTAAATGTGTTGGGTCTCGCTGAGCTCCACACATGGTGAGTCCCCAGACTTCTCTGTTCACCAGGCATCACAAAGCCTATCTGGAAACTGGCTGGCAAGGAATGACAGACGAACGTGTTACGTGTAACTCTCTGCTTATTTGCAGCTGCATTGTCCCATCAGACTGCACTTACATGTGCTAACTTAACTTAATGCTAACTTAAAGATAAAATTAAGAATTGCAAGTCGGTGACGGCAGAGCATTACACAGAGCCCAATGCCCTTCTGAGTGCAGGGCCCTCTCAGGAAGCTGGCCTGAGCTCCCACATCTGAGCAACCCGGAATGTTGTTGTGTGCTGTCAAATCGATTCTGACTCACAGCGACCCTGTAGGGCAGAGTAAAATTGCCCATAGGGTTTTCTAGGCTGTAATCTTTACAGGAGCTGATCTCCAGGTCTTTTTTCCCTCAGAGCTCCTGGTGGGTACAAACCACTGACCTTTCAGTTAACTGCTAACTTTTTTGGTTAGCACGTGAGCGCTTAACCATTGTGCCGCCAGGATTCCTGATAAAGCCCACTTAAAACTTGCCTTAGATGATGCCATGGACTTAATTAGAAGGCTGCCCCCTCCCCCCCATCATGTAGTTGTCAGCTACCATTGAGTTGGAACTGACTCGTGGTGACCCCAGGCACGGGGGCACAAAATGGTGCCCGTTCCTGTGCCATCCCCACTGTTGTGATCCATAGAGTTTTCACTGGCTGATATTTGGAAATAGATTGCCAGGCCTTTCTTCTTAATCTGTCTTTGTCTGGAAGCTCTGTTGAAACTTATTCAACATCATAGCAACATGCATCCACTGACAGATAGGTGCTGGCTGTGTATGAGGTACATTGGCTGGGAATCAAACCCGGGTCTCCCAAGTGGAAAACGAGAATTCTACCACGGAACCACCACTGCCCGCTAACCCCCGTTACATTATACCAAAAAAACCAAACCCATTGCTGATTCTGACTCATAGCGACCCTTGATTTAGGAAATAATGTTGGAAACATTATTTCCTGTCCTTGAGTATAGAGAAGGAAACCCTGGTGGTGTAGTGGTTAAGTGCTAAGGCTGCTAACCAAAGGGTCAGCTGTTCAAATCCACCAGGCGCTCCCTGGAAACTCTATGGGGCAGTTCTAGTCTGTCCTATAGGGTCGCTGTGAGTTGGAATCGACATGACGGCACTGGGTTTGATTTTTTTTGTTTTGTTTTGAGCATAGAGAATATGACCCAGCTGGAGTTGGACTCACAAGGACTCAACAAGACTCACAAGAACACATCAACTGGCCTTGAGGTATAAAGACAATAGATAGAATCATATTGGAAAGTATCTATTAGGGAGCCTTTCACAGAAGCCGAAACACAAAAGACTTTCTCCACTCTCACCGTTTTCTATTAACATATAGTGAATAGAAATTTGTTGGACCAGTGAAGACCCTCCTGACTGTCATTACTGAAACCTGTACCAATGATGGCTAAGAAAGATAATTCAAAATGTAGGATGACAGTTTCTAGCCAATCTGTGAAAAGGTCAATGGTTTTGCCCATTTGTAATGTCAATATATGCTGATGACTCTGTGACCTTCCTTGGACTCAGGCAGACATGGCTGTGGCAGCATGTGTGTCTGTTTTCCCTTACTCTGTAATATTTCCTTGGATTTGGGCAGACATTAGCTCTGGCAGCATGTTGTCTGCTTCCCACTTTTGTCTTTTTGGATATATGCCGAATAAAACTCTCTTTTTGCTTTACTAAACTTTATGATGTTTTTTCCTCTACAACACCTTGCCCAATAGGGTTTCCAAGGAGCGGTAGGTGGATTCGAACTGCCGACCTTTTGGTTATCAGCTGAGCTAAACCAGTGTACCACCAGTGATACATGGCAAAACACTTCCTGTTTTATTTGTTTTGTAAATCCAATACATTTGGGTAGGGTATTTAGCCATTAAGTAGTCCTGTAAAGGAGCCTTGGTGGCTCGTGGTTAAGTGTTTGGCTGCTAACCAAAAGGTTGGCAGTTCGCATCTACCAGCTGCTCCTTGGAAATTAATTCTATGGGGCAGTTCTACTCAGTCTTATAGGGTTGTTATGAGTCAGAATCAGCTCGAAGGCAAGGGATTTTTTTTTTTAAATCTTGTAAAGGCTTCAAACAGGAAGCTTCTAAGTTTGCCCGAAGAGAGTTTCGCCAGTTTAAACCCACTATTACCAATTCTCTTCTTTCTCATTCATCTAGGAAAAAACATTCCCTTAGGCAAGAGTTACATGTTCCTTTTCTAAATCCTTTGTTCTGACCATTTAGGTTACCCAAACGTCGTACTCAGTTTTCAGACATTTTAAAGAAAACCCCAAGGACAGTTAAGGAAAACTGTGTGCAGATATCAATTTTATGTTACATGTTTATTCTGTTTCCTCCAGTTCCTGCCAGGGGTTTCTTCCCACAAGAGAGTTATCAGATTTGTATAGATTCCTACAAACTTCGATTCCTATTTCCTTAAATATTTTACTTATTCCTTTTACCTCTTTTTCTTCCTGGGAAAATCCACTCGTTCTTTAAGCTTCAGTGGAATGGCGTGCCTCCTCGGCGCCCTGGCCAGGACTGGTCCTCCCTCTGTGCTGTGTTCGTCCCTCTGCTGTGGAACTTACTGGTCTATCCTGGAATAACCTGCTTCACTGTCTGCTCTCTCTGCAAAGCTTCAGGTGTCACCTGCCAGTTACATGGTCTCTATTCCTTTTTGTATCTCTAATGCTCATGATGGGAGAAAAGTGGCACCAGGTCCAATTCAACACAAAAAACGGGCACTTGAAGTCCAAGGTGTAGGCCATTAAGGATACCCACAATAACTCACTAGGCAAGCTTTTCTTTTCTTGTTTTTTAAAGCGAATTTACCAAAATGCTTTCTGTGAGCATTTGAAAAAAAATCTTAGTAAAGAGTAGAAATGTTTTTAAATATTATAACTTTCAAGAAGCTTAAAATAATTGAGCTGCACGTGTGGAATGGTTAGCAGTGAGTCTTTGACTGTTTTGAGTTTGAAGAGGCTATCTTATGTTACCCATAAGATCAATCTGTTGCAAAAGACCACCTTAACATCTTAAAAAGCAAGTGTGTCACTTTGAGGACTAAGGTGCGCTTGACCCAAGCCATGGTGTTTTCAATCACCTCACATGTATGTGAAAGCCGGCTTCCTTGCAAAAGGAAGCCCAAAGAAGAATTGATGCCTTTGAATTGTAGTGTTGGGAAAGCATATCGACTATACCATGGATTGCCAGAAGAATGAACACATCTGTCTTTGAAGCAGTACAGCCAGAGTGCTCCTTAGAAGCAAGCATATTGAAGTCTTGAAGTTCTGTGTCTAAGTCTGTTTTTAAGTTGAATTTGTACATAAATCAGTATGGTTAGGTATGGTTCATATCTAATGTCAGTTAGTCAAATGTCTACTGTATATAGTATACCCTTCTATGCATAAAAAAATTAAAGGACAACTTCCAGAGACACTAAAACACCTCTAATGTAATAATATAGTAGTGATAATAATAATGTTTTCATGTGCATTGCAAAGTAGTGCCAGTTTGTTATTATGAACCATTGTACGACCTGAAATTTTTTATATAATAGGCTTTATGGGGGTTGGTTTGTAACTATGGGGGTTGTAGGCAGGTTGGATGTTCGTAACCCATGGACTGCCTGTACTATGTAGATCTGGTAAATAAATACATGAGCTTGAGAGCCCATGTCTTGGGTAAATGCCAAGACCGTTGCTTTCTGTCTTTTACTGAAGTCAAATATTTTTAATTTTGTTTGAAGGTGGTTTTTACTGTTTTGGTATATTTTAGACTATTCTTTAAATAGTTTATCTAAAACTTATTGATGTAAATTTAGATTATAATAAACAGGTTAATTATATGCTTTCAGATATTCATAATTGTCATGAGACAGACTTCAGTTAAAATGTCAAGTATTTTTTTCTTGACTTTCCACAAATATTTCTGAAATGTTCTGCGATTCCTCAAAAATATTGTATATACTTTCACCATTGCCAAAGAATGTATGTGCCATAAATTTCAGTTTTTGAGCTCTGGCATCTGAGAACATTTGAAATAAGTTTATGTTTCAAAGTCAGATTGTGAAATTAATATGGAATCCACATCTTGAAAATGTACAGGAGCCTCAATATTTAGATGGCCATACTAGGAAAATGTGTAGGGTCTCCAAATTTAATTTCATGTTTCATTTCCTAGTCCTATTTATTAAGCGAGTCCTGTGGTTTACAAATAACATACACTAGCTCTTAATTAGCAAAATATACAAATGTTAAAATTTGGTTTTTAAGTTTAATTCTGACTGATAAAGAGCAAAATTGTATTACACTTAGATCATGGACTGAAAACTTTAACATGTAAAATTCTATTTCATATTCCAAACCCATGACTATTCGGAGACACCCATTCTTACTTGATTATTTTTACTTTTCCACCAGATGTTTGGCATTATGTAGGCCCAGTCACAGTGTAGCATAGCTAACAGACATACTTACTTGTGTGGAATGTTTGCCATTGAGATAGCTTTGGCGGCATGCCTGTTTACTACCAGTATTGCTCACTATTTTGATTATTTTTGTTAGGGTCCTAGTGGTTATTAAAAACCAAACCTGTTGCCATCGAGTCGATTCTGACTCATACTGACCCTATGGGACTGAATAGAACTGCTCCACAGGGTTTCCAAGGAGCAGCTGGTGGATTCAAACAGCCGACCTTTTGGTTAGCAATTGAATGCTTTAGTGACAGCATTACCAGGGCTCCAAAAATCCCATCCTTAAACTTTACTCCAAGTCCTTAAGTTTTCCTGTCATAAGAATTAGTAAGGTTCCTGTCTTAGTCACCTAGTGCTGCTGTAACAGAAATACCACAAGTGGGTGTCTTTAACAGAAATCCATTTTCTCACAGTTTAGGAGACTGTAAGTCTGAATTCAGGGTGCCGGCTGTAGGGGAGTTTTCTCTCTGTAGACTCTGGGGGAAGGTCCTTATCTCTTTTCAGTTTCTGTCCTTGATTCCTTGATGATCTTCATGTGATGTGGCATCTATCTTCTCCCATCTGTGCTTCCTTTCTTCCATGTCCAGTCTGCTCCTTTTATGTCTCAAAAGTGATTGGCTTAAGACACACCCTACACTGACATGCTCTCATTAACATAACAAAGAAACCCTTTTCCCAAATGGGTTCACATCCACAGGCACAGGGGTTAGGATTTAGAACACATATTTTTGGGGAACACAATTCAGTCCATAATAGTACTATTTAAGTAATTTAGATAAAGTGCCATTTTCTGACCCCCAAACACTGATATTCCCCCTAGTTAAGATTATGCTAACCAGCCTATATTTGTGTGTGTATGTGTGTGTGTATACTTGCATTGTATTGTGTTTATTGGGTATATCACTAATATGTCACACACTGTAGAACACACAAATTCAAACTTGAAAATCTTATCTGAGACATTTCAGTTTGCAATTTATATTTATGAAGGTGCTTATACAGTGTACAGACAAACATCACAAAGATGGCCCAGGACTGGACAACATCTTATTCCGTTATACGTAAGGTTGCCATGAGTTGGACGGCAACTAACAACAAAAGACACTCAGTTGAACTTCTAGCGACAAGCGTCTCAGTCTGAGACTGAGAATTAGCACCAACTGAGGGGGGGTCGGTTAGGGTGTTTTAGTTGCACAGAACAGAAATTCAACTCAAACTGGCTTAACTAATGAGAAAACTGGTTGAGTCACATAGCCAACTGGGTTGGTTGACCCAGTGGCTCAGCATGGTCTTCCAGGATCCAGGGTCTTTCTGTCTGTCTGTTCCGACATCCACAATAGCAGCTTCATCCAAAGGCTAGTTTTCTGAGTGGTCATGGCTTAGCTGCACTCAGTCAAGGCTTCATGCATCTCTAGTCACACCCAGTAGGGTGCCAATTCACATTCAACTAACTCTCTGTGGAGTTCCTGGGTAGTGTAAATGATTAAGTGCTCGACTGTGCTGACTGAAAAGGTTGGAAGGTGGAGTCTACCCAGAGGCACCTTGGAAGAAAGGCTTGGTGATCTACTTCCAAAAAATTATTGAAAACCCTATGGAGCACAGTTCTACTCTGACACATGTGGAGTTGCCATGAGTTGGAGTTAACTCAATGGCAGTTTCTCATTCTCTGTGACTCTCTGAAGACTGAGAAACCCAGAAACAGAAACTTTGTTCATTGCATTGATTTGAATTGGTGTCTGTTTCTGAACCACCCCGTGAACTAACTGGCTTAGGCATAGGCTAAACCAATCTCTGGCAAAAGGGCAGGATTTTTTTTTTTTTTTTTTTTTTTAGTTAGAGCCAGTAGGCGTCCATCTCTGAAGCTGACATCAATCCCTCAAATCAGACTGTTGCAACACTATGGGCAGAGTCCATATATTCATTACATGATGGGGAGGGAAAGCAGAAAAGTAGATGAGATATGAATACTACTCATTAACAAAGGTACAAACCCAATTCAAAGCTTTCTATTCAATGGTGAGCCAAAGATTGGAAGAGGTATTGAGAAGCTGTCTCATGGGGCTGGCTTTCAGAGACAGAAATCCAGTCACTGTGGCTGGCAGAACCAGAGTGTGAGGTGAGGAATCTTGCTTCTGGAAGTGCTGGAAACGGAGGTAGTAAGCCATAGAATGTCTTAGGCAGGAAGGCTGGAGGCAAGAGAGGGCAGGGCCTCAATGTCAGGAAATGGACGATGCCCAGGATCAGCAAGAAAATTGACTTAATATGGAGCTGGTGGGGCATTAAGCTAGAGCCCTGCCTTTCTCTAGAATGGGTTCCTGAGGGGGATTATGTGGCTCCGGCTGTCAAGACTAGAAGTCAGGCCAAAATATGACACTGAGAGAAACTGTGCTGATAAAATTAAAAGGCAGTGAAGAAATTCTCTGTATAATACACCTTATATCCAGTTCAGGTAATTGGATAGGCTGAACTGGATGTAATAAGTACAGGAGTCTGAAATGAATATTATATGTAGCCGAGTCCCCAAATGCCAGCGCCAAGCACTCCCATGTTCTGAGTGGGTGTAGGCTGTAGACATGCAGAGGGTGTGGCCTCACATCGGTTCTGCATTAGCTCTCCACACACCTGCACCTTAGATGAGAATCGAGGTGCAAGTGAGGAGGATGAGGAAGAGAATTTTCTGGAGAGTTGTTGGGGTTCTATAGCACTTCTCATACAAGAAGGGATGGGAGTGTTAGAGGGGGCCTCAAGGTGACCACTGGGAGCGCTTGTCCCCTGGAGTCTGGGCACCCATGACTGGAATGAGTCAGAAGTGTGACATAAGGATATGGAAGGCCTAAGTACCTGGGGATACTCCAGTACTGGCCCTGCTCCCCAGGTAGGAAGGGTCCAGGACCGAAGTGGAGGTGGAAGAGCAACACAGCACTCTTTGAAGACCAAACTGACTCTCTCTGCTTTGTGATGTGCACACACTCTAGAAGTTGTCAGCCAGAAGTCTGCAGTCACAGCTAACTGAAACGGCGCAGCATTGTCCTGTTTACAACTATATTATCCTAAATCAACATACTCTTATTTGATGTGATAGTTAAAGTTCTGTGTCAACTTGACTGGGCCATGATTCTTAGTGGATTGGCAGTTATGTATTGATGTAGTTTGGCAGTTATGTAATGATGTAGTCGTCCTCCGTGATGTGACTTGATGTGATCAGCCACTCAGTTGTAAGGGGAGTTTCCTTGGAGGTGTGGCCTGCATCCAATATATGTATGGACCTTCTGGCAGAGCTCACTTGCTTGTTCTGGATCCTGCATCTGGCTCTTCATCATCTGACCTCCTGTTCTTGGGACTTGAGCCAGTAGCCTGACGTACTGCCTGCTGATCTTGGGATTTGTTGCTCTCCACAGCCTGTGAGCCAGCAGCCTGCCGTCTTACCTGCTGATTTTGGGTTTGTCAGCCCCTGCAGCTATGAGTCAGGAGGCGCCTCCAGACTGATGCCTGACTCCTGGAGTTGGGACTTGCCAGCCTCTACAAACACATGAGCTGTTTCCTTGAGATAGATCTCTCTCTCTCTCTTTCTCTCTCTTTATATATGCTTCACTGGTTTTGTATCTCTAGAGAACCCAACCTAAGACATTTGCCTTCTGAAGTTATTCAATCCTGGAAGGCCCCAAAGAGAAACGAACAGAGAAAAAGAACTGCAGAAAAGTGGGAAGCTTGCCATTCCTCCCTCTTCCCCCTCCCCACAAAACATCAGCTCTACTTTGGTCAATGGAAATAAATTAGTCATGAACCTGTTTATAGATACGTCTTTATGGATAGACAATCAGAGACTCCCTGACCCCAGTATATAAACGTCAAACAGACATTTAAAGACTGACAGCTTAAAGGTGATGGGGGGCAAATGGGTGTTATGTTGTAAAATACATGATGGTGAGAGTGGCCATGCCCCTGTCCTTGAAATGGTGTGCTCTCTGGGGCTGCTCGACTCTGGAGGTCACTCCAGGGCATGGACGAGGTCAGGGCTGTGTGCTCTGACTCTCCCACCCCCACATCGAGTCACACGAAGGGCGAATGAGTGAGGCGTGACTAGGAAAACAACTTCTAGCTGAAATGAGGGTGGACTTTTCACGGTAATAAGGGAAAATGACATAATTTTCACATGAGACTAGCATACTTGATACCACAGACTGATGAAACCATCTTTGGCTGTTTTCTACAGATGGAAGAAATTGGATTCCTTATTTTGTTGTGAGAAGACTCTTTATTTCTGTTGGTGTGAGTGAAAACTCTATTCCACAGTTCTACCTGATTAGACATGAAGCTCAGACCTGTCAGGATATCTTGTTCTCAGGCTCAGTTTGACAGGGCTGAGCAGTGAGTGCACGGCCACAGTGTCACATGTGTGGACAGATGGCTGAGCAGTGAGTGCACGGCCACAGTGACATGTGGACAGACAGCTGAGCAGTGAGTGCATGGCCACAGTGAAACGTGTGGACAGATGGCTGAGCAGTGAGTGCATGCCCACAGTGTCACATGTGTGGACAGACGGCTGAGCAGTGAGTACACGGCCACAGTGTCACACATGTGGACAGATGGCTAAGCAGTGAGTGCACGGCCACAGTGACATGTAGACAGACAGCTGAGCAGTGAGTGCGTGGCCACAGTGACACGTGTGGACAGATGGCTGAACAGTGAGTGCATGGCCACAGTGACACATGTGGACAGATGGCTGAGCAGTGAGTGCACAGCCACAGTAACATGTCGACAGACAGCTGAGCAGTGAGTACACGGCCACAGTGTCACACGTGTGGACAGATGGCTAAGCACTGAGTGCAGGGCCACAGTGTCACGTGTGCGGACAGACAGCTGAGCAGCAAGTACATGGCCACAGTACACACCTGGACAGATGGCTGAGCAGTGAGTAGGCTGAGAAGGGAGCACACAGGCACATTGACACGCGTGGACAGACAGCTCTACAGCCAGTTCATGACAAGCGACAGG
The DNA here is from genome assembly GCF_030014295.1 of Loxodonta africana. NCBI lineage: Eukaryota > Metazoa > Chordata > Mammalia > Proboscidea > Elephantidae > Loxodonta > Loxodonta africana. The sequence continues at coordinate 230,108,136 of NC_087342.1, read as the reverse complement.
CATAGAGTAGAACCAACCTCATTATCGGGGGGGCAGTGTGCCAAGTAAAGAGGAAAGTATACATTAACATTCTGAAGAGGAAATGAAGATAAAGAAATGGCAGGAATTAGAGCAATAATGAAATGGCCTTTTAATTTTCACTTTCTCCTGTTTAGCTCTATCCTGGCCACATTTTCTCTCTTAGCCCTATAATTTGGAGCTTGTGAGCACAGTCACTCAAAGAACATAGATGGTGCGAACTCACTGCACTGTCACTATCTCCCTTTGTGCTATGTAGTGTGTGGTCAACCCCAGCTCCTCTCCCAAATAAAATTGCTGGATTGTAAGATAAGCACATTTTTAATTTTACTAGATAATGCCAACTTACTTTCTAATGCAATTGCTGAAAGTTGACCCTCAGAATTCTCATTTGCCCACATCTTTTCCAACTCCCAATATTTTCACATCTTACATTTTTCAGTGGCTGATTTTTTGGATGGAGATTGCCAGGCCTTTCTTCCTAGGTGCTTCAAGGTAGATTCGAGCTGCCAACCTTTCAGTTAGTAGCTGAGAATATTGACCATTTTGCATTACTCAGGAACTCCACACACTAGAGTATCATAAAAATAATTATGTGAAAAATTTCCCTGGACTGAAGTCACTAAATACTAAGGATCTTAAAGAACTCATGCTAACATTTTAATTAAAAGCCTGTAACTTAGGCTGATCAACGAAAGGTCAGCAGTTCGAATCCGCCGAGCAGTTCTGTTGGAGAAAGACCTGGCGATCTACTTCCATAACGTTACAGCCAAGCAAACCCTATGGGACAGTTCTACTCTGTCACATGAGGCCACTGTGAGTCGGAATTGACTGGATGCCACCCAACAATAACAACGACAATTTAGGCTAAAGGCAAGCTCACTGACTGAGAGTTAACGTTTTTACTTGAGAGTTCAGGCAGCTGTGGAAAAACAAAAGCAACTGGCCATTTCGGTGGCTGAACTGCCTCTGCTGTCAGGATTTTTTCCATCCTGTACTCCAGACACTCTGGCTTAAGACCATCCATCCAATATATCTTCCTAATCTTGGGGTTCCCTTCCTGAAAAGCACATTGTTTCTATCTAACTGACTAGTGAGATGTGGCTATTGTAACCATGCAGGTAGAGAAAGAATGTGACAGCCACCACTTTCTCAGCACTGGCCTCGAGCCGAGAAAACACAGGAGGTGATGGTCACGTCCTGGCATTTGAGCTGGGCTCGGAGTACAGCAGGCACTGCCTCCTAGACCGCTAGGATTGTTATTTTTATCAGGCTTCAGCAATTTGTCCAAATACACTTTAAGAACTTAACCTGAATCCAGCGCAGAGGTAGGATCACAAGCATGACCACTGAATTACCAGTGGGCGCTGGCTTTCCAGCAGAGTCTTAGACATAGCAATGCACGCTGAGGTAGGAGGACAGACGCGTCCGCCAAGTGCTTTGGCAGCCCTGGAGAAGATGGGGTTAACTCACAGTGTGGGGAAAGGTGGAATGGAGATTGGGCACGGTGTCATGGAAGAGCAGACATTTGACCTTGTCCTCGAGGGAAGCAGAAGCACGGGGGGTATCAGAGGGGGAACTTGTCCCCGGGTGCAAGTCCAAAGGGGGGCCAGATGAGGTGTGGAGTGACATTCTGAGGTGCCACGGATATGAAAGGCGCCTGATGAGGCAGCTGGACAAGAGAGGCGTTTCTGTCGAGGAGTCACCACTATCAACTTCTGTTCATCCTGAAATTGTGTGTGCGTGGTGGGGTGCAATTTAGAGATCGCCCCTGGGTGCTTGTTACCCTTGCTAAGCCCCTGAGGATAGATTCTGCATTCATAGTACATCAACGTTGACTTCTGGATCAACTTGACGGATTAAACACACATGTTTACCTCTGCTTTCCCTGTAATTCCCATGCAAACAACCATATAGTAATTTAAAAAATAATATTTTATTGTGTTTTTGGTGAAAGTTTACACACAGTAAATGAGGTTCCCATTTGACAATTTTTTTTTATACAAATTGTTCAGTGACATTAGTTACATTTTTCACAATGTGTCAACATCCTCTTTAATTGTGTTCTGGTTGTTTCGTTTCTAATGCTCTAGTTTCCCTGCCCCCTTATCGTCTCATCTTTGCTTTAGAGTAAATGATGACTTTTTGGTCCCATATAGAAAAAAAAAACCATATAGTAATTTTTAAAAAGTTTTAAATTGTGAATGGTAAAGAAAACCAGAGTGGAGATGACCCCAATATATCCTGGAACCGAGGAAACCCGGAGGATGGTAATTGACCCAGCAGAGCAGGTGGAGAAGAAAGCCCAGGAGGAAGCTGCTCTGTGCAGCTGGACCCCACCCCCATCCCAAGCCCGGAACCTCTGAAGATGTGGATGGGACTGAAAACCTGAGAACTGGTCAAGAGTCTGCCGGAGAAGCAGTTAGGACCACTCCCTACCTGTTTTGGATTGAATTGTGTCCCCCCAAAGCACGTGTTGAATTCCTGGTCTTTGTACTTGTGAATGTGATCTTGTCTGACAAGAGGGTTTTTCTTTTGTCATGATAATGAGGCCATACAAGTGTAGGGTTGATCCTAAACCTAATCACTTCTGAGTTATAAAGGAGCAGAATGGACACAGAGACACACAGAGGGGAAGACAGACGCCATGAGAGGAGCACCTACAAGCCAAGGGACAAAGGAACTAAGGAACGCCTGGGGCTACCAGTGAGGAAGGAATTGACATGCCTGAGGCCCTGAAATGGACTTTTGGCTTCCAGAACTGTGAGAAAATAAATTTCTGTTCTTTGAAGCCACCTACTTGTGGTGTTTGTGGTTGTAAAAACAATGTGGAGGTGGTGTCTGACCTCCTTCAACCCCAAGAGAGGGAAGAAGAACCAAGACCAACAGTGTAAGGCTGACTCCCATGAGGTGAAGGCCAGACAAGCCTCCTCTCTCCACCGTTTGTACCAATTCTGACACCAACCATCCCTCCCACAGCACTGTCTACTTCTCTGCTGAGTTCAACAATGCATTGCAGTGGCCACACAGAACTCACAGATCATAGTCATGATTATGGGCTTTATTAAGGAAGTAACAGGTTACAATTCAGGCTCAGGGACACTTAAGGATACAGTTCTTCTATCAGGACAGCCTATTCCCAGCCATGCTTGCAGGCACACCTCTCCCTCGCCCTCAGTTTCTGCCCAAAGGCACTCGGCTTTCTCGCTCTATGGCCTGGAAAGCCACTGCACTGTCTTCTGCGGATCTCTCCTTCCAGGGTGGTGGTGGGCTGCTCTTTTTCCTGCCTCTGGGGTGGCTCATTTCAAGCCTAGCGGGATGGCAAAACTGACCAATCCCTTTGGTGGGTTACAATTACTCTATCATGCAGCCCCACCCAATCACTTGGGTAGGAGTTACAAGATCAAAGTGAGAAAGGCCACACAAAATCCATCCATCACATCGCAGTGGCACAGCAGCACTAGGAGACTAAGGCACCACCCTACGTGGCTAGGCAATTACTATTCCTCTACCCACTGAAGACAGACGGGTTACTCAGTGGAGAGGTTGGAACACAAACTCTGGACTCTGGGGCACCAGTTAGGACTGGAGGCTCCATGCTGGGTGGTGAGATCTCTACCCATTGTTCTTGACCTGGCAGCTGGGCTCATACCTGAGTAGGAACCTAGAATTCTCTTCTGGGGAACTGAGCAGCCCAAAAGAAAAGGCCTACAGATGCTGACAACTGCATGTGTCCAATGCAAAAGTCCAGTCCAAACTTCCTGCAGTGAAATTCCAATTACTTTTTTTGAGATTTACTCTTGAATATGAACCAACAGCCAAAGATCACAAGACTTTGGGAAAAGTCTCCAACACTAAAGGCAGATCAAAAACAAGCAAATAACAAAGAAACAAACAAAAGACAAAACAAACCAAAACAGGAAAAAGGAATTTGGAAGAAGTAGAGGCACTACAAACAGCAGCAGAAAACTCTCAACCTCAAGAACTAATAACCTTGAAAAGATAAAAGAAGACACAGACAAACGTTCTTGCAGAGGACAGTTGCCGAATAAAAGACAAAGCCTTACTAGGAAAGATAGCTTTGCCCTTCTCCATTCTTTCTGCCTGGATGTAGATATAATGCCTGGAGGTATAGCTGCCATTTTGTGACCATGTGGATGAAAGGTACAAGCCAGGGATGGTGGAACAGAAAGTTGGGGGAAGCCTGATTTCTGAAAATCCTAAAGAGACTCAAGCCTACTTTAGAATGCCTGGGCTTCTTTGTCTGTGAAATAAAGAAACTCCTTACTTATTTAAAGCTGCTGTAGAAGGGTTTTCTGTTACTTGCAAATGAACATAACCCTAATCCATTGAACAAACATATTGTTTAGAAATATAGAGAAGATAAGATGGAAAGAGTTGAAAGGAGTTAAGACTTGGGGGTGGAGAAAGATGGGCAGCGGTCTGCTGTCTTTCTTCATCGTAAACTTTGCGGGACCATTTTTCTTTTAAAACTGTATGCATGTATAACTTGGAGAAAAATAAAAATTAATTAAAAGAGAAAGAATAGTTGGAGGAGAGGACCAGGGCATTCCGGGCTCATGGCGTGAACACAAGTTTGACTACGTGAAGAGGTTGGTGACAGGGTGGGGAGGAGCAGGAGATGAGGCTAGAGGGATGTGAACACCAAACAGATTTTGAAAAGCACCCTGAGCCAAGCCACGGAATTTGGTTTGAAAAAAAATACTCTAAATGTTAACGTGTTACGTAGCAGCCCGGTGGTCTGGAAAAACGAATATATCTGAGTCATCACACACCAGGGAATTACCTGTTAGCTTTGAAGGGCAGAGCTACACCCAGTGTGGTTTATGCAGTCAATCAGATGGGGGCGGTCTGGTTCCATTTTGATTGTGTCTGTCATTATACTGGTATGATCTAGTTCTGCTGCTGCAGAAAAAAGATAAATAGGAATTTGATGGTAATTAAACCTTATGAAATTTTTAGGGCCAAAAATTTATGAAAATTTTACTATTCGGTTTAAGTGTTGAGGGGCAAATGCAACTAGCCTGTGATGGGCTCAGTGCTATTGGCTGTGTGATGTTGGGCAAATTACTTAACTTCTCTGTGCTTTGATATCGTCATCTGTAAAATGGTTATAACAGTATCCACTTCATAGAGTTGCTGGGAGATTAGATACGTTAATAAATGTAAAGTGCTTAGAGCAGCGCCTGGAACATCGTAAGTGCTGTTTAAGAGGTTGCTGTTATTATCGCGGTGGCAGTGGGAGTTCCGTGGTAGAACTCTAGCCTTCCTCAAGGAGACTGTGATGGATTAATAGCCTCACGTGCAGCTACCACCCACCTGTCAGTGGAGGTTTGCCTGCAGATGATGCTGAACAGGTTTCAGTGGAGCTTCCAGGCAGCATGGACTAGGAAGAAAGGCCTGGCAATCTACTTTTGAAAGTCAGCCAGTGAAAACCCTATGGATCACAACGGTCCAATCCACAACCCATCATGGGGATGGCATAGGATTATGCAGCATTTTGTTGGGTTGTGCATGGGGTCGCCGTGAGTTGGGGGCTGACTCAACAGCAGCTAACTGCAGCAACTTTACTGGTGGCTGGTAAAATACTAAGGATACCTGAAAAAAAATCTACTGAGGAGCCAAATAATACGGCAAGTAGCAAATATTTAAAATGTAGAAGACAAATGAAAAATGTAATACCTATATTGACAAATAGAAAACATCTGAAAGCAATCAAAAGAGAATTAATAGAGAAAGCTAGGGTAAATCATCTGGGAATAATGATCCTATCAAATGTGCCATTCTAAAACACTGGCTTTGGGTGGAAGGTTCTCAGAAATGGAAGGAGAGATAGTGAGAAAGGAAGTGGAGAGAAGAATAGGCTGTTAGAATGGATCAAGCACTTCTTAGGAAATGTGAGTCAACGAGAACGATGAAATGCTAGGAAAGGCAAAAGCCACATTTGGATACGGTAACAGAACTGCACTCAATAGCAGAGTGCGCCTCATAGTTTCATTTCCTTTGGCTCTTGCTGGGCTTCAGTTAAAAAAGTCCATTCAGACTTTCTTTTGTTGCATTTCCAAAAACCACATGCTGGAGAAAGTTGAGAGGAGAGCAGCAATCTTGACCTGGAGTTTGGAAAAAAGGAGGCATAAGAGGAGAGTAAGATAACCAGAAACCCATGCCAGCTTGATGATGGCTTAGTGGCATGTGGCTGATGCTTGAAAGAGAGAGCACTGATTAATTAGGCAAGAACAGTGGAGTGAGAAACCACAATGCAAAATTGCTGGCAAGGGGAGCATTTATTGAACACTAGGAAGAACTTAACCATAAAAATGAAATCTATCAGTGGGACCAGCTGCCAAGAGAGGCGAGGAATATTATAGGTGTAAATAGGTGTCTACCCAGAGGTGCCTTGGAGGAAAGGCTTGGCGATCTACTTCCGAAAGATCACAGCCATTGAAAACCCTGTGGAGCACAGTTCTACTCTGATACACATGGGGTCGCTGCGAGTTGAAATTGACTCAGCGGGCTGGCTTTAACATAAATATGAGCTCAAACTTGCCATGTGCTTAGCTGAGTCCGCTGGAGTCCCTTCCGTCCTAGGGAATTCTCTGGTTATAAGCTTCATGTGCTTTACCCTAAAGCCAAGGGTTGCTAAGGATCATAATACCTTTGGAGAGGATGAAAACCAAACCCGGGAACATCTCCTCCCAGGCACTCTGTGGGCCTCTGATGCTGACGGTGGGATCGCTTCACATCCCGTGCTGACCTGTGTGTGCAATGGAAACCGCTTTTCTTTTTCGTCGGTGTTTATTCCATTTCATGAGACAGCCTTGGAGGGGTCACTTCCACTGCCATGAGCACAGGTGATTTATGCAACCTGGGAGGAGACAGGAAAGCTGGTGTAGGGCTGGAAAGAAAATGAGCGTTGATCTGGGAAAAGGGCTTGTCAGACTGCCCAGCACCTGCTGTGTGCTCAGATCACACGTCACCTTCTCTGAGATGTCCTTTCCCGTCTGCTCCACCCCAGAGGTGGGACCTCCATCAGGTAATACCCCAATGACTTATCCATCCTCTGCCTCCCTCACTGAATGTAAGATCCACGAGCTGTATTTCCAATATCTAGAACAGTGTCTGGAATTTAATAACAGTTTTTTTTTTTTTAATAGACTAAAGGCAGTTCTCTAAGGTTGGGTGGCTTTGAATGGTGAATCACCAGCATTGTATTTGTTAAAAACACATCTTTTCAAGTAAGGGTGCAGACAGACCAGGTAATGAATGTTTCTCATCCTAATAACCCTATTATTTAGTATTTTCTAGTTTAGGCAGGTGGAGCCCTGGTGGTGCAATGGCTTAGAGTTTGGCTGCTAACCAAAAGGTTGGCAGTTTGAGACCACCAACCACTCCTTGGAAACCCTATGGAGCCATTCTACTCCGTCCCATAGGGTCGCTATGAGCTGGAATCAACTCGACGGCAACTGATTTTCGGTTAGGTTTTTGTTTGGGCAGGTTTTATCAAGACTTCTAGGAAAGACCTGATTTTTGCTTTGGGTGAGTGAAGATGCATACAAGAGAGCAAATCACACGATAGAATAAAGAACTTATCAGGACAAAAGAATAAGGGTAGAAATGTAGCTTTCTCTTCCTCAATTTGCAGATTCATAGGGTGATCATATGCACTGGTTCGCCTGAGACATTCCTGGCGCAATTCTTGATGGTGGCCCTTTTTATCCTCAGAAGTGTACTGGTTTGGGTGATACACGATAGAGTTATCCTATCTGTCAGGTTCTGTCTACTCCCTTTGTTCCCCAGCCATAGCAGGGTCACAGGTCACAGTGTTGTTGAAATGATGATGGAATATGTGTAAGCAGCTGCAAGAAGTTATTATAATTTTGGAATTCATAAAATACGTAAGAAAACCTCAAATATTTCTTGATGCATAATAGGTTTCTTCTAAGGTTCTGCCAGTCAAATGGTATTTGTGTTTTTTAATTTTTATTACCTGAGGACGTTTGGGGACACAGTTATGGGTCATAGTAGTCATTACAGTTACATAACACTAAGACAGCATTGGATTGTTTCAGTATACCCCAGGGCTTTTATAAAAATGTGGTCAGTTTTATTTCCAGTCTGGTGCTGTCCAGGGCTCAGGAAAGTCTGTACTTAGGGAGAGCTTCAGAAAACAATCAGGGAGACAGGCTGGACCCATAAGCGCCCCTCTTTTCAACTCTAGGGAGTTTTTCTTGGACCAGGCTTCTGAACAACTGGTTCTTCTTCTTGAAGATGAGTCTTTCGCAAGGAGGATTGTTGGTCCTTAAAGTAAAAAGACCTCTAAAGAGTGCTGAAGTCCTACCTAGAGATGCCAGAATCCTTGGGTTGATGTACAGGGGCCATAAAGTCTGGGGACACAGGCAACCATCTACATATGTGACTACTTTGCAGTAACCAATTAGTGCCTACACTTGACGGGTTGGGGAAGGTCACTTGGAGTGGCGTCATCATGAGGGCACATCATCCTATTACATTAGAATGGTGAGGGACTGGCAATATGGTTAATTTCCAAACCTGGAGTGGACGATGTGGCCATGTTGAGTAGGCTACATGCTTGCTAGATCTGAACCCCCTTAGTAAATCAAATCAAACCAAACCTGTTGCTGCCGAGTTAATTCAGACTCATAGCGACCTTATAGGACAGAGCAGAACTGCCCCATAGGGCTTCCAAGGAATGGCTGATGGATTCGAACTGCCGATCTTTATGGTTAGCAGCCAAGCTCTTAACCACTGCTCCACCAGGGCTCTGAACCCCCTTGATGACTTCTGGGATATGCTAAAAGTATAGGTTTAATTAGTGAAAATCAGGGTCACAAATCATCTGAGGCAAGGTGTTATGTCCCCCCAAAGGATATGTTGAAGTCCTATCCCCTGTACCTGTGCATGTGACCCTGTTTGGGCATAGGATCTTTGAAGATGTTATCAGTTAAGCTAATATGAAGTCATACTGGAGTAAGGTGGGTCCTAATCCTATATGACTGGTGTCCTTATAAAAGAGGAGAAGAGACACAGAGACAGAGAGGCAGGGGAAAGGCACCATGTGACGCTGAAGGCAAGGAATGCTTGGAGCTACCAGAAGCTAGGAGAGGTGCGTGGGAGAGATTCTCCTTCAAAGCCTCAGAAGGAATCAACCCAACCAACAGACACCCTGATCTCAGCCTCCCAGCCTTCAGAACTCTGAGGCAGTAAATTTCTATTCTCCTAAGTCATCCAGTTTGTTGTAGTTTGTCACAGCAGTCCTAGGAAACAAATACACAATGCACCGCAGATATGGGTAGAGGGGTTGGTGGAGGTGCTGCCTAAAGCTTGGTGTTCACTGCAACTGACCTGCGCACTGCAGTGAGGGACAACGCACTGAACATCACAGGTGATGTCACCGAACATATCATGCATTCCAATGCAATACCAATAAATCATCTACTCTGTTGATTTGCCTGTGTTTACAGATTGTGTGGCTAACCTGTAAGGTGCCCTGATTTTTCCATTTTTCATAATATTTGTCATCACTTAAAATGTCTCCATAGTGTTCTATTGAGTTGGTGTATCACAGCTTTTTTAACTGTTCAATTTTTTAAAAAATTTTTATCATGCTTTAAGTGAAAGTTTACAAATCAAGTCAGTCTCTCATACAAAAATTTATATACACCTTCTTATATACTCCTAATTGCTCTCCCCCTAATGAGACAGTCCGCTCCTTCCTTCCACTCTCTCTTTTCGTATCCATTCCGCCAGCTTCTAACCCCCTCTTCCTTCTCATCTCCCCTCCAGAAAGGAGATGCCAACACAGTCTCAAGTGTCTACTTGATCCAAGAAGCTCATTCTTCACCAGCATCTTTTTCTATCCCATTGTCCAGTCCAACCCCTGTCTGAAGAGTTGGCTTTGGGAATGATTCCTGCCTTGGGCTAACAGAAGGTCTGGGGGCCATGACCACCAGGGTCCTTCTAATCTCAGATCATTAAGTCTGGTCTTTTTAGGAGCATTCCACTGCTCTCCTGCTCCCTCAGGGGTTCTCTGTTGTGTTCCCTGTCAGGGCAGTCATCGGTTGTAGCTGGGCACCATCTAGTTCTTCTGGTCTCAGGCTGATGTAGTCTCTGGTTTATGTGGCCTTTTCTGAACTGTCCAATTTTTGTATATTCAGGTTGTTTCATTTTTTTCTATTGTAAATACTACTGCAAAAGCTGGACACATCATGCATATATATTTTCCCCCCACATTTTAGATTAATTAACATGAATACTACAAAAAGGAAAAAGATTAAGGACAGTTTGAAGAACATCAGGAGACAGAGGCTCCTAGGAGCAGTGACTTGATGTTAAGCTCTTTCTTTGTCTGTACAACGTTCTTCAGGACCTTCTGGCATCTGTTTACAAGATGTCTCCCTGGTTCTTCAGAATGTATGGTAATGAGCTCACTAGGCAGAGATGGTCAATAAATGGCAATCTGATGATAAATTGCTTTGTGGATACTTGGAGGGAAAATAGTGTACCACAAACCTGGTTGGCGGAGGAAGTGAAGTGAAGAAAAACCTCCACCTATACACAAAACTGCTTTTTTGTGCAAAGCACTGTTAAATATTTGCTTTTCCGTGTTAGACATCTTGTTTCAACTGACACGTTTTGTTTTCTTTCCTCTCTCATCCTCTAAATACATGTGAACGGCCTGTGGGGAAAAATACTTCTGTGTGTACATAGGAATTAAAAAAAAAAAATCTTTTGCAAATGCAGAAGAAATTTCACTATACCCTTTTCAGATGTTTTAGCTTGTTTTATTGAATGACTTTAAAGAAAAGTTTACTGTTTTTCTTTTCCTTATTAGGAATTAAAATGGAAGATTTTTGATAGGGGGCTTATTTTCAAAAAAGCTTTTTATTTTCAGGAAAAAAAAGGAGTTTTCCTTTAAGGTGCTTAAGATAGGTATCATGGCGAAGTTTAGGAAAAATTTATTTGACAGTTGCTCGACTCTGTTGCTTTCTTGAAAGATATATGCATGTCTAAACTGCTTTGAGATCTCCTTTCTCATAGATTTTCCACTTTCACACGGGATATATAGCATTTTAGAATGATGGCAAAGAGAGGAGATTTTTACCTTCTTGTTGCTGGGATTGTCCACAACTGTGGAAGTGTTGCAAAGTACTATGAATGGTCTTTGTCTTAGTCATCTAGTGCTGCTATAACAGAAATACCGCAACTGGATGGCTTTGACAGAGAGAAGTTTATTCTCTCATAGTCCAGTAGGGTAGAAGTTCGAATTGAGAGCTCCGGCTCCAGGGGAAGGCTTTTTCTCTCTGTAGGTACTGGACGAAGGTCCTTGTGGTACATCCGTCTTCCCCTGGTTGAGGAGCTTCTCAGGCGCAGGGACACCGGGTCCAAATAGTGCGCTCTGCTCCTGGTGCTGCTTTCTTTGTGGTATGAGGTCACTGTGTCTCTCTGCTCGCTTCTCTTTTATATCTCAAAAGAGATTGGGTTAAGACACTACCTAATCTTGTAGATCTCATCAATATAACTGCCATTAATTCACCCCGTTACATCATAGTGGTGGGATTTACAACACATAGGGAAATTACATCAGATGACAAAAAGGTAGACAATCATACAATACTGGGACTCATGACCTAGCCAAGTTGACAGATATTTTGGGGGGACACAATTCAATCCATGCCTGTCTTGAAGAAATTTACAGTAGAGTGGCCAGAGAGGCAAGCTAAAGGAGGCAGGTAACGCTGCATGCTCGTTGTGGGTCAGGCCAGAGCTATGTGCTTTACAAATATTAACCCATTTAATTCTCACAACCACCCTAGCAGGTAAAAACTTATTTTCTCCTTTTTCACTTAGCAACAGTGGAAGACTTTGGACAAAGAAACTGGCTTTTCTGCTGAAAGGCTTGATCCACTGGATTATACTTAGAGCCAATAAGCCCTAAATGCTTCTATCAACTTTTGGGACATGGACCACTCTATTGAGGACTTCTCTGTGGTCAAAGCCACTAGTCAGCCCCACTTTAACATCGTTGTCTTCTAACCACAGAAGAACATCATTGTCAGGTCCAGTGGTAATTAGCCCTGGTTCTAACAATTTACAAGTTGGATAAAAAGTAAATCCTGAAGCAGTAAAGTGTTTCAAATCTGCTTGTGTAACGGCTGTGCTCAGATTTCTTTGCTAAGTATAATTCTAGAATTCTAAGTCTTTTCTCTGGATTTAGAAATAACCCTACCTTCTCCTCAATGTTCTGGCCACACCATCCAGCTGTCTATTCCAGATTTAGACCCAATTCCTTCTTTTTCTATCCATTCATTTCTTTTAAGGAGAGATCTATATGGGGCTAAAGTTTTAAAACAGCAAATCTCTAAATTCTTAATCCCCTTCCAAAATCTGTTTATGCTTTTGGAACCTATATATATATTCCAGCAACATTTTTTTAAAAAGCCCCGTACCTCTGTCAAAAAAAATAAAAGAAACCTCACAAAGTAATTTCTTTCCTTCCTTCTCTCCCTCCCTCCGTTCGTCTCCCTCTTTCTTTCATCTCTCGTCCTCGCTCTGCCTCTCTCTATACCTTCTGGTTGCTGGGATTGTCCACATTTGTAGAAGCTGTAAGTATTACGAATGGTCTGAAAGAACTTTGAAATACAGTGACCAGACAGGCAAGCTAAGACGGCAGCTAATGTTTTTGTGAGCCCACTATGGGTCACTCAATAATGCCTCTCTTTCTCGCTCTTTCTTTCTTTCTAGACTGTTTTAAAGGGAAAAATCCCTTAATATCTGAGCTAGAAGACTGAGGGTGGGTAGGAATTTTTATGTTTCTTTCTCGTTCCTGCTAACCAAAAGGTTGGCAGTTCGAATCCACCATCGACTCCCTGGAAACCCTATAAGGCAGTGTACTCTGTCCTATAGGGTTGCTATGAGTCAGAATTGACTCAATGGCAGCGGGTGTCAAAGAACATAGAAAAGGGCTGCTGAGGACCATTGTGTGTGGGTGGGGGGAGAAAGGCAAGCACTTTCAGCCATTTCTTGGAACTGCCATTAACGAGGAGGATAGAATTCGAATTGTGCCCATGCTGGAGTTGGGGCATGCTGGCAAACCCATGGGAGAAGTTGAGACAAATGTGTTTGCTGAGTCTGGGTGCGCTGTGGTCTTCCTGTGGAAGGGCCAGGAGGATGGAACTGTAGGGGAGAGGTAATTCCAGATATCATCAAGGGCGTGCCCTGTGATCTGTCTCCCTGTTTCACCTCCATTAAATCTAAGTGTGTGTCCTGGGAACTGTTTTACTTACAATCTCAGTAAGCCATGGAGAAACACGGAATCTCTCTGTAGACGAAACGCAAGGGGGTATGAGGTGTCAGTCAGAACCCGAACAGTGTTGGCTCTGTGAGTGCCCACAGGGAGTGGGGCAGGGTGGGAAGGGGAGGAGGCTAGAGGGGCGGGCTTCTTTGTGGGCACAGGTGAGAATCCCCTAGGGGACTCTGGGCAACACTTAAGGCTGAGGAGTGAGGGGGAAATCTGTCTTGATGGGGGATGTGTGTATGCGTGGGTGGGGCATGACTGGAGGACTCAGAACTCTCATATTGGCAAGTGCAGGCCAGAACCAGTGTGGTTTTGAGTTTTCACAACTGATGCGCCCTTGTTTGTGCCCATAGACGGTGAGGCTTGGAGGAATCTAGAATCGATCCACTTTCTAACCAGACCTGCCTATTCTGCTTTGTGTCTAGATGCATTTTTAGTTCAGATGGATGGGGATCCCTGCCTCTCATTCTGCTGCATGTGTGTGCACTTGTGTGCGTGTGTGTACAGCAGTATGTGTGTGTGCTCATGTGTGTGCGTGCACATGCGTTGCTGATTAAATCAGCCTTAGATCAGATTCCTGTGATACTATTTGTGTCTCCTGTGATGCCCACCAACTTGGGTTCCCTTCCTAGCTTAGAGAAGATTCCTGGTCCCCTCTCCCCCTACCTCCCTGTCCTCCAACTCATACCACACTTCCCAGGCAATCGCCCTGGTCTTTGGGCTTTGAGATGGCATTCCTCTGGATTTTCCACTCTGGGTGTTACACAGATGTGCTATTTGAATCCCATGCCCTTAGCAGGTCTCCTTAACCAGCCGTACCACCCGTTGCCATTGAGTCAACTCCAACTCTTGGCAACCACACGTGTGTCACAGTAGAACTGTGCTCCATAGGATTTTTCCGGAAGTAGATTGCCAAGCTTTCCTCCAGGGTGCTTCGGGATGGACTCCAATCACCAACTTTTAGGTTAGCAGCTGAGCATGATAACTATTTGCACCGCCCCAGAACCCTAACCAACCATAACCAGCCTATAACAAAATTAAACTGTCAAGCGTGGAACCTTGGGTACAAAACTTTGGAGACTTGAGGAATTTGTTAAAGGATGACTCTCTCTGTCTTCAAATATGTTTGCATAAATCAAAGTCATTTCACCAAAATGTACTAAATTTTTATACCCAGTAAACATTCAGTAAGTACCATAAAATTCAGTAAATGTTTTTGATAGCGCACTGTGTGTCAGGCACTGAGCTAAGTACCGTTGTCTTACCACAGGTCTTTGATTATGCCCCTTGGAAGCTAGTTATCCTTTAGAAAAATATACAAATACTTTATCCTCAAGTATTTACCATTGTTGGTAATTTCATAATCAAATATCTTTCTTTAGTACATTTTAATTAAAAAAAATTTGTGCTGGCATACAGGAAAATGTTAAACATCTTTCCTATTCCTGATTACTTCATTGAAAACTTTAATTATTTCTAATATTTTTATCTGATTTTTTTCTTTTCCTGGTATAGAATTGTATCATTTGCAAGTAATGAATTTTTTCCTCTTCATTTACCGTATTTATTTCATTTAATAAAATATATAAGGATTTTAATGGTTATAAAAAAGGCTTAATTTTAATGATTAAAAGGTGCTCAAAATTTACTTTGCTCTTTCTGTTAGAACTAATCTGGTACATTTGGTTAGGTAGATGTAGAATAGGCAATGATGACGTGTGTTCTCTGTGGACGGCTGCAGTGTCTGACATAGTTCGACTTTGTTTCTTGTTGGAGAAGGATATGTATTCTAGCATATGAGCTATTTTTGGAAGTTATACTTATATATGCAACTGTACAAAAAAGAGGTTTAATAAACCTTTCACTGGAAATATGATTAGGTAACATACATGAATTTTTGTAGTCTTTGCCTTTTAATCCTGAAATAGACTTTGCAGAAAGTTTAATCCTTATGTTGGAGATTTTTTTAAATGTGTTGGCTTCTTGGGCATCTGGTCCACACAACAAGGCTGGGCTCCGTGGAAAGGATGGGACGAGGACTGGGTCCTGGGAAAAATAACAGGAGTCCCTGCTCTAGGCCTTTCTGGGAAGAGTGTGAAATGTGGTCTGGAGAGATGGTGTCCACCAGAGATGGAGCCCTGGCTTTACAACAGGACATAAAAAATAACGGGATGGAAGGTGGTGTACTGATTTAGTCTGTCGTTGCTGTTGTTAGTTGCTGTCGAGTTGGCTCTGGCCACGGTAGCCTTCTGTGTAACAGAACAAAACGTTGCTTGGTCTTGTGCCATCTTCATCATTGTTGGTGTGTTTGAGCCTATCGTTGCAGCTATTGTGTCAATCCACCTCATTGAAGGTTTTCCTCATTTTTACTGACCCTCTACTTTACCAAGTGTGAGTTCCTTTTCTAGCAATTGGTCTTTCCTGATGATGTGTTTGAAGTAAGCAAGCTGAAATCTTGCCATTCTCACTTCTAAGGAGCGTTCTAGCTGTATTTCTTCTAAGGCTTATTTGTTCATTCTTTTGGCAATCCACAATATATTCAATATTCTTTGCCAATACTACAATTCAAATGCATTAGTTCTTCCCTGTCTTCCTTTTTCATTGTCCAGCTTTCGCGTGCATATGAGAAGTTTGAAAAGACTGTGACTTGGGTCAGGTGCATCTTAGTCATCAAAGTGACATTTAGTCTATAGACATTAGGACATTTTTGCCTGAACATATTAACTCCACAGCCCTCTGGGATCAGAGTCTTACAGGCCTGGAGCCAAGTTATTATTATAAGAATGGAAATAATACTGATAGACAAATATTTATTAGTACATAATATTGAGATGATATAATCTTTTAAAAACTCTTAACAAAAGATGCAGCAATCTGGTTTTATTTGCAAAGCCTCCGTCTCCACCCTGTCTTTTTCTTTGTCCATATTTTGAAAAGATAAGCAATCATTGTTTGCTTTTTTGCATTCAAATATTAACTCTACTCTAGATGAAATGTGCTGGCCCTGGCCGGGCAGGTAAAGGATCCCACTGAATGAGCAGGTGGCTGCTCCCCACCGGCTGGGGTGATACAGGGCAGAGCAGACTTCTTAAGAACTCATTGTTCCTCACTACCCAGCTCTCCGTCATTCTCCATTCTCATTCTTAATTCTCTGACTTTTTCTCTGGAATTAGGAGAGCCTCTGATGTGCCTCGGGTCATGTTTTTGTCTTGCTCTACCCTTCATATAAGGAGCCCTGGTGGTGCAATAGTTAAGTGGTTGGTTGCTAACTGAAAGGTGGGTGTTGTTTGAACCCACCAGCTCCTCAGTGGGAGAAAAGGCCTGCTGATCTTCTATAAAGATTTCAGCCTAGGATGTAGGGACCATTGTGTCGGGGACCATCTAGCTCAATTGGCATAACATAGTTTATAAAGAAAATGTTCTATATTCTACTTCGGTGAGCAGTGTCTGAATTCTTAAAAGCTTGCGAGCAGCCGTCTAAGATACTCCACTGGTCTCACCCCTTTGGGAGCAAGGGAGAATGAAGAAAACCAAAGACACAAGGGAAAAATTATTTCCAAGGATTAATGGACCACAACTACCACAGCCTCCACCAGACTGAGTCCAGCACAACTAGATGGTGACCTGACACCACTGACTTCTCTGATAGGGATCACAACAGAAGGTTCTGGACAGAGCTGGAGAAAAATGTAGAGCAAAATTCTAACCCAAGAAGAAAGACCAGACTTGCTGGCCTGACAGAGACTGGAGAAACCCTGAGAGTATGGCCCCTGGAAACCCTTTTGACTCAGTAATGAGGTCACTCCTGAGGTTCACCCTTCAGCCAAAGGTTAGACAGACCCACAAATAAGACTAAAGGGGCACACCAGCCCAGGGGCAAGGACTAGAAGGCAGGAGGGGACAGGAAAGCTGGTAGCAGGGAACTCAAGTCTGAGAAGGGAGAATGTTGACATGTTGTGGGGTTGGAGATCGATGTCATAGAACAATATGTACTAATTGTTTAATGAGAAGCTAGTTTGTTCTGTAAACCTTCTTCTAAACTACAACAATAAAAGCAAAAAAAAAAAAAAAAAATTGCAAGCATGTTTTTAGAAACACTAAAGCTTCAACCTTAGTGGAAAGATGCCATAAGCATTCCATTAACGTCAGAAACAAAACAAGAAAGCCCAATATCAGTTATTATTAATCTGACATTCTGGAAAGGGCAAGGTAGTAAATTTTTAAGGCTTTGTAGGCTATGTGGTCTCTGTAGCAACTAGTCACCTTTGCCGTGGTAGCATAAAAGCCACAGATACTACGTAAGCAAACAGGTGTGGCTGTGTTCCAATAAAACTTTATTTACAAAAACAGGCAGCAGTCAAGATTTGGCCCATGAGGCATAGCTCATTTACCCCTGTTCTAGAGTTTTTGGCCAATACTAATTTAGAAAAAAAAAAACAAACATAGTAGTGCAAATACTGGAAAGGAGGAGATAAAATTATTATGATTTGCAGATAGTAAAATATAGCTCTCTAACCCCCCCCCCCCCAAATCAACTGAAAAATAGGAACAAACAGTAAGAAAATTCTGAAATATGGCCGGGTACATAGTTAGAATACAGAAATTAATAACGCTCAAAAATACGAACATTAGAAGATGTAATGAGAGAGCAGCAATAGAAAGCTGAAATACCTGGGAGAACAACTGCATTGCCCAGTTCTAAAAGTTGTGGATAACCAATTATTGGAACTTAAAAACACTCCTGGAGAACATAATTTATTTCACGTATTTACTTGTGAACTCACAAAATGACAAAAACACAAGACTATGTATGACAGCAGTGTTTGGAAAAGCAAAATATTATGAGTCACCAGCCCAGCAGAAGAGGGCTGGTTAAATTATGGTCCGGGCCTCCGATAGGATGTTGTTGTTGCCAGTTGCAGTCGAGTGGGCTTTGACTCACAGCGACCTTAAGTACAACGGAAACTTGCCTGGTGCTGTGCCACCTTCATGATCATTGGTGTGTTTGAGTCCATTGTTGTGGTTACTGTCTTGTGCCTTCCCACCTAGGGAGCTCATCTTCCAGCACTTTATTGGACATTATTCTGTTGTGATCCCTAAGGTTTTCACTGGCTAATTTTTAGAAGCAGACAGCCTTTTTTCCTAGGCTATCTTAGTTTGGAAGCTCTGCTGAAGCCTGTCCACTAGGAGTGCCTCCACTGGTAGCTGAAATAACTGGTAGCATAGCTTCCAGCATCACAGTAACACATAAGCCAGCACAGTACAACAAACCGACAGATGGGTGGTGGAATAGCATATGAAGCATTTATTAAAGAAGAGTGAGGAAGCCCTTTGTGATCGACGTAAAATAGGTTTCAAGGTATACTATTAATTTAAAAAAATAATAAAACACGTAAGGTACAGAACATTTTTTATAGTCTGCTACCTTTTGTCTTAAAAAGGTAGGAAGGGCAGAATATGTATGCATGCACACATATAAGCATTTACTTAATTATCCATAAAATATCTATAGAAAGATGCATAAGAGACTGATAACATTCTGCCTCCAGAAAGGGGAACTGGGTGGCTGCGGACAGAGTGGGAGAAAGATGGCACTGAATAACCCTTTCCGTGTTTGCACTCGAATCACGTGAATGCATTAACTAGTCAAAAATTAAATATCATATTAAAATATTTTTTATGTACTAAATAAAAAACTCTTAAACCTTAAAAATAAAGAAAAGATTACAGTCTAGGAAACCCTCTGGGACAGTTCTACTCTGTCCTAGAGGGTGACTGTGAGTCGGAATCGACTCCATGGCATACAACAACAATCCTTCATATTGTCAAGTTAGGGTGCTAATATTGGTAAAGACATGAAGTAATTTTAACATTTTCCCACATCCAATGCACGTATTTATTTGGTTTCCTAGCACTGACCTTACATTTAAATTCGTTCAGAGAATTGAAATATCAGTAGGAGAAAAGGATGTGGAAAAAGCAGATACAGCACTAGCTGCAGAAGCATTTCATTTCGCAAAATCAGGAAATAAAGCTTATTTTCCTAACTTTGATGTGGTCCGATAAAATGATAATACTTGGATTTCTTCAATTTCATTTCCTCTGCTCTCTTTTCCCCTTGACCATTAATGACAATCACCTGTGTCTCCTTAATTAAATAATGCTTCTTTGCCTGAGAGCCCAGAGCTAAAGAGAAACGGTCTGTCTTAGCCTCCTATTACTTCTCAATCTCAATTTTTAAAAATAATTTTTATTGTGCTTTAAGTGAAAGTTTACAAATCAAGCCAGTCTCTCACACAAAAACCCATATACACCTTGCTACACACTCCCGATTACTCTCCCCTTAATGAGACAGCCCACTCTTTCCCTCCACTCTTTTCGTGTCCTTTTCACCAGCTTCTAACCCCCTCCACCTTCTAATCTCCCCTCCAGACAGGAGATGCCAACCTAGTCTCAAGTGTCCACCTGATCCAAGAAGCTCACTCCTCACCAGCATCCCTTTCCAACCCATTGTCCAGTTCAATCTATGTCTGAAGAGTTGGCTTCAGGAATGGTTCCTGTCCTGGGCCAACAGAAGGTCTGGGGGCCATGACCACTGGGGTCCTTCCAGTCTCAGTCAGACCATTAAGTCTGGTCTTATGAGAATTTGGGGTCTGCATCCCACTGGTCTCCTGCTTCCTCAGGGGCTCTCTCTTGTGTTCCCTGTTAGGGCAGTCATCGGTTGTAGCCAGGCACCGTCTAGTTCTTCTGGTCTCAGGATGATGTAGTCTCTGGTTCATGTGGCCCTTTCTGTCTCTTGGGCTCATAATCACCTTGTGTCTTTGGTGTTCTTCATTCTCCTTTGATCCAGGTGGGTTGAGACCCATTGATGCATCTTAGATGGCTGCTTGCTAGTGTTTAAGACCCCAGACGCCACTCTTCAAAGTAGGACGCAGAATGTTTTGTTAATAGATTTTATTATGCCAACTGACTTAGATGTCCCCTGAAACCATGGTCCCCAGACTGCTGCCCCTGCTACGCTGGTCTTCAAAGCATTCCGTTTACTCGGGAAACTTCTTTGCTTTTGGTTTAGTCCAGTTGTGCTGACCTCACCTGTATTGTGTGCTGTCTTTTCCTTCACCTAAAGTAGTTCTTATCTACTATCTAACTAGTGAATATCCCTCTCCCACCCTCCCTCCCTCCCCCCTCTCGTAACCAAGAAAGAATGTTTTCTTCTCAGTTTAAACTATTTCTCAAGTTCTTATAATAGTGGTCTTATACAATATTTGTCCTTTTGCAACTGACTAATTTGACTCAGCGTAATGCCTTCCAGGTTCCTCCATGTTATGAAATGTGTCACAGATTCCTCACTGTTCTTTAACAATGCGTAGTATTCCATTATGTGAGTATACCATAATTTATTTATCCACTCATCCATTGATGGGCACCATGGTTGCTTCCATGTTTTTGCTATTGTAGACAGTGCTGCAATAAACATGGGTGTGCATATATCTGTTCATGTAAAGGCTCTGATTTCTCTAGGATATACTCCAAGGAGTGGGATTGCTGGATCATATGGTAGTTCTATTTCTAGCTTTTTAAGGAAGCGCCAAATCAATTTCCAAAGTGGTTGTACCATTTCACATTCCCACCAGCTGTGTAGAGGTGTTCCAGCCTCTCCACAACCTCTCCAACATTTATTATTTTGTGTTTTTTGGATTAATGCCAGCCTTGTTGGAGTGAGATGAAATCTCATTGTAGTTTTGGTCTGCATTTCTCTAACGGGTAATGATCGTGAGCATTTCCTCATATGTCTGTTAGCTACCTGAACGTCTTCTTTAGTGAAGTGTCTGTTCATATCTTTTGCCCATTTTTTAATTGGGTTATTTGTCTTTTTGCAGTTGAGTTTTTGCGGTATCATGCAGATTTTAGAGATCAGGCGCCAATCAGAAATGTCATAGCTAAAAACTTTTTCCCAGTCTGTAGGTAGTCTTTTTACTCTTTTGGTGAAGTCTTTGAATGAGCATAGGTGTTTGATTTTTAGGAGCTCCCAGTTATCTAGTTTTTCTTCTATGTTCTTTACAATGTTTTCTATACTGTTTATGCCATGTATTAGGGATCCTAACATTGTCCCTATTTTTTCTTCCATGATCTTTATCGTTTTAGATTTTATATTTAGGTCTTTGATCCATTTTGAGTTAGTTTTTGTACATGGAGTGAGGTATGGGTCTTGTTTCATTTTTTTGCAGATGGATATCCAGTTATGCCAGCTCCATTTGTTAAAAAGGCTGTCTTTTGCCCCATTTAACTGTTTTGGGGCCTTTGTCAAATATCAACTGCTCATATGTGGATGGATTTATGTCTGGGTTCTCAATTCTGTTCCATCGGTCCATATATCTCTTGTTGTACCAGTACCAGGCTGTTTTGACTACTGTGGCGGTATAATAGGTTCTAAAATTAGGTAAAGTAAGGCCTCCCACTTTGTTCTTCTTTTTCAGTAACGCCTTATTTATCTGGGGCCTCTTTCACTTCCATATGAAATTGGTGATTTGTTTCTCCATCTCATTAAAGAATGTCCTTGGGATTTGGATTGGAATTGCATTAAATGTATAGATCACTTTTGGTAGAATAGACATTTTTATAATGTTAAGTCTTCCTATCCATGAGAAAGGTATGTTCTTCCACTTATGTAAGTCTCTTTTGGTTACTTGCAGAAGTGTACTATATTTTTCTTTGTATAAGTCTTGTACATCTCTGGTAAGATTTATTCCTAAGCATTTTATCTTCTTGGGGGCTACTGTAGATGGCATTGATTTGGTGATTTCCTCTTCGATATTCTTTTTGTTGGTGTAGAGAAACTGATTTTTGTATGTTTATCTTGTATCCCGATACTCTGCTGAACTCTTCTATTAGTTTCAGTAGTTTTCTGGAGGATTCCTTAGGGTTTCCTGTATATAAGATCATGTCATCTGCAAATAGAGATACTTTTACTTCTTCCTTGCCAATCTGGATGCACTTTATTTCTTTATCTAGCCTAATTGCTCTGGCCAGGACTTCCAGCACAATGTTGAGTAAGAGTGGTGATAAAGGGCATCCTTGTCTGGTTCCCGATCTCAATGGGAATGTTTTCAAGCTCTCTCCATTTAGGGTGATGTTGGCTGTTGGCTTTGTATAAATGCCCTTTATTATGTTGAGGAATTTTCCTTCTATTCCTATTTTACGGAGAGTTTTTATCATGAATGGGTGTTGAACTTTGTCGAACACCTTTTCTGCATCAATTGATAAAATTATGTGATTCTTGTCTTTTGTTTTATTTATGTGGTGGAATATATTAATTGTTTTTCTAATGTTGAACCATCCCTGCATACCTGGTATGAATCCCACTTGGTCATAGTGAATTATTTTTTTGATATGTTGTTGAATTCTATTGGCTAGAATTTTATTGAGGATTTTTGCATCTACATTCATGAGGGATATAGGCCTATAATTTTATTTTCTTGTGGTGTCTTTACCTGGTTTTGGTATCAGGGATACGGTGGCTTCGTAGAATGAGTTGGGTAGTATTCCGTCCTTTTCTATGCTCTGAAATACCTTTAGTAGTAGTGGTGTTAACTCTTCTCTGAAAGTTTGGTAGAACTCTGCAGTGAAGCCACTGGGACCAGGGTTTTTTG
Source organism: Loxodonta africana (assembly GCF_030014295.1). Taxonomy (NCBI): domain Eukaryota; kingdom Metazoa; phylum Chordata; class Mammalia; order Proboscidea; family Elephantidae; genus Loxodonta; species Loxodonta africana. The sequence continues at coordinate 230,085,132 of NC_087342.1, read as the reverse complement.
TTGTTGTTGTTGTTGGGAGTTTTTTGATTACCTCTTCAATCTCTTCCTTTGTTATGGGTCTATTTAGTTGTTCTACCTCTGTTTGTGTTAGTTTAGGTATGTAGGGTGTTTCTAGGAATTCATCCATCTCTTCTAGGTTTTCAAATTTGTTTGAGTACAGTTTTTCATAGTAATCTGATACGATTCTTTTAATTTCAGTTGGGTCTGTTGTAATATCACCCCTCTCATTTCTTATTCGGGTTATTTGCTTCCTCTCCTGTTTTTCTTTTGTCAGTTTGGCCAATGGTTTATCAATTTTGTTGAGTTTTTCAAAAAATCAGCTTTTGGTCTTATTAATTCTTTCAATTGTTTTTCTGTTTTCTATTTCATTTAGTTCAGCTCTAATTTTTATTATTTATTTTCTTCTGGTGCCCGTGGGTTTCTTTTGTTGCTCTCTTTCTATTTGTTCAAGTTGTGGGCATAGTTCTTTGATTTTGGCCCTTTCTTCTTTTTGGATGTGTGCATTTATTGATATAAATTGGCCTCTGAGCACTGCTTTTGCTGTGTCCCAAAGGTTCTGATAGGAAGTGTTTTCGTTCTCATTGGATTCTATGAATTTCTTTATTCAATCCTTAATGTCTTCTATAATCCAGTCGTTTTTGAGCAGGGTATTTTTCAGTTTCCAAGTGTTTGATTTCTTCTCCCTACCTTTCCTGTTATTGATTTCTACTTTTATGGCTTTATGGTCAGAGAAGATGCTTTGTAATATCTCAATGTTTTGGATTCTGCTAAGGCTTGCTTTATGACCTAATATGTGGTCTATTCTAAAGAATGTTCCATGTGCACTAGAAAAGAAAGTATAGTTGGTTGCTGTTGGGTGGAGTGTTCTGTATATGTCTGTGAGGTCAAGTTGGTTGATTGTGGCGTTTAGATCTTCTGTGTCTTTATTGAGCTTCTTTCTGGATGTCTTGTCCTTCACCGAAAGTGGTGTGTTGAAGTGTCCTACTATTATTGTGGAGCTGTCTATCTCACTTTTCAATGCTGATAGAGTTTGTTTTATGTATCTTCCAGCCCTGTCATTGGGTGCATAAATATTTAATATGGGTATATCTTCTTGGTGTATTGTCCTTTTAATCATTATATAGTGTCCTTCCTTATCCTTTCTGATGAATTTAACTTACAAGTCTATTTTGTCAGAAATTTATATTGCTACTCCTGCTCTTTTTTGATTGTTTTTTGCTTGATATATTATCTTCCATCCTTTGAGTTTTAGTTTGTGTCCCTAAGTCTAAGGTGTGTCTCCTGTAGGCAGCATATAGACGGATCTTGTTTTTTAATCCATTCTGCCACTCTCTGTCTCTTCATTGGTGCATTTAGTCCATTTTCATTCAGGGTAATTATGGATAGGTATGAATTTAGTGCTATTATTTTGATATCTTTTCTTGTGTGTTGACACCTTCTTTTTCCCCACTTGATTTTATGTGCTGAGTAGATTTTCTTTATGTGTTGTCCTTTCCTCATATTTGTTGTTGGTGATTTTGTTTCTGCTGAGTCTGTATTTTTGCCTTGTGTTTTATTTTGATGAGTAGGACAGTTTGTCTCCTTTGTGGTTACCTTAGTATTTACCCCTATTTTTCTAAATTTAAAACTAACTTTTATTTCTTTGTATCACTGTATCGTCCTCTCCATAAGGAAGGTATGTGATTACATTTCTTAGTCCCTGTTTATTATTTTAATGTTTCTTCTTATATATAATAACATCGCCGTTACCCTGTGTTGGGCTTTTTTTTTTTTTTTTTAATCTTGCTTTGTTTTTTTTGATTTCCCTGTCTGGGTTGACTTCTGGTTGCTCTGCCCAGTGTTCTAGTCTTGGGTTGATACCTGATATTATTGATTTTCTAACCAAAGAACTCCCTTTAATATTTCTTGTAGTTTTGGCTTGGTTTTTATGAATTCCCTCAACTTGTGTTTATCTGGAAATGTCTTCATTTCACCTTCACATTTAAGAGACAGTTTTGATGGATATATGATTCTTGGCAGGCAATTTTTTTCCTTCAATTTTTTAAATATGTCATCCCATTGCCTTCTTGCCTGCATGGTTTCTGTGGAGTAGTCCGAGTTTATTCTTATTGGCTCTTCCTTGTAGGTGACTTTTCTTTTAACCATAGCTGCTCTAATAACTGTCTCTTTATCTTTGGTTTTGGCAAGCTTGATTATAATATGTCTTGGTGACTTTCTTTTAAGATCTACCTTATGTGGAGTTTGATGAGCATCTTGGATAGATATCTTCTCATCTTTCACAATATCAGGGAAGTTTTCTGCCAACAGATCCTTAACAATTTTGTCTGTATTTTCTGTTATCCCTCCCTGTTCTGGTATTCCAATCACTCGTAGGTTATTTCTCTTGATAGAGTCCCACATGATTCTTAAGGTTTCTTCATTTTTTAAAATTCTTTTGTCTGATTTTTCTTCAAACATATTCGTGTCAAGTGATTTATCTTCGAGTTCAGAAATTCTAGCTTGCTCAATTCTGCTCTCTGACTTTCTATTGAGTTATCTAATTCTGTAATTTTATTGTTAATCTTCTGAATTTCTGATTGCTGTCTGTCTATGGATTTTTCCAGCTTATTAAAATTTTCATTATGTTCCTGAATAATCTTTCTGATTTCTTCAGTTGCTTTATCTGTGTGTTCCTTGGCTTGTCCTGCGTATTGCCTCATTTCCTTCTTGATGTATATTAAACTTTTGTATTCTGCATCTGGTAATTCCAGGAATGCATTTTCATGTAAAAGATCTCTGGATTCTTTGTTTTGAGAGCCTGTTGAGATGATCATGGCCAGTTTCTTTATGTTACTTGATATTGACTGTTGTCTCTGAGCCATCTATAAGTTATTGTATTATTTTGTGCTTGCTTACTGTGTTGTAGCTGCTTGCTTTGTTTTGTTTTGGTATACCCCTATGGGTTGCTTGAGTGAGCTAGCTTGATTATTTTTTCCCTTGGAGCTCTGGTGTACTGTCCCCAGCTGGCTAGAGCTGTTATCAGGTATATCAGTCTAGGAGTCCATTCAGTTTTCTTGTATGAATTCAGCTCAGGTTTCCAGGTAGCTGATATCAAGTGTGTGGTACAGGCTCTGTCCTAGAGTCTTAGACGGGCAGGGGTGATTGGTGTATATACCAGTATCTGACTGCAGCAGGGGGTCACGCTCTGAACAAGGCAGGGGGCTGAGAACCGATGCTGAAGTGTCTCTGAGGAAAATGCATCTCTGTTCTCTAGAGCGTGCTGGTGGGTGGGTTCTGCAGAGGGACCATGGGCACCCAAAGTTTTTGTTGTAAGGACTGGGAGGTACCAGTTATCCCTGGACCCCTGTTGCGGGTGGTTGGGTGACCTGAGTGGAGCTATCAGTCCTTAAGTCCCTGTTGTGGGTAGGTGAGGACCTTGTTTAATAGGCAAAGCAATGTCAAACGTCAAACACCCACCCCTCCACCACACAGCTGAAATGGTTGGAGTTTGCCAGCAAGGGCCTATTCTCCTGAAATATGCCCACACAGGTCCATGCAGAAGGGAAAGGTGCTCAAGGTCCACGGACGGTATATGCCTGGACAGGAGCCGCTTCTGTCTTGAGCTCTCCCGGTTAATGGAGCTAGCAAATTATCTTTTCCCCCCAGTTGCAAATTTTTTCCTTCCCCACGGCCAGGAGGATGGCTGTAGATGCTCACCAGGGTCCATCTCAGGCCCAGGGATTCAGCCGCTGAAGCCGGCTTGGGGTTGGGGGAGGGGGAGGCGCGGTAAAATATATGCAAGTACTTAGCTTTTGCCAGAGCGCAGTTTGCCTCAGGTTCCAGAGGTGTGAGTGGGCTGTGTGGCTGCTGCTTCTCCCTGAGGAAACTGCGGCAGAAAGCTAGGAGGACCAGCCTGCCGCCGCCACTGCTCCGGGAATGGCGCCTGAGGGCTCCCCGTGATTCAGGGCCGGTAACTCCTCTCTGCTTCTGAAAGGTCTCTTCCTTCCTCTGTCCCTCAGTTCGTTGTCTAAGCTTGCCTTTGATGCTCAGGGCTCCCAGCTTGTCACAAATATACTCGTTTCACTTGTTTTTTTGGGTCTTTGTTGTAAAGAGGGCTCGAGGGAAGCGTCTGTCTATTCCGCCATCTTGGCTCCACCTCTAAATTTCATTTTTTCAGTCACCTCCAGCCCCTGAGACTCGATTACCTTTTCCCCTTACGAGCCTAGTGTTAGACTGAACTGGAAAAGAAGCTCACAGTCTTGGAAAGACGTTCTTGATAAAGTTCACTTTCCAGGTTTAGGAAATAGGAGTTCAGGGCTATAGATATATGACTTATGGGGTCATTGGCCATCTTGGCAACTCTTTTGGCTCCAGTGGAACAAGTTACTCAAATATGGATGCTCGAAAATTATATATCAACTCTCACCCTCATTCTAGAGTTGAGAGCCTTCTGGCTTCCCCACCGGGGGCATGATGATTAAATAAACAATCGTCAAACAGAAGACAAAAAGATAGAAAGCAAGTGATGTCATAAAATGGGAATATAAAGGAAAAATGGGAATTTTGTAATTCGATGCTTTCCCCCTTTGGACTTTCACCAGCTTCCTTAGTGCCTAAGTTTTGATAATTCTATGGAGCCACTCAGGAACATCACATACCATTGCTATTGCTGTTAGGTGCTGTTGAGTGGACTCCGACTCATGGTGCTCCCATGTACAACAGAAGGAAATGTTTCCGGGTCCTGTGCCATCCTCATAACTGTTGGTATGCTCTAGTCCATTTTTATGGTCACTATGTATTTTGAGTGCCTTCTAACCTAGCGATCTCATCTTCCAGAACTCTTTCCAACAATGTTCTGTTGTAATCCATAGGGTTTTCACTGGCTCATTTTTGGAAGCAGATTGCCAGGCCTTTCTTCCTAGTCTACCTTAGTCTAGAAGCTCCCTTAAGCCCTGTCCACCATAGGTGACCCTGTTGGTATTTGAATACCAGTGGCCAGAGCCTCTGGCATCACAGCAACATGCAAGCCACCACAGTATGACAAACTGAAAGACAAGAGAGGGACCCCATTGCTAGTCTCTAGTTAAATGCGGACATCCACATGAAGCTCCTTATAGTAGGTCCTGGGAGGTTTGTGTCACCTCCTGGATGGAGAAATCGCAGAGGGTGGATGTGACAAGAAAGCTGGGGCTGGAGTTAAAGATCTTCCCTCGCACATCTTTTGTGATAATGAGAACAGGAACAACCTTAAACACAAGTTGAAATTGGTGACTGGATGGGGTGCAGGAAAGGGTCTACCTGGGGCTCCCTTTTCCTGTTCAGCTGCTGTCATCCTGGCAGAGTTCACCCTCCAGGCCTCTGCCCTACAGTTTATTGTGTGTTCCTGTATAGTACCGTGTCTTCTCAACCCAGCTCATGTGCTATTGTTTCTTCTTTGTGTGAGGTGCATGTCTGCCACAATTGAATTGAAAATACAGAATTCTGTGGAGTTGAGTCAAATTGAAAATGTTAAAAAAAGAAAAAAAAAAACCAAACCAAAACAAAACTCAAAGCCCTATATGTTTAGTAAAGAGGAAAACAAAGTGAGAAATGTTGATTTTGTTTCCAAAGGAAAACCATGTAGGACTTTCTGCTTTGTGGCGTAGTTTTAGGAACTGGCTCCAAACACCAGTGTCTCGACTGTGCTCCTGAACTGGCCAGGGCATTTCCTAACGTAGCCGATATCTGTCCAGAAGCCTCTTGGGTTTCAGTTGCATCACCCGTGAGAAGCTCATGGCAAGCAAAGGATGAGGTAGGTGAAGAGTGTGGCTTCCCAGCTCCTTGAGTCTTTCCATCTTTATTTCTCTTCTAGCTTTCCGCACTTTCCATAGGGAAAGCTTTTAGCCAGTATGTAATCAGGGTTTTGTAATACAGTCCTGACTTTAAATATTCTGTGTAAATGTCCCCCAAAGTGCAGTTGAACTTGTTAGACCATGGGTTCTAGTTTCAAACTCGAGAAACATGGTACTTTACCAAATTTGTGGGGTGAGTCAGGTGCATTGTGGGAAAGAGGAATCTAGGTTTATTATACTGACAGATCCCAGACGGGTATATAGCTCACCAAGCAGAGCCACATGTGAGCACCACTGCACACAGTGCCACTGCACTGGGAGAGTGAGAACAAGCAAGAAGAAACTGTGGGCAGCCGCCTTTATTTAAGGTTTCAGTGTGTGGCTAAGAAGTTAGCTGTGCAGTTTGGTGATGCTGTGGTTGAGCTCTCAGCTGTTAACTGAAAGGTTGGAGATTTGAACCCACCAGCTGCTCCATGGGAGAAAGATGTGGCACTCTACTTCCATAAAGATGACAGCTTTGGAAACCCTATGGGGCGGTTCTACTCTGTCCTATAGGGTCACTGTGATGGTTAAGGTTGTGTTTCAACTTGGCTGGGCCATGAGTCTCAGTGGTTTGGCAGTTATATAATGATGTAGTTTGGCCGTTATGTAATGATGGAATGTGGCAGTTATGTAATACTATAGTCATCGTCTGTGATATGATTGGATGTGATCAGTCAATCAGTTCTAAGGAGAGTTTTCTTGAGGGTGTGGCCTGCATCCAATATACATATGAACATTCTGGCAAAGCTCGCTTGCTTGTTCTGGGTCCTGCATCCAGCTCATCATCATCTGACCTCCAATTCTTGGGACTTAAGCCAGCGGCCTGCAGTCTGATCTGCCAACCTTGGGTTCATCAGCTCCGGCAGCTACGTGATTCAGAAGAAGCCTCCAGCCTTATGTCTGATCCATGAACTTGGGACTTGCCAGCTTCTAAAACCAAGTGAGCCATTTTCTTGAGATAAATCTCTCTCTCTATATGCTTCAATGGTTTTGCTTCTCTAGAGAACCCAGCCTAAGACAATTGCTATGAGTAGAAATCGATTCAACGGCAATGGGTTAAATTTTAAGGTTTTCACCTAGTGGGGAATAAAGGGCTCAAATTTCCAAGGAGACTATCAAATGGAACCACATGGAGAGGGGAGTGATGTGAGTCATGAGAAGCTATCAAATGGGACAACATAGGGAAGGTAGAGGGAGTTTCCAAGGGGATTACTGCAGGGGACCAAAAGGTGTTTTTTCCAGTGCACCAGAGGGGGCTGAAAGTAGAGCAAAGAGCAAGGGCCTACTGCAGGGGTTGAGCCCTAAATATTTACACTCAGTATGTTGGAGCATCAAAGAACACGGTTTGAATTGTTAATATACACGATTACTGGGCTTATCGTGGTAAGCCATTGCCCGAGGTGTCTCATTCTCTGAGGATTCTGAGCTCAAATTTTGCGTAGCCCAATTCTCTAAGGTGCTAGTGCTAGAGAATGGCTTATTGGGTCAACTGGCTGGAGGCCTTGCAGTTTTAACAGGTCAGTCAATTTCTCATTTAGGAGCAATCAAGTGTTTTTGCAGTTTCAACTGTGGACCACGTGATCAGAAAGCCAAAGGTGTGTCAAGTTTGTGAACATTTCCTTTGTTAGGATGACGAGTTGAGGGGGTTTGAGCATTAGATGTGACTGGAACATGAGTCAAATACATAGTGTCTTTGATCACATCCTTTTTCTATATGCCAGCAATCCTTCCGAAGTTTCATTATTGAAGTTTAGGGATTAAAATGTGGAAAGCTCAAAAATGGATGCTTATGTGACAGGAAAGCTGGGGTTGAGTCAGACTGAAAATGTTAAAAAACGAACAAACAAACAAACAACAACCCAAGGACCCTAAAAATGGAAGATTCAATGCAAACTTGCCGATGCGAACCTGGCGGCAGCCAGTTACTCAATAGAGTCAGTCCTGTGTGTGTATTTGAACCCCCATTACCAAAAAAGATTTTTTTTTTTTTTTTACCTTAATGGAGGAAGCAAATAGATCCAGATAGTGAGAGAAAGTTACGTTTGGCCATGTGTGCTACTTATTAAAAAAAAAAAAAAAAAAAGTGGTTTAGTTTGGGAGAGAGGGGCATTTAAGTTGCCTAAATGTTATCTATTTAAGCAGTGGTTTTCAAACTTTTAATTCATTGAATTTTCCTTTAAATGAAACGTTACTAATATCAAAATAGACAGAAGCAGAGCTGCTCTAGTTGAAGCTTGGGTTGGAGGCTGAGCTCCTTGAAACCTTTATATCTTTGAAGAAGCCTATGAGCACTTCTTTGTTTTTTTTTCAGTTGCTCAAATTTAGTTTTATTGTCTGTTTTAATACATAAATATCATCAAACTGCACATATTATTTGAAATTTACCTTTTTCATTAAATTGAGTGACTAGGAAAGCTAGCCAAATGAGAACTAATTAGTACCTGTTGATACTTTCTTTTTCCTTGCTACATGGTATTTCACAATACGACTACGCTATTAATATGTAGGTTGTTTTCCAGGTTTTTGCAATAACAAGCAATGTTGTGATAAACGTCTGTGTACTTGTTTCCTAAAGTAGGCACTAAGGGGTAAAATAGAAGTCTCATTTCTCATTGAGTTCCTAATCTATTTTCAAGGTGTTGGGTCTTTGTCACTATTTTGTGCCCTATTAAGGATTAAAGCAATATTGAGACCCACAGTTACACTCTCAAACTTGAATCAGCTAGTGAGCAGATTTTGGAAGCTTTTGTCTTTTTTTTTGGATTTTTAAAAATTGTACTTTAGATGAAGGTTTACAGAACAAACTGATTTCTTATCAGTTCGTACACACATTGTTCTATGACATTGGTTAACAACCCCACGATATGTCAACACTCTCCCTTCTCAACCCTGGGTTCCCTATTACCAGCTTTCTTGTTCCCTTCTGCCTTCCATTCCCTGCCCCAGGGCTGGTGCACTCCTTTAGTCTTGTTTCGTTCTGCAGCCCATGAGCACCTCTGTGGAATGGCCAGGCCTCCTGAGGAATGGTTGGAATACTATTAATCTAAAAGAGTGTCTCTTTGAGATATACCTGGCACATGCTAATTTGACTCCTACTGGGCTATTCAAGTGTCCGTGGAGTCTAGTATTGGTCCCTGAAGTCTTCCTGCTTATAACACCTTCAGAGAAGTATCGTACTTGGTCATAAAACAATACTCTGCCATTTTTATTGTGGTAAAAATATATATAACAAAACACTTGCCAATTCAACAATTCTTACATGTACCATTCATTGGCACTGGTAACATTTATTATGCTGTGCAACCATTGCCACTACCCTTTCCAAATGGTTCCACCACCATTAACAGAAACTCAGTGCTCGCTAAGCAATGGGTCTCTCTTTCCCATCCCTCTCACCTCTGGTTACCACTAATAACCTTTGGTCCCTATACATTTGCCTATTTCATGTAAGTGGGACCATACATTATTTGTCCTTTTGTGACTGAATTATTTATTTATTTTTAAAATAATATTTTATTGTATTTTGGGTAAAAGTTTACAGAGCAAACGAGGCTCCCATTTAACAATTTCTATATATTGTTTAGTGATCTTGGCTATATTTTTCACAATATGTCAGCATTCTCACTATTTCCATCCTGGTTGCTCTGTTTCCATTAATCTAGCTTCCCTGCCTCCCTTGCCTTCTCATCTTTGCTTGGGCTTAAGTGTTGACCGTTTGGTCTCATATAGATGATTATTTAAAGGAACACAGTACTCACAGGTGATATTGTTTATTTTATGAGTCAATCTGTTATTTGACTGAAAGGTGACCTCTGGGAGTGGCTTCAGTTCCTAGTTTAAAGGGTATCTCAGGGCAATAGTCTTGGGGGTTCCTCTAGTCTCTACAGGTTCAGTAAGTCTGGGCTTTACAGGTTCAGTAAGTCTGGGCTTTTTGTGACTGACTTATTTCACTCAGCATAATGTTTTCAAGTTTCATCCACGTTGTAGCATGTATCTAAACTTCATTTTTTGTTATGGCTAAATAATATTCCACTTTTTATTATATATGTACCTACTGTGCCATTTTTGACTCTAGAAAGACTCTCACTCAGACTTTGTTGTTGTTGTTAGCTGCAGTCAACCTAGGCAGGTATTAAAAGCAAACCACCTCTCAACACCAACTTATGGTGAAAAACAACGCTTTCCCATGGTTGGCTTTTCTGTTTCAAATGGAGACTGAAATCTCAAACACGGCAACAAGGAAGGTTGGCACCTCTGAGATGCAATGTGCAAGACAAATGAAGTGTCCAACTCTCATGTCCTGGCTCATTCATGGGTGCATCAGCTCGTGGGGTCCATGATACATATTTTCCTCTTTTCGTAAAGTGTCTGGGTGAGCCAGATGACACTTGCAAGCTGACCTCTGCAGGCCGTGTTTGGAAGGCTGGTTTGTGTCCTATAATGAAAGCTATGGGGATAGTCACCAGGCCAGCTGGGTCTCCACAACTTCACATTTATTGCACTATAATTGAAAACATGTGCTTAAATATACATTTTCTTAGGGTTCAAGATTTCCTTGTAATGTACTTTTCATACCATTTTGATTTAAAAGCAGAGAATGAATGTGGCCAAAAACTTTCGTATCTCAGTGCTTTTAAAACAAATCTTTTAACAGTAAAAATCCTGAAGAACGCATGGAGGGCTGAATCACAGTTCTGAGTAGGTGAGGAGCCTAAACAACAAGGCTTAAAGCCATATTTGTCAGTGCAAAATTATGAATTTTGTCATTACCATTCATGATTTCATACACATGTTTCATACCCCTGGTCCCTTAAAAATGATTCTCACATCTGGATGTCACATTTGTGACATCCAGCAAAAGGGAAAAAAGAGCCTGCCCATACTTATCCTGCACAAGTTTGCATCTGTGGCAGAGGTAGCAACATCAAATGGCTGTGGGCACTAAGCAGGTAAATTAAGTGAGTGCAACCAGCAGGTGGAGACTGTGTCCACCTGGATAGCATGCGCCCATTTAAAGGAACTGTCATTTAGAAGGAAACCCTGGTGGCCTAGTGGTTAAGTGCTACAGCTGCTAACCAAGAGGTTGGCAGTTCAAATCCACCAGGCGCTCCTTGGAAACTCTATGGGGCAGTTCTACTCTGTCCTATAGGGCTGCTATGAGTCAGAATCGACTTGTCGGCAGTGGGTTTGGTTTTTGGTTTGGTCATTTAGAAAGGCTGTTCCAATGTTGCCAGAGCTTACTTCTCAAAGTAAGCTGGAAGTTAATATTTTAATGTAAATTTCCATGACTTTCATATTTTGGAAATTAAAGTTGTCAATACAGTCCATGGTCTAACAGATGACTGTGAAGGCTGGAACTGGCTTGGGGCTCCCCGTTTGTAGCTTCTGGTCGGTCTGTAGGGTGTGATGTTGGCCTGAAAAGTTAGATGGCAGCAGAGCACCACCCGTCTTACAAGAGGAGGGGACAAGTACTCCTGCTGGAGTGGAGTGGGGTGGGGGAGTAGAGTTAGTACCATCTCTATTTTCCCTAATTTAAGTAGGGAGAGTGAGAGTGAGAGCCAGCTTCAAGATAAAGTCAAAGAAGGTAGCAGCACAAATATGGGTAGACGTAGGTGTGGCAAAAAGTGAGCTCCAACAAGAGAAGGAAGACCTGGGGCCATACTCACCAGAGAGTCTGGGTCACCAGAATAGATAAATGGCTGAGGAGTGCCTTAGAAGAAGGGCCAACTAATGGCAACAACTGAAGAGTCTTCTTGAATGGTGCTTTTAGCTTCCTCGAGACTGAAAGAACTGAAGATAAAAGCCTGAAGTTATAACTCATTGTATTCAGGATCATCTTGTCCCTTTTTCTTTCTCACAAGCCTCACTGCTTCTTTAAACTCTACTTTTTTCCTCATGCTGGATCTAAACCAGTTATTCATTTAGTCTTGGCTTTACTCATAGCCAACCTCAAATAAGAGGAATTCCACTGTATTTCTTACACTGCCTTGGGTACTGCCTAGTTAGGCATTGCACAGTTACTGCTTGGGAGAGTGAGACCAGGGAACTGAGAAGTTTGTCCAGCTGAAACTGAGAACCCCAAAGCAAATAGAATACAGGTAGGGTGGGGTTTACAGGTCAAATGTTCTAACTCTGTCAGGGAAAGTCCTGCCTATGGAGTGATACCAGACTCACCAGGCCAACAGACACAAAGCTTCATGTGGCTAGGAAAAGTCTGAGAAGTCTTCATTCCTTCACAGTATCCCATGTAGCTGAGGCCGTGGATAGGCAATGTCCATTTGTCTTTTAGGATTAGTCTAAGAAAGAAAAAAAGTCCACTGAACTTCTATTTCTGCCAAGATGGAGGAATAGGGGTCAAATTTACCCTCCCACTTGAAAAAGAAAAAGAACCCTCAGTCACAATAAATGAAATAATGGTTTTCAAGACACTGGGCATCGGACAATGAAATGCAGTGATCCCTGAAATATGGAGAACAAATAAGGTGAGCCTCATGATTACCCCATCTTACTGCCTTGAGAGAGTTTCCAGGCCACAGTGCAAGGGCGGATAATCCAGGTGGAGCCCAACGGCCTCCCCAAATTAAGGAGACACAGATGAGAGTTCAGGTAGTTGAAGGTGGCTGGTTTGCAGGACAGAGTTCTGGAGAGGAGAGAGCTACACAGAGAGAGAAATCTGGAGGTTTAAAAAGGATCTTTCTTGAGCTTTCAGCTGAGTATTGATCAGCACATGCTTGTGAGGAAAGTACCCGAGACCAGGAAAAGAATCATCTGATAGGATTAGAGAGAAGAGCACCTAGCACTCCCACCGGGCCTGTTCCCAACAGCCAGATGGAAAACCTCATAATTCATGGGGCATTTGGTAGAGTACTCGTGGGTCTCACTTCAGTAGCAGGGAATAATTAACTGTAGACGAAACACTGATTTGGTCCCACCTAACAAAACTTAAAAGCTAAGCACAAAAGGATCAGTTTCTAAGAAACTTAACTAAACCCCAGAACAAAGTTCAAGAATATTTACAGATATATAAAAATATCCCTCACCTAACAAATTAAAATTCAAAATATCTGACATCTGATAAAAAAGTATTGGCATGTGAAGAAGCAGGAAAACGCATAACCACAAACTGAAAAAGATTAGAATTATCAGACAAAGACATTAAAACTTTATTACAACTGTATTCCATATGCTCAAAAAGCTAGAGACATGAAAGTTATAAAAAAGACCAAAATAGATTTTCTAGGGATAAAACTACAATCTCTCAGATGAATAATACACAGGATAGGGTTAACATTGTGTGAACAGCAGATTATACATTACAGAAAAAAGTTTAATGAAATGATTGAACCCTTAGAAATAGAAACCATTAAAAATGAAACACAGAAAGAAAAACAAACAAACAAACCCAGAGCACCAGTGAGTTATGGGACAGCTTCAAGCAGCCTAAAATACATATAATTGGAGCCCCCAAAGGAGAGGGGGTAGAAAAAATATTTGATAAAATAATGGTTGAAATTTTCCCAAATATAATTCAAATTATGAATACACAAATCCAAGAAATTCAATGAACCCCAAGCACAAGAAACATGGAGAAAACCAAACATGGGCACATCATAATCAAATTGCTCAAAACCAGTGATGAAGAGGAAATGTTAAAAGCAGCCAGAGGGGAAAAAAGGACACGTTTTTACAGAGAAACAAAGACAAAGATTATAACAGTATCTCGTCAGAGACAAAGCAAGCCAGAAGGTAGTGGAGTACTATTGTTAAAATGCCACTGAATGAAAAACAAGCAAAAAGATTCCACCAATCCAGAATTTTATACTCAGCAAAATGTCCTTGAAAACTGAAGATAAAATAAAGTACATTCTCAGACATATAAAATGGAAATAATTCACCAGCAGATCCACACCACAAGTCCTTCTGGCAGAAGGAAAATTATACCGGATGGAAATATGGATCTAAACAAAGGGATGAAGAGCACCAGAAGTAGTAACTACGTGGATAAATACAAAGACATTCTTCTTACTATTTAAATTGCCTTGAAAGATAATTATATAAACAAAGGAAGCCAAATAACGTAGTAAGGAGTTTGTAACATGTAAAAGTGAAATGTATGAAAACCGCACAGAAACCAGTAAAGGAGAAATGATGCGCTATTGCAAGTTTCTTATACTATACAAGAAGAGGTAGTATATAACTTAAAGTTAGACTGTGATAAGTTAAAGATATAAAAGTCCTAAAGAAATTAAAATAACTGAACAAAAAGTTACAGCTAATAAACCAACAAAGGAGGAGATATAATGGAATCATACAAAATACTCATTTCCAAAGACAGAAAAACAACAGGAAGGAAGGAACACAAAATGGATGGGACAAATGTTGTTAGGTGCTGTCAAGTCAATTCTGACTCATAGCAACCCTACGTACAGCAGAATGAAACACTGGCCCGTCCTGTGCTATCCTCACAATTGTTGTTACGCTTGAGTCCATCGTTGCCGCCACTGTGTCGATCTATCTCATTGAAAAAAGTCTTCCTTTATTTCGCTGACCCTGTAATTTACCAAGCTTGATATCCTTCTCCAGGGACTGGTCCCTTCTGATAAAGTGAGATGAAACCTCTCCATCCTTACTTCCAAAGAGCACTCTGGTTCTACTTCTTCCAAGACAGATTTGTTTGTTCTTCTGGAAGCCCATGGTATATTCAATATTCTTCACCAACACCATAATTCAAAGGTGTGAATTCTTTGGTCTTCCTCATTCATTGCCCAGCTTCCACCTACATATGAAGTGATTGAAAACACCACAACTTGGGTCAGGCCAACCTTACTCCTCAAAATGGCATTTTTGCTTTTTAACACTTAAACACTTTTGCAGCATATTGGCCCAACGCAATACGTATTGTCTGATTTCTTGACTGCTGCTTCCATGGGTGTTTGTTGTGGATCCAAGTAAAATGAAATCCTTAACAACTTCAATCTTTTCTCCATGTATCATGATGTTGCCTATTGGTTCAGCTGTGAGGATTTTTGTTTTCTTTATATTGAGCTGCAATCCATATCAAAGGCTGTAGTCTTTGATTCATCAGTATGAGCTTCAAGTCCTTTTCACTTTCAGCAAGCAAGATTGTGTCATCTGCATAATGCAGGTTGTTAATGAGTCTCCCTCCAATCCTGATGCCCTGTTCTTCTTCATATAGTCCAGCTTCTGGGATTATTTACTCAGCATACAGGTTGAATAAGTATGGTGAAAGGATACAACCCTGATGCACACCTTTCCTGACTTCAAACCATGCAGTATCCCCTTGTTCTGCTTGAATGACTGTCTCTTAGTCTATGTACAGGTTCCTCATGAGCAAAAATTAAATGTTCTGGGATTCCTATTCCTCCCAATGTTATCCATAATTTGTTATGATTCACACAGTTGAATGTCTTTGCATGGTCAATAGAACATAGGTAAACATCTTTCTGGTATTCTCTATTTTCAGCCAGGATCCACCTGACATCAGCAATGGTATCCCTCATTCCATGTCCTCTTCTGAAGCCAGCTTGAATTTCTGGCAGTTCTCTGTCAATGTACTGCTGTAACTACTTTTGAATGATTTTCAGCATAATTTTACTTGCGTGTGATATTAATGACATTGTTCAATGATTTCTGCATTCTGATGGATCACCTTTCTTTGGAATAGGCATAAATTTGGATCTCTTCCAGTCAGTTAGCCAGGCAGCTGTCCTCCAAATTTCTTGGCATAGGTGAGTGAGTACTTCCAGCACTGCATTCGTTTGTTGAAACATCTCAGTTGGTGTTCCATCAGTCTCTGGAGCCTTGCTTTTCCCAATGCCTTCAGTGCAGCTTGAACTTCTTCCTTCAGTACCATCGGTTCCTGATCATATGCTACCTCCTGAAATGGTTGAGCCAATTCTTCTTGGTACAGTGACTCTTTGTATTCCTTCCATCTTCTTTTGATGCTTCCTGCATTGCTCAATATTTTCCCAGTAGAATCCTTCAATGTTGCAACTCATACTTGGGTTTAAAAAAAAATTTTTTTATTGTGCTTTAAGTGAAAGTTTACAAACCAAGTCAGTTTCTCATATAAAAGTTTACATACACCTTGCTATGTACTCCCAGTTGGTCTCCCTCTAATGAGACAGTACACTCCTCCTCTCCACCCTGTATTCCCTGTGTCCATTCAGTCAGCTCCTGTCCCCCTCTGCCTTAGCATCTTGCCTCCAGGCAGTAGTTGCCCACATAGTCTCATGGGTCTACTTGAGCCAAGAAACTCACTCCTTACCAGTATCATTTTCTGTCTTATAGTCCAGCCCAATCCCTGTCTGAAGAGTTGGCTTTGAGAATGGTTCCTGTCTTGGGCTAACAGAAGGTGTGGGGACCATGACCTCCGGAGTCCCTCTAGTCTCAGTCAGATCATTAAGTCTGGTCTTTTTACGAGAATTTGAGGTCTGCATGCCACTGCTCTTCTTCTCCCTCAGGGTTCTCTGTTGTATTCCCTGTCAGGGCAGTCATCGGTTGTAGATGAGCACCATCTAGTTCTTCTGTCTCAGGTTGATGTTGTCTGTGGTTTATGTGGCTCTTTCTGTCTCTTGGGCTCATAATTACCTTGTGTCTTTGGTGTTCTTCATTCTCCTTTGCTCCAGGTGGGTCGAGACCAGTTGATGCATCTTAGATGGCTGCTTGCTAGTTTTTAAGACCCCAGACACCACTCACCAAAGTGGGATGCAGAATATTTTCTTAATATATTTTGTTATGCCAATTGACCTAGATGTCCTCTGAAACTATGGTTTCATGGTTTTATGGTCCCCTGCTACTCTGGCCTTCCAAGCATTCAGTTAGTTGTATTCAGGAAACTTCTTTGCTTTTGATATAGTCCAGTTGTGTTGACCTCTCCTGTATAGTGTGTTGTCTTTCCCTTCACCTAAAATAGTTCTTGTCTACTTCTAACTAGTGAACACCCCTCTCCCTCCCTTCCCACTGTGTAACCATCAAAGAATATTTTCTTCTCATACCATATTTGTCCTTTTCAACTGACTAATTTCACTCAGCATAATGCCTTCCAGATTTCTGCATATTATGAAATGTTTCATGGATTCATTGTTGTTCTTTATCATTGCATAGTATTCCATTGTGTGAATATACCATAATTTATTTATCCATTCATCCATTGATGGGCACCTTGGTTGCTTCCATGTTTTTGCTATTGTAAACAGTGCTGCAATGAACATGGGTATGCTTACATCTGTTCATGTGAAGACCCTTATTTCTCTAGGATATATGCTGAGAAGTGGGATTGTTGGATTGTATGGTACTCCTATTTCTAGCTTTTTAAGGAAGCACCAAATCAATTTCCAAAGTGGTTGTACCATGTTACATTCCCACCAGCAATGTAGAAGTGTTCCAGTCTCTCCACAACCTCTCCAACGTTTATTATTTTGTGTTTTTTGGATTAATGCTAGCCTTGTTGGAGTGAGATGGTATCTCATCGTAGTTTTGATTTGCATTTCTCTAATGGCTAATGGTCATGAGCATTTCCTCATGTATCTGTTAGCTGCCTGAATATCTTATTTGGTGAAGTACCTGTTCATATCCTTTGCCCATTTTTTGTAGTCGAGTTTTTGCAGTATCATGTAGATTTTTAGAGATCAGACGCTGATTGGAATTGTCTTAGCAAAAAATTTTTTCCCAGGCTTTCGGTGAAGTCTTTGGATGAGCAAAAGTGTTCGATTTTTAGAAGCTCCCAGTCATCTAGTTTCTCTTCTGGTGTTTGTGCATTGTTAGTAATGTTTTGTGTACTGTTTATGCCATGTATTAGGGCTCCTAGTATTCCTATTTTTTCTTCCACGATCTTTATCATTTTAAACTTCATATTTAGGTCTTTGATCCATTTTGAGTTAGTTTTGTACATCACGTGAGGTATGGGTCTTGTTTCATTTTTTTTGCGGATAGATATCCGGTTATGCCAGCACCATTTGTTAAACAGACCGTCTCTTCCCCATTTAACTGGCTTTAGGTCTTTGTCAAGTATCAGCTGTTGGTATGTGGATGGATTTATGTCTGGATTCTCAATTCTGTTCCATTGGTCTATGTATCTGTTGTTTTACTAGTACCAGGCTGTTTTGACCACTGTGGCAGTATAATATGTTCTAAAATCAGGTAGTGTGAGGCCTCCCACTTTGTTCTTCTTTTTCAGTAATGCTTTACTTATCCAGGGCATCTTTCCCTTCCATATGAAGTTGGTGATTTGTTTCTCCATCTCATTAAAAAGTGTCATTGGAATTTGGATCAGAATTGCATTGATCTATAGATTGCTTTTAGTAGAATAGACATTTTTACAATGTCGAGTCTTCTCTTTGAGTCTTCCTATCTATGAGCAAGGTGTATTTTCCCTTTTTTTTTTTTAAGTAGGTCTTTTTTGGTTTCTTGCAGTAGTGTCTTATAGTTTTCTTTGTATAGGTCTTTTATATCTCTGGTAAGATTTATTCCTAAGTATTTTATCTTCTTTGGGGCTATTGTAAATGGTATTGATTTGCTGATTTCCTCTTCGAAGTTCTCCTTGTTGGTATAAGGAATCCTACTGATTTTTTTTATGTTTATCTTAATACTCTGCTGAACTCTTCTATCAGTTTCAGTATTTTTCTTAAGAATTCTTCAGGGTTTTCTGTGTATAAGATCAAGTCATCTGCAAATAGGGATACCTTGACTTCTTCCTTACCAATTTGGATACCCTTTATTTCTTTACCTAACCTAATTGCTCTGGCTAGGACCTCCAGCACAAACATTGAATAAGAGTGGTGATAAAGGGCATCCTTGTTTGGTTCCTGTTCTCAAGAGGAATGTTTTCAGGCTCTCTCCATTTAGGATGATGTTGGCTGGTGGCTTTGTATAAATGCTCTTTAATATTTTGAGGAATTTCCCTCCTATTCCTATTTTGCTGAGAGTTTTTATCACGAATTGGTGTAGAACTTTGTCAAATGCCTTTTTGCATCAGTTGATAAAATGTGGTTCTCGTCTTTTGTTTTATTGATATGATGGGTTACATTGATTATTTTTCTAATGTTGAACCATCCCTGCATACCTGGTATGAATCCCACTTGATCATAGTGAATTACTTTTTTGATATGTTGTTGAATTCTGTTGGCTAGAATTTTGTTGAGGATTTTTGCATCTATGTTCATGAGGGATATAGGTTTGTAATTTTCTTTTTTTGTGGTGTCTTTACCTGGTTTTGGTGTCAGGGTTATGCTGGCTTCATAGAATGAACTTGGGAGTATTCCGTCCTTTTCTATGCTCTGAAATACCTTTAGTAGTAGTGGGGTTAACTCTTCTCTGAAAGTTTGGTAGAATTCTCTAGTGAAGCCATCAGGGCCAAGGTTTATTTTTTTTTATTGGGAGTTTTTAAATTACCTTTTCAATCTCTTCTTTTGTTATGGGTTTATTTAGTTGTTCTACCTCTGTTTGTGTTAGTTTAGGTAGATAGTGTGTTTCCAGAAATTCATCCATTTCTTACAGGTTTTCAAATTTGTTAGAGTACAATTTTTCATAGTAATCTGTTATGATTCGTTTAATTTCAGTTGGATCTATTGTGATATCATCTATCTCATTTCTTGTTTGGGTTATTTGCTTCCTCTCCTGTTTTCCTTTTGTCAGTTTGACCAATGGTTTATCAATTTTGTTAATTTTTTCAGAGAACCAACTTTTGGTCTTGTTAATGCTTTTGTTTTTCTGTTCTCTATTTCACTTAATTCTCTAATTTTTATTATTTGTTTTCTTCTGGTGCCCGAGGGCTCCTTCTGTTGTTCTCTTTCTATTTTTTCAGGTTGTAGGCATAATTCTTTGATTTCGGCCCTTTCTTCTTTTTGTATATGTGGATTTATTGCTATAAATTGACCACTGAGAACTGCTTTAACTGTGTCCCAAAGGTTCTGATAGGGAGTGTTTTCATCCTCATTGGATTCTATGAATTTCTTTATTTCATCCTTAATTTTTTCTATAACCCTTTTTTTTTTGAGGAAGGTGTTGTTCAGTTTCCAAGTGTTTGCTTTCTTTTCCCTGCTTTTTCTGTTATTGATTTCTACTTTTATGGCTTTATGGTCAGAGAAGATGCTTTGTAATATTTCGATGTTTAGGATTCTTTTAAGGCTTGCTTTGTGACCTAATAAGTGGTCTATTCTAGAAAATGTTCCATGTGCAGTGGAAAAGAAAGTATGCTTGGCTGCTGTTGGATACAGTGTTCTGTACATATCTATGAGGTCAAGTTGGTTGATTGTGGCATTTAGATCTTCCATGTCTTTATGGAGCTTCCTTCTGGATGTTCTGTCCTTCACCAAAAGTGGTGTGTTGAAGGCTCCTACTGTTATTGTGGAGCTGTGTATTTCTCTTTTCAGTGCTGTTAGAGTTTGTTTTATGTGTTTTGGAACCCTGTTGTTGGGTGCATAAGTATTTATTATGGTTATGTACTCCTGATGTGTTGACCCTTTAATCATTATATAGTGTCCTTCTTTATCCTTTGTGGTGGATTTTAAAGTCTATTTTGTCAGAAATTAATATTGCCACTCCTGTGCTTTTTTGTTTGTTGTTTGCTTGATACGTTTTTTTCCATCCTGAGTTTTAGTTTGTTTGTGTCTTTGAGTCTAAGGTGTGTCTCTTGTAGGCAGCACATAGATGGATCGTGTTTTTTTAATCCATTCTGTCACTCTCTGTCTCTTTATTAGTGTATTTAGTCCATTTACATTCAGCACAATTATTGATAGGTACAAATTTAGTGCTGCCATTTTGATGTATTTTTTTGTTGTTGTTGTTGACAGTTTCTTTGTCCCACTTAATTTTCTGTGCTGAGTTGCTTTTCCTTATGTGTTTTCTTTTCATCTTTTTCATTGTTGTTGATTTTGTATTTGCTGAGTCCTTATGTTTTGTTTTTTATTTTGATGTGTAGAATTTTTACTTTCCTTTGTAGTTACCTTACTATTTACCCATATTTTTCTAAGTTTAAGCCAATCTTTTATTTCTTTATATTTCCTTGAATCCTCTCCATATGTCATGTTTTACATATCGGTGTCTCTTTCCCTATTTTCAGTGTTTTAGCTTTGATTTATTTTTGTGACTTTCCTACCTGGGTTTATATCTGGATGTTCTGTCCTGTGTTTTAGTCTTGGGTTGTTACCTGATGTTATTGATTTTCTGACTGGAGAACTCCCTTTAGCATTCCTTGTAATTTTGGTTTGGTTTTTGCAAATTCCCTAAACTTCTGTTTATCTGGAAATGTCCTAATTTTGCTATCATATTTGAGACACAGTTTTGCTGGATATATAACCCTTGGCTAACAATTTTTTTCCTTCAAGGCTTTATATATGTTATCCCATTGCCTTCTTGCCTGCATGGTTTCTGCTGAATAATCCCAGCTTACTGTTAAACTCTCCACCGCTTGGTTTCTTCTGATGTGGAAAACATGTCCCGAACGCCACTGCTTGCCTCACTGTGCACGCTAGCCAATCCAGCCTGCAGGGTGCCGGCTCCTGCTGGGTCAGGTCTGGCAACTCCTCACTGCTCCTGAACTGTCTCTCCCTCCCCCTTCCACTCAGTCTGATTCCTCAACTTTGCCTTTGGTGTTCAGGGGTCCTAGATTTTCATATATAATCAATTCACTTGTTTTCTTTTTGGTCTTTGTTGTAAGAAGGACCACCGGAAGTGTCTGACTACTTCGCCATCTTGGCCTGCTCTCATTTTGAGTTTTATTGTAGCTTTCACTAAGATTTTCCCAAGCTAGCAGTAAATGATGGGGGTCCTGGAATCACACAGCAACTGGAGATGGAGGCATCAATGGGTCAAAGCAGGAAGGCAGTCTAATCAGTGCAGGAAATGGAGCATACTGGAGATGAGAAAACCTTGAAACAGGGTCAGGCCTTGGACAGGAAGCCTTTGATCATCCTGCTGCAGAAGGATCCAGTGAACCACTCCCATCATGCTGGCAGAGAAGGCCTAGAGGTGCCTGCCCCATGGAAACTCACCTTCATCTCTGGTTGGCCTTCGTCTGGGACGTCCTGGAAGTCTCTGTGGTAACCACTGCTTTTACAGGAACTAGCTCTTACAGGCAGGACCACAGACCTCCTGAACAATAGCCCCTTGGTCTTGGTGTTCACATGGTCTAAGAAGAGAGGGTTGGCCTAAAGGTGGGTGAGAGCTGATAAAGGGCATAGCAGTTGCGCATGTGTTTTCTATGAACAGTTTCATAGCTAGAAACAGATATTCTAGGTGGCTGGCTAGCTCAGCACATCATGTAACAAACATTAAAACGTGCGTCTTTCAAAGTATTCTTTACCCCTTAATTCTCAGTAGCTCTCATGCCTTAAAAATGGAGAAGAAACCAGCTTCTTTCTGGTCTACATTTTGTGGGTTTAAAACAACTCTGGGTCTAGCTGATTTAGAGAGTGTTCCAGCTGACCTGTTCTGGTCTCTTTATTGTTTAGTCTCCTTTTTCTTTTGTACAGCAGCTACTCAAAAGTGTGGGAAGGAGCTCATATCTTTGGCAGCTCTGCACAGTGAAACCCTGTTGACTTGTCCATGGGAGCTGAAAGGACTGAATTATTTCTCAGTTCCCTATAACTGGTGGTGGTTTAAAAAGAGTGTGTGGTAGAGATTGGAAACTGGCACTTGTCGACTCCCACCCTGAAAATCACAGTCACTGTTGTTCTCCCAGGATTTATGGGGGGATCTTATAGGGTCTCAGACCTGGAATTGCGGGGAGGGGAGGGGAGGGGAGGGAAAAGATCTGCTGGAAGGGAATTGAATCCAGTCATGTCCCCTCCCCACTGCTTTCTAATTTTTAAGCCTGATGCCTGTGACTTACAGACTGTGAATTATGGAATTGTAGTGCCTTCAGATCTTAGAGATCATCCAGTTTAACCTTATTCTTTTGTAGAGGAGAAATATTCGATGAGTTTTCTAGCTCTCTCAGGCCCTTTCTACTGTATTACTCAAAGTTCCCTAGTTACTCCTTACCGTTTTTTTCTGAACCAGCACCCAAAACAACCTATTGTCTTTGAGTTGATTCTGACTCATGGAAACCCCATATGTTATAGAGTAGAACTGCTCCATAAGGTTTTCTTTTTTTTTTTTTGGCTATAATTTTTACAGAAAGGAGCCCTGGTAGTTAAGTGCTCAGCTGCTAATGGAAAGGTTGGTGGTTCAAACCCGCTAGCTGCTCCATGGGAGAAAGATGTGTCAGTCTGCTTCTGTAAAGATTACAGCTTTGGAAACCCCATGGGGCATTTCTACTCTGTTCTATAGGGTTGCTATGAGTCAGAATTGACCCAATGACAATGAGTTTTTTTTTTTTTTATCTTTGTGGAAGCAGATTGCCAGACTTATTTTCTGTGGCACCACTGGGTGAGTCAGAACTGCCAACCTTTAGGCTAGTAGATGAGGGTTAACCATTGGCACCACCCAGGGACCTTGAGCCAGGACAAAGAGTGTGTTTTCTCATGTTCTCTGCTATCTTTATGCATTCTGTCCATGTTGTCCTTAGATGCTTCAAGACCCCTTACTCCACACCCAAAACCCTTTGCCCTGGCTGTGCTTTCTTATAATCTGATGCACATTTCCTAAACAAGGGTGAGACAGAATGTATAATCAAGACTTCATATGAGCCTGTTGTTGTTAGGTGCCGATGAGTCAATTTTGACTCATAGCGACCCAATGCACAACAGAATGAAACACTAGGCTGTCCTGCAGCATCCTCACAGTTGTTGCTATGCTTGAGCCCATTGTTGCAGCCACTGTGTCAATCCATCTTGTTGAGGTCCTCCTCTTTTTCGCTGACACTCTACTTTACCAAGCATGATGTCCTTCTCCAGGGACTGAACCCTCCTGATAACATGTCCAAAGTATGTGAGACATATTCTCACCACCTTTGTCTCTAAGCAGCATTCTAGTTGTACTTCTTCTAAGACAAATTTATTAATTCTTTTGGCAGTCCATGGTATATTCAATATTCTTCACCGACGCCACAGTTCAAAGGCATCAATTCTTCTTTGGTCTTCCTTATTCATTGTCTGGCTTTGGCATGCATATGACGTGATTGAAAATACCATGGCTGGGGTCAGGCTCACCTTAGTCTTCAAGGTGACATCTTTGCTTTTCAACACTTCAAAGAGGTCTTTCATGGCAGATTTGCCCAACCCAATGTGCCTCTTGATTTCTTGACTGCTGCTTCCGTGGGTGTTGATTGTGGATCCAAGTAAAATGAAATTCTTGACAACTTCAGTCTTTTCTCCTTTTATTATGATGTTGCTTATTTGCCCAGTTGTGAGGATTTTTGTTTTCTTTCTGTTGAGACGCAATCCATACTGAAGGCTGTGGCCTTTGATCTTCATTAGTAAGTGCTTTAAGTCTCTTCGTTTTCAGCAAGCAAGGTTGTGTCACCTGCATAATGCAGGTTGTTAATGAGTCTTCCTCCAGTCCTGATGCCCTGTTCTTCTTCATACAGTCCAGCATCTCGGATTATTTTCTCAGCATACAGATTGAATAGGTATGGCGAAAGGATACAACCCTGACATACACCTTTCCTGACTTTAAACCGCGCAGTATCCCCTTGTTCTGTTCAAACAACTGCCTCTTGATCTATGTACAGGTTCCTCATGAACACAATTAAGTGTTCTGGAATTCCCATTCTTCACAATGTTATCTATAATTTGTTATGATCCAAACAGTTGAATGTTTTTGCACAGTCAGTAAAACACAGGTGAACATCTTTCTGGTATTCTCTGCTTTCAGCCGAGATTCATCTGACATCAGCAATGATATCCCTGGTTCCACGTCCTCTTCTGAATCCGACTTGAATTTCTGGCAGTTCCCTGTTGATATACTGCTGCAGCCAATTTTGAATGATCTTCAGCAAAATTTTACTTGTGTGTGATATTAGTGATATTGTTTGACAATTTATGCATTTGTTGGTATCACCTTTCTTGGGAATAGGTATAAATATGGATCTCTTCCAGACAGTTGGCCACGTAGCTGTCTTCCAAATCTCCTGGCATAGACGAGTGAGCACTTCCAGAGCTGCGTCTGTTTGTTGAAACATCTTAATTGATATTCTTTCTGTGCCTGGAGCCTCTTCTATTGCGGTGCTAAGCAATTCTTTTCTTTCCTAACAATGTTTTATGATTGATTCCTGGGAAGTTAGTTTGGGTTTTGTTGTAGCCACTTCACAGATGAGATGGATTCCCACTGAAAATTTGGTTTGGATGTTGAGACTGATGAAGTCAGACACACAAACACCAAAAGGGCATGAAAAGGCTTATTACTCAAATACTGAGGCTTTCTGGGGAGAGCAGGGAAGGCTCCCAAGCTGGTCCAAAATGGCTTGAGAGAGCAGGGAAAGGGGACTGGCTTGGAATTTTTATTATGGTTAAGAGATGGGGCAGAAGTGGGGGTTCCCACGTGTGGGAAGTGGTTTGCATCGCTTGAACCTCCCACTGGCACCCAGGAGAGTGCACCCAAACTTTCTTATCAGCTTTCCCGGATGTGGAACAGAGGGCAAGAGGCAGGTTAAGGCTTAAAAGCTATCAGCAGTCAAATTACAAAACATGGAGACAGACTCTTCAATATAGGTTTATTTTGAATCTAACAATTGTTTGGAATATGAAAAAAATTACACATCAGACAAGATTTACTTATCTTTGATTAATAGCCAAATTCAAGGGTTTGGAAGTTGTTGGGCAACAAAGTCAGCAATGTAGGGCTCCACTTTTTCACTTATTCAGGTATATGAAACACCCTAAGTCATTGACTCACTTCAAAAAACATTGCCAGCTCACAATATTCTCTGTTTAGCTTTTTATTTTAAAATAATTTCTCTGTTTAGCTTTGAAGGTTAATGTACTGTTCCTATTTGGAAACATCTGAGATGATTAAAATAATCTTTACCATTTGTGTCAAAGTTATTTTCTCATTCAAAATCCCAACCGTGATGAGATGGAATTCATGCTAGAATCTATAATGGAATCCAAATTAAAATGAAGGTCTTATGCTTATACTTTTCAAACTTATATTTCCAATCTTGACCCCTCACCCGAGACCCAGACATGTATATCCACTTGCTTTCTTGGGAGTCCTATTTGGGTGTTTAAAAAGCATTTCAAATGTTCTAAATACAGTAAAACCTGTGAAAGCCAGAAACTGTGTAAGGCAGAAACCTATTAGAGAAGGAAAACTCAAATATTTTCCACTACAACAAGTGATAGAAAAGTGTAAGTCTGCGCCCATTCAAAGGTGGAAAACTTGTGAGACCTGGAAAAACAAGGCTGTCCCGTTGAGTTCCGGCTCTCACAGGTTTCACTGTAGAACATTGATTTGACCTCCAAACTTGATCCTCCTCTTAACTTTTCCATTTTAGTAAATTGGGCCAACATCTTCCCAGTTGCTTTATCCAAAATTCTAGAAGTTGCTCTTGATTGGTCTCTTTTCTCCACTTTCTATCTTTAACCAAGCAGCAAGTGTTGGAGGCTGGAGGTACAAAATGTAACCGGAATCTCACCTAATCTTTTCTTTCCCTCTTTATCAGCCAAGCCATAGCCATTCTGTTGCCTGCACCGTGGAAATGCTTTCTAATACCCCCCTAACAGCCTCTGTTCCTATGGCCCTGTAGTCATTTTTTCACACAGCAGTCAAAGGGCCTTTTAGAACTTAATTCAGAGTGTGCCCTTCCCCTTCATAAAAATCTCTGTTGATGTTCCTCCGAACTGAAGATAAAATCAAACTCTTCACTACGGCCAACGGGGCCTTACTCATCTGCCCCTGACTACCTCTGATCTCATCCCCCTCTCTCCCTTGGTCATTATCTTTGGCATCAGTGGACTGTTTGTATCTGAAGCATGAATGCTCATTGCTGATTTGGGGTTTTGTTGCTTGCTGTTTCTGTAGCCCTGGAAGAATCAGCTTGAGTCACAACCCTGCCTCAAATATTAAATTACCTTGTTGTATTTCCTTCAGGGCACTTATCCTGTTCTGTTTCTTATTTGTCCCCTGCCCCGCCTAGGATGTAAGCTCTTGATATCTGAGCCTTGTCTGTTCTCTGCTGCACGCTTGTCTCTAGAATAGTGCTTGGCTCCAAACCAAGAGAGCAAATTCCATGGGATGTTTGGTTATACATAAGCATCCTCAGCAGCTGATATTGTTTTCTTTTTGTTATTGTTGTAAATATATCTGTCACACAACTTTTGCCACTTCAACTTTTACAGGTGTACAACTTATTGACAGCAATTACATTAATCGGCTTTGCAATCCTACCTTTAATCAATGTGATTTTTTCCATCACTGTAAACAGAATCTCAGTGCTGCATAAGCAATAACCCCACTCCTTTTCTCCCCACCCCCCCACCCCTGGTAACCACTAATAAACTTTGGTCTGTATGCATTTGCTGGTTCTTAGTAGGAGTGAATGGATGAATGATATGTACAAATGTTTAAAAAAGTATTTCGCTTCTATTATGCCCACCCATAAATGAAAATAAACATTACATTTACTGAGTTTATTTACATTTTCTCAAGATGCTTGCGTAAGTGTCATTCATGCTTTTCCTGAATTAATCTTCCTTGTTACTTTATTCATAAAGAGCAGTCAAACCTCAAAGTCAAATGTTCAAAGACATCTTAATGAACCTAGAGATGGAGGATGTACTGACCTGTGACCTGTTTCTTGGTCTGAGCAGGGCTTATTTTGCACTTCTGAAGGGTCATACCACCTTGACTACAAGGTTAACATTTGCTTAATCAAGCAAATATGATAAAATGTTAACAGCTGGTAAACCTAGGTGAAGGGCATATGGGTATTCATCACACTATTCTGTCATCTTACTCTATTTGAAATCTTAAAAGAATTCAAAAAAATTATTTTTCAAAATAAAAAGTTGGAAAAAAAAAAGAGCCTCCCTCACCCCCCCAAAATTATGCATGACTTCATTATTTTATCTTTAGAAAAACTTTCTGTTGTGAGACTGAATAATTAATAGCATGTTTTGCATTAGAGGATCGGCTCTATAATAATTGACTAATTCAGGATCTATGATGCATTTGCTAACTGAAATGTCTGTTTG
This sequence comes from Loxodonta africana, assembly GCF_030014295.1. Taxonomy (NCBI): domain Eukaryota; kingdom Metazoa; phylum Chordata; class Mammalia; order Proboscidea; family Elephantidae; genus Loxodonta; species Loxodonta africana. The sequence goes on along the minus strand of NC_087342.1, from coordinate 230,057,183 downwards.
ATACATTTTTCAAGGTCAGCCATGGGTCCTTGCAACAAAACAGGGCAAAATGAGCCTGTGAGGGATACGCCTTGTTCCTGCTATGGAGAAGCTGAGATGCAGTTGTTCTAGGTGAATTGTGTTAGGTATTGTCCCTCTGGGCTGCCCTGCCTCTCAGAGCCTTTCACAGAGGTGCTGGCCACTGAGAATGCCAGGTATGTTTCCAGGGACTCCTCTGGCAGCAACAGGGAAGATGGTTCAGACTAGCTGGGCTGACACCACTTCTTGGAATTGTGCCCGATGATCCTATGACCTCACTGCAGACTTGTGACTCAGGGATTTTCCATGTGTGCCCGAGTTCTGACCCACTCTCAGGAAGGTGTGACTCACTCTCAGGAAGCAATTGGGTCTCCAGTTCTCCTCTCTGGACAGTAAACCCAAGAGTGAATTCTAGAATTCTTTCAGGTATGGTGAATAAAAATTAACAAAATTTCTCTTGGAAGATATAAAATCGTCTAGAAATTAAATAATGCACCAATAATGGAATGATATGATAGAAGTAGACCCAAAGCAGTGGAATTTCCTATCTTTCTGGAAAGATTGAGAAGTCATTTTTCTTAAGATCTCTTTGTTCCTACTATGATATTTTGCCTTTTGTCCTAGCAGGCTAAATAAAAGGAGAGATGTAAAAATGGGAAAAATTTTAAAGTTATGTAAACTATGACCGAGAGATGAGGTTTGACGTATTATTCTGGGCTTTGCAAGTTGAATCCCATGCTGACATATGATGAGGATTTGCTTTTGTTTGTTTTCTCTTCGCTGGTCAGGAGCCTTTTCTTACAGAGTGGCAGGACATGACGAGCCAGGTTGAGAGATCACTGTCTGGGCTGCCTCTGGAGTGGTGGGAATCACAGGAGGTTGAAAAGTGTTATAGGAAGTACAGTCTGATCCTTCAACGCCTCTCATTTTCTCCTTCTCTATCTGTGAGATGGAGAAGCTACAATCCAGGTTGTGATTGCCTCTTTGTGTCAGGTTGTTAGCTCTGTTGAGTTGGCCCTGGACTCATGGCAACCCCATGCACAATGGAGTGAAACACAGCCAGGTGCTGTGCCATTCCCATGATTGGTTACAGATTGGACTGTTGTGATCCATAGGATTTGCACTGACTGATTTTCAGAAGTAGATTGCCAGGCCTTTCTTCCCAGCCTGTCCTAGTCTGGAAACCTACTCGGCATCACAGCAACACACAAGCCTCCACTGACTGTGGCTGTGCATGGGCTGCACCAGCTGGAAAATTGAACCCGGGTCTCCCGCATGGAAGGTGAGAATTCTACCACAGAACCACCACGGCCCTCAATGATAAATTAGAAACACAATTAAAAAGGAATATTTCAGCCAGAAGATCGTGGTTTCTGCAGCAGGTTCATTTGATTTGAACCCCTGTTTTCAGCAGTAAGTGGTTATCGTAACTCTGAATGATTGAACATAGTTATCACTCTGACATGAGAAGGAAGCTCCCTTTCAGATCTATGAATCGCAGTCTGTACCTCCATCGTGATGTTGTTGTTAGGTGCTGTTGAGTTGGTTCCAGCTCACAGCGACTCTGTGTGCAATAGGATGAAACACTGTTTGGCCCGGCACCACCGTTGCAGCCACTGTGTCGATCCATCTCGTTGAGGATCTTCCTCTTTTTTGCTGACCCTCTCTTTTGCTAAGCATGATGTCTTTCTCCAGGGACTGGTCCCTCCTGATAACATGTCCAAAGTATGTGAGATGAGGCCTTGCCATTCTTGCTTCTAAGGAGCATTCTTGCTGTACTCCACTGGGAGGGTGAGTAAAATTCTGGGAACTCAGACATTCATCTGTAGAACCCCAAAGCTAAGTCATTGCTTAGCTTTGCAGGTTCTGCCCATCCTGGTGAAGTGTCTTTGGGCAGTACTTTGTCTTCCTCTTTGCTGTTTTCTTCCTGACTTTGGTGATTTCCTGTCACCTCTGGCTGCAGGACCCACCACAACCCTGTTCATACTGAGAGGTACCTAAACTCAAGCGGGTTCCTTTCTCTAAAAAAAAGAAAAAGATCCGTTTCTATTTTCTACTAATGATGGTTTAGTGGTAGAATTCTCACCTTCCATCTGGGATAAAAATATCCAGGTTAAATTCCCAGGTGTCTTGGTTATCTAGTGCTGCTAAAACAGAGATACCACAAGTGCATGGCTTTAACAAAGAGAAATTTATTTTCTCACAGTCTAGTAGGTTACAAATCCAAATTCAGGGTGTTAGCTCCAGGGGAAGGCTTTCTCTCTCTGTCGGCTCTGGAGGAAGAGCCTTGTCCTCAATCTTCCCCTGGTTGAGGAGATTCTCAGGCACAGGGGCCCCGTGTCTAAAGGACACGCTCTGCTCCTGGTGCTGCTTTCTTGGTGGTGTGAGGTCCCCAACTCTCTGCTTGCTTCACTTTTATCTCTTGAGAGATAAAATGTGGAGCAGGCCCCACCCCAGGGAAACTCCTTTTACATTGGATCAGGGAGATGACCTTAGTAAGGGTGGTATTACAATCCCACCATACTCCTTTCAACATAAAATTACAATCACAAAATGGAGGACAACCACACAGCACTGAGAAACATGGCCTAACCAAGTTGATACAAACTTTTTTTGGGGGGAAATAGTTAAATTCATGACGCCAGGCAATGCCCCTCATGCGTACCCACCACCCATTTATCAGTGGAGGCTTTCGTGTTGCTGTGATGCTGAATACAGGTTTCAGCAGAGCTTCCAGATTAAGATGAACTAGGAAGAAAGACCTGGCAAGCTCCTTCTGAAAATCAGCCAATGAAAACCCTAAGGATCACAATGGTCTGATCCACAACCAATCACGGGAATGGTCCAGGACTGAGCAGCATTTTGTTCTGTTGGGCATGGGGTCTCCATGAGCTGGGGCTGACTGAACAGCCCCAAACAACAACAACAACCAACGACTGAAGATGAACACACGGGCTCTTTGCTCCGTTTTCCGAGAACTTTCACATCATGTTTTAAAAATGGTGAACAAAAACTCGACATTTCTGTTTTATACAGAAGTTGTTTCCGGCAGTGTTCTTGTTTTCTCACTTGGGTGGAAAAGATAGCTGGGGAGGTGCTTTCCTCCTGGGAGGTCCTGAGGAGTGCAAAAACAGAGGCTTTGGGTTGTATGAAAAGGTTTCTTTCTTAAAGTATTCACAGAATCCCAGGCCAGGAAACAAACAAGATTGTTTTATTAGTCACGAAACAATGAATGAGGGAAGCCTCCCACTTCTCAAATGCTTCTGTTCAAAGTCACCTCGACAACCTTGACTGATTCATGGAATGAATTAGCAACAATAGTGATGATGCAGGGGGATGTGGAATTTTCGATCTCTAGGGTTTTTTTTTTATGCAACATCTCACTCAGAACTCCTGTGAAGGTCCTCTGCTACAGGGAAACCTGTAAGAGCCGGAATTCGACAGGACTGCCTTGTTTTACTGGGTCTCGCAGGTTTTCCACCTTTGACAGGGTGCAGTCACCACTTTTCTATTACTCTCTGTTTAGTGGAAAGCACAGTAAAACCCCCCAAAGCCGGAACTTGTGTAAGGTGGAAACCTGTCAGAGAAAGAAAACTCACAGGTTGTACTGCATCTCACACCCACTTAACTTCCTCTGGGCCAGCTGCCACCCTTGGTGCATACTCTCGTCCTGAGCTAAAAGTGGACCACATGCCTCTCCCCCTCACTCAGACCACTATCCACATTACCTTTGTCAACTTGGCACATCTTGGTCCCCACAAGCCCACCTTCGAAGCTGCCTGCTCTAACAAGGGAGGTTTTGAGCTCAGTGATGCCCCTCAGCAACCCTTGAAACATCCCCTGCAACATCCCTGCTCCTGGGCTGTTGCCCTGGACCACAGCTTCCTGATTGTTTGGAGAAGGTCAAATACCTCAAGACTCACTTATGAGCAGAAGCAACATCTTGTTAGGAAAGCGAAACAATGAAAACTTACTTACCTAGTGTCTGCTCTGGGCAAGCACTGTGCTAGGAGGCTTCTTACTGTTGTTAGCTGCTGGCGAGTTGTGTACAACAGAACCAAACACTGCCCAGTTCTGCACCATCTTTGCAGTTGTGGGTATGTCTGAGTCCATTGTTGTAGCCACTGTGTATTTTGAGTGTCTTCCAACCTAAGGGTTCATCTTCCATCACCGTATAGGACAACATTCTTTTGAGACCCGTAAGGTTTTCATTGGCTAATTTTCAAAAGTAGATTGCCTAGCCCTTTCTTCTTACTCTGTCTTGGTCTGGAAGCTCCAGTGAAACCTGTCCATCATGGATGACCCTGCTGGTATTTGAAATATTAGTGGCATAGCTTCCAGCATCACAGCAACACGTGGGCCACCACAGTATAACAAACTGACAGATGGGTAGTGGGCAAGTATCTTACCTGAGAGTTCTTTCATTTCATCATGTAAATGTCCCTGTGAGGCAGAGAATATTGTTTGTTTTATAGAAGAAACAGAAACCCAGAAAGATTAAAAATCTTGTTGAAAATTGTATTGTACTCCAATGGTTTCCAAGTGCAGTGAGCCCCCTCTAAGGAAGGTTCTTGATGACTTCTTGTTGATTAACCATTAACCATGTGAGAGTTATCCAACAGGCCAGTTTTCAGGAGAAATTGTGGTAGGCAAATTATTTATTTATTTTCAATTTTTACTGTGATTTAAGTGAAAGTTTACAAATCAAGTCAGTCTCTCATACAAAAGTTTATATATGCCTTGCTATATACTCCTAATCGCTCTCCCCCTAATGAGACAGCCCGCTGCTTCCCTCCACTCTCTCTTTTCTTGTCCATTCTGCCACCTTCTGACCCCCTCTCTCATCTCCCCTCCAGATAGGAGATGCCAACATAGTCTCAAGTGTCTACTTGATCCAAGGAGCTCATTCTTCACCAGCATCTTTTTCTATCCCATTGTCCAGTCCAATCCATGTCTGAAGAGTTGGCTTTGGGAACTGTTCCTGTCTTGGGCTAACAGAAGGTCTGGGGGCCATGAACACCGGGGTGCTTCTAGTCTCAGTCAGACCATTAAGTCTTGCCTTTTTACGAGAACTTGGGGTCTGCATCCCACTGCTCTCCTGCTTCCTCAGGGGCTCTCTGTTGTGGTCCTTGTCAGGGCAGTCATGGTTGTAGCCAGGCACCATCTAGCTCTTCTGGTCTCAGGCTGATGTAGTCTCTGGTTTATGTGGCCCTTTCTGTCTCTTGGGCTTGTAATTACCTTGTGTCCTTGGTGTTCTTCATTTTCCTTTGATCCAGGTGGATTGAGACCAATTGATGCATCTTAGATGGCTGCTTGCTAGCGTTTAAGACCCAAGACCCCTCTCTCCAAAGTGGGATGCAGAATGTTTTCTTAAGAGATTTTATTATGCCAATTGACTTAGATGTCCCCTGAAACCATGGTCCCCAAACCCCCGCCCCTGCTACGCTGGCATTTGAAGCATTTAGTTTATTCTGGAAACTTCTTTGCTTTTCAGTTAGTCCAGTTGCGCTAACCTCGCCTGTATTGCGCGTTGTGTTTCTCATCACCTAAAGTAGTTCTTATCTACTAATTAGTGAATAACCCTCTCCCCCCGCCCCGTAACCATCAAAGAATATTTTCTTCTCCGTTTAAACTGTTTCTTGAGTTCTTATAATAGTGGTCTTATACAATATTTGTCCTTTTGCAACTGACTAATTTTGCTCAGCATAATGCCTTCCAGATTCCTCCGTGTTATGAAATGTTTCACAGACTCCTCACTGTTCTTTATCGATGCATAGTATTCCATTGCATGAATGTATCTTAATTTATTTATCCATTCATCCATTGATGGGCACCTTGGTTGCTTCCATCTTTTGCTGTTGTAAACAGTGCTGCAATGAACGTGGGTGTGCATATATCTGTTCATGCAAAGGCTCTTATTTCTCTAGGATATATTCCAAGCAGTGGGATTGCTGGATCGTATGGTAGTTCTATTTCTATCTTTTTAAGGAAGCACCATATTGATTTCCAATGTGGTTGTACCATTTCACATTCCCACCAGCAGTGTAGAAGTGTTCCAGTCTTTCCACAACCTCTCCGACATTTATTACTTTGTGTTTTTTGGATTAATGCCAATGGTTTATCAATTTTGTTAACTTTTTAAAAGAATGAGCTTTTAGTCTTGTTAATTCTTTCAACTGTTTTTCTGTTCTCTATTTCATTTAATTCTGCTCTAGTTTTTATTATTTGCTTTCTTCTTGTGCCTGAGGGTTTGTTTTGTTGCTCTCTTTCTATTTGTTCAAGTTGTAGGGATAAATCTTTGATTTGGGCCCTTTCTTCTTTTTGGATGTGTGCATTTATTGACTGCACCTCTGAGCATTGTTTTCGCTGGGTCCCCAAGTTTCTGATAGGAAGTGTTTTCATTCTCATTGGATTCTCTGAATTTCTTTATTCCGTTCTTAGTGTCTTCTATAATCCAGTCCTTTTGAGCAGGGTATTGTTCAGTGTCCAAGTGTTTGATTTCTTTTCCCTGCTTTTTCTGTTATTGATTTCTGCTTTTATGGCCTTATGGTCAGAGAAGATGCTTTGTAATATTTCAATGTTTTGGATTCTGCTAAGGCTTGCTTTATTACCTAATATTGGTCTATTCTAGAGAATGTTCCATGTACACTGGAGAAGAAAGTGTGCTTGGCTGCTGTTGTGTGGAGCACTTTGTATATGTCTCTGAGGACAAGCTGGTTGATTGTGGCATTTAGATCTTCCACGTCTTTATTGAGCTTCTTTCTGGATGTCCTCTCCTTCACCGAACGTGGTGTGTTGGAGTCTCCTACTATTATTGTGGAACTGTCTATCTCACTTTTCAATACTGATAGAGTTTGTTTCATATATCTCACAGCCCTGTCATTGGGTGCATGAATATTTAGCATGGTTATATCCTTCTGGTATATTGTCCCTTTAATCATTATATAGTGTCCTTCCTTATCCTTCATGATGGATTTAACTTTAAAGTCTATTTTGTCAGAAATTAATACTGCCACTCCTGCTCTTTTTTGATTGTTGTTTGCTTGATATATATATATTTTTTCCATTCTTTGAGTTTTAGTTTGTGTCTCTAAGGTGCATCTCTTGTAGGCAGCATATAGATGGATCATGTTTTTTAATCCATTCTGCCACTCTCTGTCTCTTTATTGGTGCATTTAGTCTATTTACATTCAGCATAATTATGGATAGGTATGAATTTAGTGCTATCATTTTTTATGTCTTTTTGTTGTTGTTGTTGACAGTTTCTTTCTCCCACTCAATTTTTTGTGCTGAGTAGTTTATCTTTGTATATTGTCTTTTCCTCATATTCGTTGTTGTTGATTTTGTTTCTGCTGAGTTTCTATTTTTTTCTTGTATTTTATTTTGATGTGTAGGATAGTTTGTCTCCTTTGTGGTTACCTTATTATTTACCCCTATATTTCTAAATTTAAACCTAACTTTTATTTCTTTGTATGGCCTTGTCTTCCTCTGCATATGAAAAATCTATGACTACATTTCTTAGATCCTCTTTATCGTCTTAATGTTATCTTCTTTTACATAATAACATTACTGTTTTCCTGTTTTGAGCATTTTTTTAAATCTTGATTAATTTTTGTGATTTCCCTGTCTGGGTTGACATCTGACTGTTCTGTCCAGTGTTCTAGTCTTGGGTTGATACTTGATATTATTGATTTTCTAAACAAAGAACTCCTTTAAGTGTTTCTTGTAGTTTTGGTTTGGTTTTTACTAATTTCCTAAACTCCTGTTTATCTAGAAATGTCCTAATTTCACCTTAATATTTGAGAGACAGTTTGTTGGATATATGATTCTTGGCTGGCAATTTTTTTCCATCAGTACTTTATATAAGTCATCCCATTGCCTTCTTGCCTGCATAATTTCTGTCTTATTGACTCTCCTTTGTAGGTGACTTTTCGTTTATCCATAGCTGCTTTTAAAATTCTCTCTTTATCTTTGGTTTTGGCAAGTTTGATTATAATATATCTTGGTGACTTTCTTTTAAGATCTACCTTATGTGGAGTTCGATGAGCATCTTGGATAGATATCTTCTCATTTTTCATGATATCAGGGAAGTTTTTTGCCAACAAATCTTCAAAAATTCTCTCTGTATTTTCTGTTATCCCTCCCTGTTCTGGTACTCCAATCACTCGTAGGTTATTTCTCTTGATAGAGTCCCACATGATTCTTAAGATTTCTTTATTTAAAAAAAATTATTTTATCTGATTTTTCTTCAAATGTTGGTGCCAAGTGCTTTATCTTCAAGCTCACCAATTCTGCCTTCCACTTGCTCAATTCTGCTCCTTTGACTTTCTACTGAGTTGTCTAAATCTGTAATTTTATTGTTAATCTTCTGAATTTCCGATTGCTATCTATGGATTTTTCCAGCATATTAAATTTTTCATTATGTTCCTGAATAACCTTTTTAATTTCTTCAACTGCTGCATCTGTGTGTTCCTTGGCTTGTTCTGCATATTGCCTGATTTCCCTCCTGATGTCTTGAAGGGTTCTGTATATTAATCTTTTGTATTCTGCATCCGGTAATTCCAGGAAGGCACCTTCATCTAGAAGATCCCTTGATTCTTTGTTTTGAGAGCTAGTTGAGGTGATCATGATCTGTTTCTTCATGTGACTTGATATCGACTGTTGTCTCTGAGCCATCTAGAAGTTTTTATATTAGTTTATTTTATATTTGCTTACTGTATCATAGCTACTTGCTTTGTTTTGTTTTGATATGCCCAGATGGGTTGCTTGAGTGAGCTGGCTTGATTATCTTCACCTTTGGAGTTCTGACGTCCTGTCTCCAGATGGCTTGAGCTTTTATCAGGTATATCAGCCTAGGAGTCCATTCAATTTTCTTGTATGAATTCCACTCCAGGTAGCTGCTCATCAAGTTTGTGGTACAGGCTCTGTCCTAAAGTCTTAGAGGGACAGGGGTGATTGGTGTAGGTACTGGTGTCTGGCTGCAGCAGGGGGTCACACTCTGAACAAGGCAGGGGGCTGAGAATCATCTCTCAAGTGTCTATGAAGAAAGTGTGTCCCTGTTCCCTAGAGCATACAGGTGGGGGGTTCTGCAGATGTACCATGGGCACCCAATGTTTTTGGTTGTAAGGACTGGGAGATACCAGTTATCCTTGGATGCCTGTCATGGGTGGCTGGGTGACCTGAGTGGAGCCACCAGTCCTTAGGTTCCTGATGTGGATAGGTGAGGACCCTGTTTAATTAGCAAAGTGGTATCAAACATCAAACACCCACCTCTCCACTGCACAGCTGAAACAGTTGTAGTCTGCCAACAAGGGCCTATTCTCTTGGAATAAACCCACACAGGTCCATGCAGGGGGGAAAGGTAGTCAAAGTCCAAGGACTGTTTATGCCTGGGTAGGAGCCACTTCTGTCCTGAGCTTCCCCGGTTAGTGGAGCTGGAAATTATCTTTTCCCCCAATTACAAATTTATTCCTTCTCCAAGGCTGGGAGGATGGCTCTAGGTGCTCAGCAGGGCCAATCTCAGGCCCAGAGAAATCAACAGCTGCTGAAGCTGGCTTCTGGGTGTGGGGGGGGGGGTGCAGTAAAATATATGCAAGTACTTAGCTTTTGCTGAGAGCACCATTCTTGTCTGGTTCTGGAGATTTGAGTAATCTTTGTGGCTGGCTGCCTCTCCCTAAGGGAATTGCAGCCAAACACTAGTACCAGCCTGCCTCAGCCGCTCCCAGGAAAGGTGCCTTAAGGCTCCCAGCGATTCAGGTCCGGTAACTCCTCTCTGCTTCTGAACTGTCTCTTTCTCCATTTTCTTACTTTGCCTTTGATGTTCAGGGCTCCCAGTTTGTCATAAATATACTCTTTCACTTGTTTTTTTAGGGCTTTGTTGCAAGAGGGCTCTCCAGAAGAGTCTGTCTATTCCGTCTTCTTGGTCCCACCTCTTGGGACCTTTGTGGTAGGTAAATTATTTTGAAAGGAAAACAGTATTCATTTCCAAATGGCCACATTAACTCTCTGTTAATTAATGATTGACAACAATTTTGTTTGTTCACAAAGGATGACAAATTTACTTCAAGAATCATTCAAATGTGGAAATAATAGTTTCAGCTACAGAACACAAACACAGGATTTGGAATATGGGCATCTTATTAGGCCTACAAAAACTGCATGGAAGAACAAATATTACTCAAGTTCCTCCTCAATTCCTGGTTCTTTTTCCCGTGGCAAAGAGCTTCCAAAGTATGTATGTGGACATATATTTTATTTGTAGACCTAGTTTCTCTTCCATTCAGAAATACTGTAATCATAAAAAAACCCAAAAAACAAAAAAACACAAACCTTTTGTTGTCGAGTCAATTCTGACTCATATAGAACCTATAGGACGGAGTTGAACCACCACATAGGGTTTCCAAGGATCGGCTGGTGGATTTGGTTAGCAGCCGAGCTCTGAGCCACTGTACTGCCAGGGCTCCTTCATCATAATGTTGTTGTTGTTGTTAGGTGCCGTCGAGTGGATTCCCACTCATAGTGACCCTAAGTACAAAGAATGAAACACTGCCCTCTCCCATGCCACCCTCACAATCATTGTTATGCTTGAGCATAACATTGTTGCAGCCACTGTGCCAATCCATTTCATTGAGGGCCTCCCTTTTTTTTGCTGACCCTCTCTTTTATCAAGCATGAAGTCCTTCTCCAGGGACTGGTCCCTCCTGATAACATGTCCAAAATACATGAGACCAAGTCTTGCCATACTTGCTTCTAATGAGTATTCAGGGTGTATTTCTTCCAAGACAAATTTGTTCATTCTTTTGGTAGTTCACAGTATATTCAATATTCTTCACCAACAACCTAATTCAAAAGCATCAATTACACTTCAGTCTTCCTTATTTATTGTCCAGCTTTCACATGCATATGAGGCAAGAGAAAATACCATGGCTTGGGTCAGGCACACCTTAGTCCTTAAAGTGGCATTTTTGCTTTTCAACACTTTAAAGAGATCTTTTGCAGCAGATTTGCCCAATGCAATGTGTCGTTTGATTTTCTGACTGCTGCTTTCATGGACATTGATTGTGGATCCAAGTAAAATGAAATCCTTGACAACTTCAATCTTTTCTCCGTTGATCATGATGTTGCTTAGTGGTCCAGCTGTGAAGATCTTTGTTTTCTTTATGCTGAGGTGTAATCCATACTGAAAGCTATTTTCTTTGATCTTCATCATAAGAGCTTCAAGTCCTCTTCACTTTTCAGCAAGCAAGGTTGTATCACCTGCATAATGCAGGTTTGTTAATGAGTCTTCCTCAAAATAGTAGTTGATATTTATACAGCCCTTACGATGCGCCAGGCACTGCCCTAAGTGCTTCACATATATTCATTTATTTAGTCATCACGACAACCCTATGAGATGGATACTCTTATTAGGTCCATTTTACATGTAAGGGAATTGGGTCCTGAGTGATTAAGTGATTTGCCCAAGGATACACAGCTGATAAATGGTGAAGCCATGGCTTTTACTCAGGCAGTCTCAGTTTGTCCCTGCTTAATCAGTCAAATGCAGGGATAGTTGGACAGCAACTGCTGTTACAGCATGCCAAAATCATATGCAAGTTTACCATTATTTAAAAATAATAGCTTATGGAGACCAGACTATATACTAGATTCTATGGTGATCTTCAAGGAGCCCTAGTAGTGCAGCAGTTAAGTGCTTGGCTGCTAACCTAAAGGTTCATGTTTTGAACCCACCAGCTGCTCTATGGGAGAAAAATGTGGCAGTCTGTTTCTGTAAAGATTTACAGCCTTGGAGACCATATGGGGCAGTTCTACTGTGTCCTATAGGGTCACTAAGAGCTGGAATCAACTTGACAGCGATGGGTTTGGTTTTGGGTTTGTGGTGATTTTTTTGAGGAGCCCTGGTGGTGCAGTGGTTAAGAGCTCAGACTACCAACCAAAAGGTCAGAAGTTCAAATCCACCAGGTGTTCCTTGGAAACCCTATGGGGCAGTTCTACTCTGTCCTATAGGGTCGCTATGAGTAGGAATCAACTCGACAGCAATGGGTGATCTTTTAGATTTATTTAATATCCATAATAACCTAAATATTGCTATGATGCCCATATTTTTGACCACTACCCTACATCATATAGTGGTGCTTCAGAGTTGTTTCACCTTGAATTTCTTAGATATCTGTAAGGATAATTATTTCCACATGGGGTGGTTTAATATCTATGTTAGGTGCAGTTTTTAGTTAATAATAGATAAGCAATGTCAACAAGTCTAAACAAATGAGGCGAAATCATTTAATTTGCTTCAAAGACTCACGTAATCCAGGAAACATGCCCCTAGGCTAGATGGTCCAGATTCCTTCAGTTGGGAGGAGGAGAGCAGATCATCCATTTCCCATGGCTCAAGCCCCACCGAGCCCTGGACAACTCCTTCTCTTTGCCAGTCCATCACGTCATACTTATAAGCGCAGACTTTGGGGTTGTACAAACCTGGATTAAAAACCGCTTTCAACCCAGTTGCCCTGTGAAAGCCACATAGGCTCATCTGTGAAGTAGGAACACAAATAATAATCTACCCTCCAGGGTGTTGTAAAGATTTACTAAGATTATGTGTGCAAAGCAGTTAACTAACGTAGGATTTGTCACATTGTCAGTGCTCAACAATGTGTTAACATCAGCAGAAATAGTTATTGGTATTTTATTACAGTGTATTTAAAAGGAAACAAAAGGCAGGTTTTTTAAAATCTGTATTTTTCAACAGAAATAGCAGATAACTCTCAGTCCCATATGTAATGGATAAACACAAATAATGGATCACAGAGTTCATCATGAAAGAAATTGTAACAAAATCGAAGAATGGGTATCGTCAATAATACAGTCTTACCAAAATACAACAAAATTTGAAAGCAGCAACTATCAAGATAACCAAAGAGCCTATGTATTTTATAAGCATTTTAAAAATTACAAAAAAAAAAAAAAACTTGAAAATACTTCATGGGTTGAAGAAAATATCATAAAGTGAAATTTAAAATATTTTGAACTGAATAACAATAAAACACTATCAAAAACTGAGGGAGGTAGCTAAAGCAACGCATAGAGGGCAATTTTTGGCTTTAAATGCACATTCCGACTCGTAGTGACCCTAAGTACAACAGAAGGATACACTGCCCTGTCTTGCGCCATCCTCACTATCGTTATACTTGAGCCCATTGTTGCAGCCACTGTGTCAATCCATCTCGTTGAGGGTCTTCCTCATTTTTGCTGACTCTCCGCTTTACCAAGCATGATGTCCTTCTCCAGGGACTGATCACTCCTGACAACATGTCCAAAGTACATGAGGTGAAGTCTCATCATCCTCACTTCTAAGGAGTGTTCTGGCTGTACTTCTAAGACAGATTTGTTCATTCTTCTGTCAATCCATGGTATATTCCAAATTCTTTGCCAACACCATAATTCAAAGACATTAATTCTTCAGTCTTTCTTATTCATTGTCCAGCTTTTGCATGCATATGTTGTTGTTGTTGTTAGGTGCTGTCGAGTTGATTCTGACTCATAGCAACCCTATATACAACAGAATGATACACTGCCCGGTCCTGCACCATGCTCACAATCATTGTTAGGCTTGAGCCCGTTGTTGTAGCCACTGTGTCAATCCATCTCATTGAAGGTCTTCCTCTTTTTCACTGACCCTCTACTTTACCAAGCATGATATCCTTCTCCAGGAACTGATCCCTCCTGATAACATGTCGAAAGTATGTGAGACAAAGTCTCGCCATCCTTGCCTCTAAGGAGCATTCTGGTTGTATTTCTTCCCAGATGGGTTTGTTAGTTCTTTTGGTAGTTCATGATATGTTCAACATTCTTCCTCAATACCGCAATTCAAAGGTGTCAATTATTCTTCAGTCTTCCTCACTCATTGTCCAATATTCACACGCATATGGAAAAAAAGAAAACGCCATGGCTTGGGTCAGGTGCACCTTAGTCTTCAGGATGACATCTCTGCTTTTCAACACTTTAGAGAGGTCTTTTGCAGCAGAATTGCCCAATGCAATGTGTCATTTGATTTTTTGACTGCTGCTTCCATGGGTGTTGATTGTGTGTCCAAGTAAAATGATATCCATGACAACTTCAATCTTTTCTCCATTTATCATGATGTTGCTTATTGTTCCAGTTGTGAGGGTTTTTGTTTTCTGTATGTTGAGGTATAACCCATACTGAAGGCTGTGGTCTTTGATCTTCATTAGTAAGTGCTCCAAGTCCTCTTCACCTTCAGCAAGCAAGGTTGTGTCATCTGCATAATGCAGGTCGTTAATGAGGCTTCCTCCAATCCTGATGCTGAATTCCTCTTCATATAGTCTAGTTTCTGGGATTATTTGCTCAGTATACAGATTGAACGGGTATGGTGAAAGGATACAACCCTGACACACACTTTTCCTGACTTTAAACCATGCAGTATGCCTTTTTCTGTTCGAACAACTGCCTCTTGATCTATGTACAAGTTCCTCATGACCAAAATTAAGTGTTCTGGAATTCCCACTCTTCTTGTGTTTATGAGGTGATTGAAAATACCATGGCTTGGGTCAGGTGCACCTTAGTCCTCAAAGTGACAGGTGGAGAAATATTGAAATTGTCAAGGATTTCATTTTACTTGGATCCACAATCAACATCCATGGAAGCAGCAGTCAAGAAATCAAATGACGCATCGCACTGGGCAAATCTGCTGCAAAAGATCTCTTTAAAGAGTTAAAAAGATGTCACTTAGAGGACTAAGAGCAGTAGAACAAATCCCAAAAGATAAAGACAGGAATAATTAAGATACGATCAGGAGTGATGAAATAGCATTTAAAAAATACCACAAGGGAGTAAAAAACCCCAAATTTGAGAAGTCTAAGTTTCCTCATCTACAGAAAGGAGGTATTAATATTGACCTCCCAATACCCATCTGTCAGTTTGTCTTACTGCAGTGGCTTGCATGTTGCTATGATGCTGGAAGCTATGCCCCCTGGTATTTCAAATACCAACTGGGTCACCCAAGGTGGACAGGTTTCAACAGAGTTTCCAGACTAAGACAGACTAGGAAGACTACTTCCAAAAGGTAGCCAGTGAAAATCCTATGGAGCACTACAGAATATTGTCCAATATACTCCTTGAAGATGATCCCCATAGGTCAGAAGGCACTCAAAATACGCAGTAGCTACAATGATGGTCTGGAGCATACTACCAATGATCCCAAAGATGGTATAGGACCGGGTGACGTTTCATTCTGTCGTACGTGGAGCCACCATGAGTCAGAGCTAACTCCACGTAACTAACAAAAACAATAATATTGACTTCTAGGTGAAGCTGTGAAGCTTACATGCCATAGTCTGTGCAAGGGCACTTTGTAAATGGCAAAGAACTATTGATAGGCACTTCCATTTTTATTCATTTATTCAACGTACATTTATTAGTTACTGATCTGTGTCAGGCAATCTGCCTGGTGGTGTGGGTACCTTCCCTTTGTGGAGTTCACCCTCTTCTGGGAGAAGCAGATATTAACCCAACAACACTTCAAACCAGTGGCGGCTGCGAAGGAGGCGTGCACTGAGTGATGTGTGTGCGCCGGGTGTGACCTGCTCAAAGACAGTAGGGAGCTTTTGCTGGAAAACAAGGCTAAACACAGATCAGGAGACAGAGCATAGGGAGCTGTGCTCTAAGCAAAGCAAAGGGAAGTGCATGTGGTGTGTGTAAGGGACAGAGAAAGGCCAGTGAGGCTGAAGCATAGTGGGGTGGGGTGTGGAGGGAGGCGAGGCTACAAGTGTAGGAAGGAGCTGTGCAGGCTCTTGTGGCCATGTTTGGGTTCTTGCTTTCTAAGAGCAGTGGGAGACTGTTGCAGTGTTTTTATTTTCTCATTAGTTTTTTTTTTTTTACATTTCTATTGTGATTTTTTTTTTTTTTTTTATTTCTTAAGGTACTTTTTTTTTTTTTAGAGCAGTTTTAGGCTTACAGGAAATTTGCTCAGAAAGCACAGAGAGTTCCCATGTGCCTCCTACACCCTCCATGGTTTCTCCTATTATTAACATCTTGTGTTAATACTAGTGTGGTGCCCTGGTAGCCTAGTAGTTAAGTGTTGGGCTGCTAACCAAAACATCGGTAGTTCAAATCCACCAGCCGCTCCTTGGAAACCCTAGGGGGCAGTTCTGCTCTGTCCTATAGGGTTGTTATGAGTCAGAATAAACTTGATGTCAATAGTTCTATTTGGTTTTTGGTTGTATTAGTGTGGTACAATTGACAAAGGAATATTGATACATTATTAGTATCTATTTTTTTATATTAGTTATAGTCCATAGTTTACATTAGTGGTCACTCTTTGTGTTGTACAATCCTATAGGTTTTGACAAATGCATAGTATCATGTGTCCACCATGACAGCATCATACAAAATAGTTTCACTGCCCTAAAAATGCCCTGTGCTCCACCTGTTCATGCCTCCCCTTTAGCCCTGAAGCCTTAGCAACCACTGATCTTTTCACCGTCTCTGTAGTTATGCTTTTTCCAGAATGTTACACATAGTTGGACTCCTACAGTATGTAGCTTTTCTAGACTGGCTTCTTTCACTTAGAAACATGCATTTAAGATTCCTCCATGCCTTTATGTAGTGTGTTGCAGTGTTTCAATTAGGGAAGAGAACAGATTAGAAGGAGCCAGAATGAATGCAGGGGCTAGTTAGAAGACCAGTGCATGGTCCAGGTGAGAGGTGAGATGACAGTGGCTTGAATTAAGATGACAGAGGTAGAGATGAGGAGTGGCTGGATTTGAGAGATATTTCAAAGATAAAATCTAAATGTATGCCGTACAGCATACATTTAGAACAGAGATTAGGATAGCCTAACAGCTCTCATTGAAAAGGATGTTTTGAGGAGTACCTCTCTGGTAGTAGTCTTTGGATGTGGACCTAATGGTTGACCTATCAGAAAAGGGCACCGAAATGCTATCCTTTGTGTATCTTGGAGGAGTCCCTGGGTGGTGTAAACGGTTAAGTGTTCAACTACAACTGAAAGGTTGGCAGTCCAAATCCACCCAGAGGTGCCTATGAAGTAAGGCCTGGCAACCTGCTTCTGAAAGATCACAGCCTTTAAAACCCTATGGAGTTCAGTTCTACTCTGCACTCATGGGGTCACCATGAGTCAAAATCATCTCAACCCAAGTGGACAGCAACAGCATCTTGGGTCAAAAGACTGCAAAGCTGCTGGTTCACTGGCCATGACATCAGCTTCTGCCTCTGGTCTGGCACACTCTGACTAGGAGTGTCCTGCTGCATTTTATCGGAGAAATTGGCTGCTCTGACTGCTGCTATGCTTGGTTTAATTTTCCTTCTTTCTGTAGTGATGCAATATACCCAGAGGCCCACTGTATATTATTAAACTTTTAGTAAGTCCCATAAATAATGCCCTACTTGTTGAAAACATTTACTATTTAGAATTTTTATGATTAGATTTCTTTCATAAATGCAAGACTTACCTTGAAGTTGAAAACAATGAGAAAAGTTATAAGGCATGAATGTTCTGCTAATAGCCCAAACTTGAGTAATTGCATGTTAATTTTGGAGATGTGGGTAATAGCTGCAGTCAGGAAAAATGGGGAATCTTAATGGGTTATGTGTACAATATCTTCATGATAGAGCTTTCTGGGAAGGTGTGCCACTTATTCATCAAATTTGATTCTACTTCCTGTTGGGCACACGACTGGACTACATTTCCCAGCCTCCTATGCAGTTGGTGCAGGCCATGTGACTGAATTTGGCAAATGGAATGTGAGTGGAACTAATGTGGTTCATTTCTGGGACTGGCCCAGAAAAATTTCTCACACAAGAGCCTTAGTCTTTCTTCACATCTGCCCGCTAGATGTTGACTCATCAAATGGTTGTGGGTATCAGCTATCGAAGGTGGCAGAGACTGTATCAGCCTGGTTCCATGAATGACCACCTGGGGCACACCACCTCCAGTTGGACTTTACATACGTGAGGAATAAACTTCTATGATGTTAAGTCACTGAGATTTGGCATTTATCTGTCACAGCAGTGAAAACACACACTCATCTGTGACTAGCTAAGTGTCATTGAATCAGGTGGTCACGGTTTAAGAATTCCTTAAAAAACGACTTGTGTTTCCAAGCATCTATTTTCAGTGAACAGAAGATTTCAAAAGGTGGCTCAGGAAGGCAAAGTAAAGGGAAGAAAATACTCGGCATTTCTCAAGGTGAAAGAACTGAAGAAAAAATTCAAGCCTTTAGTTGTAATATTGAAGGATTCTAGGGGGAAAATATTAAAAAACACAGGAAGCATCAAAAGAAGATGGAAGAAATACACAGAGTCACTATACCAAAAAGAATTGATTGACGTTCAGCCATTTCAGAAGGTAGCATATGATCAGGAACCAATGTTACTGAAGGAAGAAGTCCAAGCTGTGCTGAAGGTATTGGGGAAAAACAAGTCTCCAGGAATTGACAGAATAACAACTGAGATGTTTCAACAAGTGGATGCAGTACTGGAAGGGCTCGCTTGTCTGTGCCAAGAAATTTGGAAGACAGCTATCTAGCTAACCTACTGGAAGAGATCCATATTTATACTTATTCCCAAGAAAGGTGATCCAACCAAATGTGGAAATTATTGAACAATATCATTAATATCACAGCAAGTAAAATTTTGCTGAAAATCATTCAAAAGCAGCTGCAGCAGTACATCGACAGGGAACTGCCAGAAATTCAAGCCAGATTCAGAAGAGGACATGGAACAATGGATATCATTGCTGAAGTCAGATGGATCTTGGCTGAAAGCAGAGAATACCAGAAAGATGTTGATCTGTGTTTTATTGACTATGCAAAAGCATTTGACGGTGTGGATCACAACAAATTATGGATAACCTTGTGAAGAACGGAAATTCCAGAACACTTAATTGTGCTCATGAGGAACCTGTACATAAACCAAGAGTCAGTTGTTCAAACAGAACAGGGGGATATTGTGTGGTTTGAAGTCAGGAAAGGTGTGCATTAGGATTGTATCCTTTCATCATACCTATTCAATCTGTATGCTGAGCAAATAATCCGAGAACCTGGATTATATGAAGAAGATCTGGGCACCAGGATTGGGGAAAGACTCATTAACAACCTGCAGTATGCAGATGACACAACCTTGCTTGCTGAAAGTGAAGAGGCCTTGAAGTACTTACTGATGGAGATCAAAGATCACAGCCTTCAGTATGGATTGCACCTCAACATAAAGAAAACAAAGATCTTCACAGCTGGACCACTAAGCAACATCATGATAAACGGAGAAAAGATCGAACTTGTCAAGGATTTCATTTTACATGGATCCATAATCAACACCCATGGAAGGAGTAGTCAAGAAACGAAATAATGCATTGCTTTGGGAAAATCTGCTGCAAAAGGCCTCTTTAATGCGTTGAAAAGCAAAGATGTCACCTTGAATACTAAGGTGTGCATGTGAAAGCTGAATGATGAATAAGGAAGACCGAAGAAGAATTGATGCCTTTGAATTGTAGTGTTGGGGAAGAATATTGAATATACCATGGGCTGTCAAAAGAACGAAGAAATCTGTCCTGGAAGTACAACCAGAATGCTCGTTGGAAGCAAGGATGGTGAGACTACGTCTCACACACTTTGGGCATATTATCAGGAGGGATCACCCCCTGGAGAAGCACATCATCCTTGGTATAGGGTCAGCGGAACAGAAGAAGACCCTCAATGAGATGTATTGACACAGTGGCTGCAACAATGGGTTCAACATTTCAACGATTTTGAGGATGGTGCAGGACGGGGCAGCATTTTGTTCTGTTAATACATAGGGTCGCTATGAGTTGGAACCAACTAGACATTTTCAGTGTATTGGGCCATTCTCACTCTACTGTTCTTTCAGGTTTTAGTGGTTCAGTTTTTCTCAAGTATTCTCACCAAAATACCAGCAATATTACAATAATTCCTTTGTGTTGTTTTACAAAGAAGATCCCTTTTCAACAACCAACTAACCATTCATCCAATAAAAGCAGCCAGTCAATCAGTCAATCAATTAGTGGCACTGTGAAGGACAGAGAGGTCCCTACTAAGAATTTACACTGTAGCCAAGAAGATGGGTCTAATTAATGGTCATTGCCAGGTAAGATGGAGTTAATGGCTCAGCTCTACCGAGAGACTGTAGATGCTATAGCTAGTACTTTAATAAGTTCCTCTCCTTCCATCTTTTTGTCCCCAAGACCAGATAGTTTCCCACAGGCATTTTTTTCTACTTGATGCTTAGGATGGTTTGATGTGGATATGTGGCTGGAAGCTAACAAGTAGAAGATTTCCATTTCTCTATGTGACCCAATTTCTCTGCCTTTATAATGAAGGCGTGACTAAAGCTGACATCTCTCTGCTGGCTTTGGAAATACAGCGAGACCCCACTGAGCTAGGTAGGAATCAGGGAAATTTGACTGACAGGAATATCTCCTGCCAAGCAACACATCCACTTCCAAGGGAGCGTCTTACTCAAGGGAAATTACCTCAGAACAGGATGTGTGTGCTGGGACAGGCTCAGCCCTTTGTTTTCTTTGAGAGGGTCATTAGGCTAGAACAAGTGGGTAACAGAGCTAAATACTTAAAGCCCTTGAAACCCTCTGGGTTAGTGCTTTAATGGGTTGCCTCACACAGCAGCTGAGTGTCTCATTGTTCTGTACATCCCCAATCTCTGCTTTGCCTGTTGGTCTATTTGTCTTCAAAGCCCACACCTTGGCTGATCATACTTGTCACTCATTAAAATTCTTTAGAGTGTCCTAGTGAAGTGTTTCTGTTAGGATGTTCTGTTGGCTGTAGGTAGCAGAAAACCCAAATAAAATGGCTTGAATAGTAAGATTTATCCCTTTACTTACCAGGAGGTTATGGGTGCTGTTCCTGTTCCTACCTAAGTGTAACCCTTCCAAATATTGTGTTGGTACTGTTGGATCTCGCCTACTTAAGGACTTCGCTTGTGCTACTATCCCTTTTTCTTCAAAATCAAATTTCCACTCTACTGGGTAATGTGTATACACAGTGGCACATAAAACACCGCGAAACACTTCCAGGCCTAAAAGTATGATTTCTCTGATCTCCTTTATAGCAAAACTTATTACTTAAGAACAGGTTATTAGTCTAAGATAATAATCCCTTTGTTAGCAAGTCTGGGACGGTTAATGTCTCCAAGATTTAGATTCAGTAAGATATCTCATTCAATGGGAAGTTGGCCTTTACCTTAATAACATATTATTCAAGAAATATGAAACCTAGTTTTTTTTTTTATCTTCATGTTAGTACAGGTATTGACCAATTATTGCTCTGTGGAAACTACGTGAAACCAGAACTGCCTGTGTATTGCTTGCGAGTGTTTGACGTTAGGTTGAACATATGTCCTGTCTAGTAACTGCTTTCTTGGCTTTGTGTCATTAGCCCTAGAATTTGATCAGATGTCTGACATTCCAGTCCCATCTTTACTGAGATTGAATCCATGATTTGATGGATTCCTGTTATGAGAATGAAGTGTTGGGTGAACAGTTTATGCCTGTAAATCTAGACTCCAAATCAATCAGCAGAGATGACAAACACGACATGCTTACTTATGGTACTAAACCAAAGCCAGAAATTGACTTGAAATACCATTCAAAATATCTCAAGTTGAGAAATATTTTGTTTCAGTTAAACAGGGTTAGAAAAGACATCCTTTAAATTTTGATTGCTTTTATTCTATAATAGTATATTATTTGCTCCAAAGACATAGAGATATTGGCCAAAGCAGCATAGGTTTGAATTGGTTTTGGGTATCTCTATTTAAAGTAGAAATATTTGGAATCCATTTTGAAATTCGGCTTAACCAAAAACTGTAGAGTCTAGGGTTTTACTATCTTGAGGTATAAAGGGTGCTTTCCCCTCTGGACATCTTGGCACCCTCCTGGCTCTGCAATTTGTTTGCTGTGTACGCTTGTGCAAGTTCCTTAGCCCTTCTGGTCCTCATCTTTTTTTTTTTTTAATTAACTTTTATTGAGCTTCAAGTGAACGTTTACAAATCAAGTCAGTCTGTCACATATAAGTTTATATACATCTTACTCCGTACTCCGAATTGCTCTCCCCCTAATGAGTCAGCCCTTCCAGTCTCTCCTTTCGTGACAATTTTGCCAGCTTCCAACTCTCTCTATCCTCCCATCCCCACTCCAGACAGGAGATGCCAACACAGTCTCAAGTGTCCACCTGATATAATTAGCTCACTCTTCATCAGCATCTCTCTCCTACCCACTGTCCAGTCCCTTTCATGTCTGATGATTTGTCTTCGGGGATGGTTCCTGTCCTGTGCCAACAGAAGGTTTGGCGACCATGACCGCCGGGATTCCTCTAGTCTAAGTCAGACCATTAAGTATGGTCCTTTTATGAGAATTTGGGGTCTGCATCCCACTGATCTCCTGCTCCCTCAGGGGTTCTCTATTGTGCTCCCTGTCAGGGCAGTCATCGATTGTGGCCAGGCACCAACTAGTTCTTCTGGTCTCAGGATGCTGTAGGTCTCTGGTTCATGTGGCCCTTTCTGTCTCTTGGGCTCTTAGTTGTCATGTGACCTTGGTGTTCTTCATTCTCCTTTGATCCAGGTGGGTTGAGACCAATTGATGCATCTTAGATGGCCGCTTGTTAGCATTTAAGACCCCAAACGCCACATTTCAAAGTGGGATGCAGAATGTTTTCATAATAGAATTATTTTGCCAATTGACTTAGAAGTCCCCTTAAACCATGGTCCCCAGACCCCCGCCCTTGCTCCGCTGACCTTTGAAGCATTCATTTTATCCTGGAAACTGCTTTTGGTCCAGTCCAATTGAGCTGACCTTCCATGTACTGAGTGTTGTCCTTCCCTTCACCTAAAGCAGTTCTTATCTACTAATTAATCAGTAAAAAACCATCTCCCTCCCTCCCTCCCTCCCCCCCTCGTAACCACAAAAGTATGTGTTTATACTATTTCTCAAGATCTTATAATAGTGGTCTTATACAATATTTGTCCTTTTGCCTCTGACTGATTTCGCTCGGCATAATGCCTTCCAGGTTCCTCCATGTTATGAAATGTTTCACAAATTCGTCACTGTTGTTTATCGATGCGTAGTATTCCATTGTGTGAATATACCATAATTTATTTACCCATTCATCCGTTGATGGACACCTTGGTTGCTTCCAGCTTTTTGCTATTGTAAACAGAGCTGCAATAAACATGGGTGTGCATATATCTGTTTGTGTGAAGGCTCTTGTTTCTCTAGGGTATATTCCGAGGAGTGGGATTTCTGGGTTGTATGGTAGTTCTATTTCTAACTGTTTAAGATAACGCCAGATAGATTTCCAAAGTGGTTGTACCATTTTACATTCCCACCAGCAGTGTGTAAGAGTTCCAATCTCTCCGCAGCCTCTCCAACATTTATTATTTTGTGTTTTTTGGATTAATGCCAGCCTTGTTGGAGTGAGATGGAATCTCATCGTGGTTTTAATTTGCATTTCTCTAATGGCTAATGATCGAGAGCATTTTCTCATGTATCTGTTAGCTGCCTGAATATCTTCTTTAGTGAAATGTGTGTTCATATCCTTTGCCCACTTCTTGATTGGGTTGTTTGTCTTTTTGTGGTTGAGTTTTGACAGAATCATATAGATTTTAGAGATCAGGCTCTGGTCGGAGATGTCATAGCGGAAAATTCTTTCCCAGTCTGTAGGTGGTCTTTTTACTCTTTTGGTGAAGTCTTTAGATGAGCATACGTGTTTGATTTTTAGGAGCTCCCAGTTATCTGGTTTCTGTTCGTCATTTTTGGTAATGTTTTGTATTCTGTTTATGCCTTGTATTAGGGCTCCTAAGGTTGTCCCTATTTTTTCTTCCATGATCTTTATCGTTTTAGTCTTTATGTTTAGGTCTTTGATCCACTTGGAGTTAGTTTTTGTGCTTGGTGTGAGGTATGGGTCCTGTTTCACTTTTTTGCAAATGGACATCCAGTTATGCCAGCACCATTTGTTAAAAAGACTATCTTTTCCCCAGTTAACTGACACTGGGCCTTTGTCAAATATCAGGTGCTCATATGTGGATGGATTTATATCTGGGTTCTCAATTCTGTTCCACTGGTCTATGTGCCTGTTGTTGTACCAATACCAGGCTGTTTTGACTACTGTGGCTGTATGATAGGTTCTGAAATCAGGTAGAGGCCTCCCACTTTCTTCTTCTTTTTCAGTAATGCTTTACTTATCTGAGGCTTCTTTCCCTTCCATATGAAGTTGGTGATTTGTTTCTCCATCACGTTAAAAAATGACATTGGAATTTGGATCGGAAGTGCATTGTATGTATAGATGGCTTTTGGTAGAATAGACATTTTTACTATGTTAAGTCTTCCTATCCATGAGCAAGGTATGTTTTTCCACTTAAGTAGGTCCTTTTTAGTTTCTTGTAGTAGTACTTTGTAGTTTTCTTTGTGTAGGTCTTTTACATCTTTGGTAAGATTTATTCCTAAGTATTTTATCTTCTTGGGGGCTACTGTGAATGGTATTGATTTGGTTATTTCCTCTTCGATGTTCTTTTTGTTGATGTAGAGGAATCCAAGTGATTTTTGTATGTTTATCTTATAACGTGAGACTCTGCCAAACTCTTCTATTAGTTTCAGTTGGTCCTCATCTTTTCATCAATAAAAATAGAGTGTTGGTGTAGTTGATCTCCAAGGTTCCTTCCAGCTCTAAAACCCTATGATTCTCTAAGAGGGGACCCCTTTACAACAGACCACCCACGTGACAAGTGAACTCCCTAGGACCTGCTCATCGTCTGACCTGTGAGAACATGCAGCAGTAGGCAGTTGCAATGTAATCACGAGCAAGGGCAGACTGCTAAGCAAAACAGTCAAAACAGAAACTTGGAACTGAAGTAGATTTATTTCTAAGAAGTATTTTTCCGTTTTCTCTGGCAAGTTTTCTCTCAAGTACAGTCAACTGAAAATGTACCAGTTGGATGGACACAGGGCCTGTCTACTCGGGGAGGCTTTGGAGCCCTGGGCACCTCCTGGTAGCACCTCCTATCATCCCCGTTGCCATCAGCTCTTCTGAGGGGATGCTGGCTGGACTGTGGTGCTCCTTAGCAGGAGATCAAGTCCCCTTGATCCCTTTTTGCTCAGTCAGGAGGCCAGCCCTCCCCGCTCCTGGCAGAGGAAGAGTGTGTCCCCAGAGAATGCCCAGGGAAAGGGGACACATCTAAGGAGAATGGCGTGTTTATGATGAACTGGGTGAAGGAAAGTGCTGGGTGGTTTCCTGAGTGTGAGAGCATCGGCCAGTTGATTTTTGCCGAAACAATATCCCTTAGCTTAAAAAATGACATGGCCTTCTAAGCCAGGAGTTTAGCGAGCTCAGTCCCAGATGACTTCACGTGGATGGTGACAGTGGCTTTAGTCATAATAAATAGCTCTTTAGCAAAACGTCTGCCCAATTCCATTTTCTCTGCTTTGTAGTTTTGAGGTGTGAAAGCAAGAGACAGGAGGCTTTCCTTTGGGAAATGTGTTTCAAACTTGAGAAGCTTAGGAGGGTTTAAAGGTCTCTTTATATATAATATATTTTCTTAGCATATTTGACACCCATAAGGGTGAAAGAACAAATTATCCTAATCTTGTGACCTTCTCACTTTGAGGATCTCCTAAGAAGGTTGATGTGTCTGTCCTGTGAGAGCTATTAGTAAATAGATGGCAGATCTGAAGGTAATCTTCTTTGTGGAGTGTGGATGGGTGCTCTTAACACTTCAGGTGCCTCTAAGATCGGATGCCCTTGGTTTATGCATACTTGGGTATGGGCAACATTTTTTTCTCCTGATCCAGAGATGTGATATGGAATTGGGAGGCAGTCTTCTTTCTTTAAACACTAAAGCTTCAGGTCTGATATGGGAGCAGAAACACCAAGTGCAGGAAGGGAAGATGGGGTTGATATGGGGGTGACATGGTCCTGGTCACATGGTTACCTGGTTCTGGTCCCTCCTCAGGGGTCTTACAGTTTATTGGGCACATGAATAAATAAGATTCAAAGCAGTTGGCACAAGTTGGGAGAGCTCAGAAGAAGGACTCCTAATCTGACCCCTTCATGGTAGGCTTGTGGTGAAAACGAGAGACTCGTGTATTTTATAGAGTAAGTTATATTTCAGGACTCTGTAACCAGTGCCTGGCATGGCTGTCATCAGCTCCACACTCCTGGACCCTGGTCATCCTCAGGTCCAGCCAAGCCTCTCAACCTAGTCTTGTAAGAGAATTGGAAAGTGGTCCTACAGAATGTCTAGGGCTGAGCTGAACTTAGAATCCACACTTCCATCTCAAAGCTACTGTATCAGAATCCACTGATGTTGAAAACTGCTTATGGGCCAAATATGAAGGGAAATAATTCTTTTCTAGATAATTCCTGAGAGCCTCTCTAAAAAAATTAACATTCAGTTCTTCTCAGGGAATGCAATGCCTTTGACTAGCTCTTTTAAATGTGTCTGGTAAAAATAAATGAGTAGCTTTTGAAGACACAAAAACTTTAGAATTAAAGTTTAATTCTAAAACTTTAGAATTAAAAACAGTTGCAGAACATGACATTTCTGGACCCATCAGCAATAATAAAAGAACTTTAGATGATTGATATGGGCTAGACTACATTGTTCTTTGTTGCTGTTGAATTGGCCCTGACTCACGGTAATCTTATGCATAACAGAAGGAAATGTTACCCGGTCCTGTGCCATCTTCAAAATCAATGGTGTATTTGAATCCATTGTTCTGGCTATTGTGTCAATCCATCTCATTGAGGGTTTCCTTCTTTTTCGTTGCCCCTCTACTTTACCAAACATGATGTCCTTTTCTAGAGATTGGTCTTTCCTGATGAGGTATCCAAAGCAAGCAAGTGAAGTCTTGCTATCCTTGCTTCTAAAGGTAATAGAAAGTATAAAATTTTGTGGATTTCACCTTCTTTACACAAAATAGATTTCTATATTAACGTGTAGCTGCTATGTATGTATAAAAAAGAGGGTCAGCAGTGTAATAGAGTTATCTGGGCCTGGACATTGCTTTTTTATTTTCTCAGAAATATTTCTTACCATTCAGAAGACAGAGGATTTAAAAAATAAGGCAATGGAATATATGAGATCTTGGAGTGGATTTTTGTAAAGGAGCTGGAGACAGATTGTCACAAACTGATTCCTTTCCTTTCTCCCTAGGTGCTCTATATGGAACTGAGCTTCCCTGATGCCCTCCAAGAGCTCTGAGACCTCTCGGTTGCTGAATGATATCTCCCTTTGTCTCCCCTCCTACTCTGGTGTGTTTTGTGTAATCTGTGATCACTAGTGATGGCAAGAGTGGTGGTGATGTTGCTGATATCTGTCTCTCCTTCTTCTACTGCCCCTGGTGTCTGAGCCAAATGGGCTGAGGCGACCATTGGCAGAAGTCTTGTGAACATCACTGCTCTCCATGGACAAGGACTGGCCCTGCGCTGGCTGTGACACCACCACCAGTGTTGTGGAAAGTTGTCACCATGGCCTCTGTTGTGCTGCTGGGAGCTCCAATGCTGGCGACGATGTGTGCCATCAGTACCTAGCAGAGACTAGAGTTAATCACTTCTTTTATTGCAACTTGTTTATTCAAGAATGTAAGTGTGAGTCCATGGAGGTGATGAGTGGAGACCATCTGAGGACAAGTGTTGTGCTATACTTAGGACCAGCCTCTCCTTTCACCACTGTCTCTTAGAATGTTGGTTCTGTCCCAGGTGGCATCTCAGTCCCTCATACCAGTGGACTGACTGGTGGCATGACAGAATGCCAGGGTAACAAAGCTTTGGTTCAGCTCTGGCCCTGCTCCATCCTTTCACCACAAAACCATTGCTCATACTGGGTGTGGTGGGCAGAGGGAGGCAGGGAAGTGAAATGCTGACTAGTGGTGGTCGGGGGAGGGAAGTGACGTGCTGACTTGCACCCCTCATTGTGCCTCATTGCTGCTACAGGAGGGGAGATCTTTAGTTCACCTAGGGACCTGATAACACTACCCCACAAAAGCAGACAACCAACTCACACAGCCTTCCTCTGGCTTGTTGGTGCAGATCAGGGTGGAAATTCAGCTGCTTGTTTTTTAGTTCAGCCACACTGATACCTGGGGTAGGGAGGTGCACAATTTTTCCTCTGGGGTTGGTGTTTAGGTGTTTAGTGGTGTTATTATCAAAAAAGGCTCTGCTGTGCCCTTTTCTTGGTCCTTTGGCTTCTTTGCACCTGGTTGTGGTTCTGGGCTAGAGGCTTTGCAGTGCCCCATTTGGGATATATGGGAGGCAAAAAAACAAAACCAAAACCAAAAAAAAAAAAAAAAAAAAACAACGCAGGGAATTCACTGCCATGTTGTTCCTCAAGTCCCAAAGTCCCTGGCCAGCTTGCCTTTTTCATTCCATCATCCAGGGTGTTGGATGGGTATTACGTCCAGGGTGTTTTATTTGTAAGAGGAAGGACCAGTGAAGAATAAGGCTACTCCATCTTGGCCAGAACCAGAAGCCTGAAAGTACAATTTAGGGGTCACACTGGGACACATTTGGGAGTGAAAGAGGGTACAGGATGCTTGAGCAACTGGCACAAAGCAGAATCTATGGTCCATGTGCCTCTAGTCTTTGTTCCTGGCTAATCTGAAACAGGAATCATGCTGTCTTTTTCACTCAAGCTTCACCCAATGTTTCAGGGCCACGACTCTACCAGATGGTGTTAGGGTCTTGTATCTTCTCGTGGCCGCTTCTGTGGATTTCCATTTAGCACTTGACCTCCCTTCTCGTGAAATCACCCAAGCAGGGCCTGGGGTAGGGATATTGGAAGTAGGGAGGGAGGGTGCCCCCAGCCTAAGCCTTTTTTCATCCCTTTTGAGGATGGCCAGTTGACCTCTGGGGAAGACCAATAGGTCAGTGTCTCCAAGAGTCTCTGCTTTTGGTGCTCACTTTAGGGGCAAGTGGTGATTCCGGTCATAGGTCTCGTGTCTTTCCAGGGCTCAGAACTCTCCCTTAGTTATTTTATGCTTTTGAGAACCTTTTTCTTTTCTTCAAGTAGTCTCCAAGTCAGATGGTCTAAGGGCTGCCCAGGAAGAATCCTGCCTAGCATTATACAGAGCTGTCTACCAGACCTTTCCAACCTGCTGGGTCCTGATTAAAGAGCCTTTATCTCTTAATGATTATTTATGCTTCCTCTGGAATAAATTCCACAGAGAAGGACTCCTGCCTTTCCCAGATACAGTTTTGTATCAGATATGTAGGGAACGACACTCCATGGATACAGGCCAGCCATGCTCTAGGGCAGCTTGGGGCTACCCTGAAACTTCTTTAACTCAGCCAGCATATGCGAACACATTAGAAATCATTGTTGGTACATTTGGGGAAAGGGATTTAGAGCCACCCTGGATCAAGCATATATTTAAATAAAAACTTAAGATTTGGAGTAATAAACTTAAATCTGGACAGACGCTAACAAGTGACTGCACTTGGCTAGAAGAACCTTCTGGGCTAGGATATCTGGAAGGCATATTAATATTCCTGTTTTGGATAAATATTTGTGCCATTGATGTCTAGGAAATAAGCAGTCAAAAAGTTATTTGTGTTATTTCTCCAGAGGCCAATTTATAGCTAATTTTGATGTCAGAAAGACAGACAATAACACTGTGGCTAGATCCATGGACTCTGGAAGGAGAATGCCTGAGTTTTAATCTTAGCTCTGCCATTTAACCTCTTTGTGTCTAAGATTCATCATCTGCAAAAATAATAGCACTTACCTGACTGAGTTGCTGTAAAGATTTATACATACGTGTATATAGTGCTGAGAATAGGGCCTGGTATGTGGTATATGTCCAATCCCTAGAAAATGACATCAAGGTTGGTAAAGTAGAGGGTCAGCAAAAATGAGGGAAATCCTCAATGAGATGGATTGACAAAATAGGCACAAAAATGGACTCAAACATGCCAGTGATCCCAGAGATGGCAGGGACAGGGCAACCTTTCGTTATGTCATACGTAAGGTCACCAGGAGTTGGAGTCCACTTGATGACAAGTAATCACAATGTGTATATGTAATACTTACAGGTAAAACCAAATCAAAACCATTGCCATCAAGTTGATTCTGACTCATAGCAACCTTATCGACTTGATGGCAATAGGTTTTTTTACTTACAGGGTAGCTCTTATTATTTATTTAAATGAAAATTCACAGTATATATCAGTTTATTAGCTTTTATCAAGTTCACTAATGACTTCAGCGGACTACTTTTAACCAGGAGTAAAAGCAACCAATGACAAGCAGGCAAGGCTGTTGTTAAAGCAGATAAAGAAATGCTGGTTGGCACACACTTGCAAAGAAAATCTTGTCAGGCTGAGAACTGAGTGCTTGAGTGAAAAGACACTGCCTTCCAAGGATTACAGCCTGCCATTCTCTAATTGATGGTGGGAATGTAAGTTGGCACAAACTTTCTGAAGGTTCATTTTGGTAATGTTTATCAGGCTTTCTAAAAAATGCTTATCTCCTTTGGCTCAGCAATCTCACTTCTAGTAATGCATCCAAAAGAAATAATCAAGGATGAAAGCCAATATTTATTTACAAGAACGATCATTTGAGGCATTACATATGCTAGCCAGAAATAAGAAACAATAAAATATCTGACAATAAGGAATTATTTGGTAAACAATAAAGTTACATGCATATAATGGATTATTAAGCAGCCATTAAAAATAATGTTGGAGATTATTTAATGATGAGAAAATGTTAACAATATATTTTTAAGTCAAAAGTTTACAGAACAATATTTAGTGTGATATTGGTAAGAATCTACCCTTTGCCCACTTGCTTCCCACCTCCACCAGTGCAAGCCACAGGAAGGAAGAATTCATGCCTCAAATGTTTGGTCACCACACCCTCCCTGAAGTCACTCCATCACAAATGGCAGGAGGCCCTGTGGCTCCATGCAGTAAACGTTCATGACTGTTACAGGTTGAATTGTATCCCGCAAAAGGTATATCGAAGCCCTAACCTCCGGTACCTGTGAATATGAACTTACTTGGAAATAATCAGCAGATATAATTAAGCTAAGATGAGTTCAGTAGGGTGAGCCCTAATCCAATATAAGTGGTGTTCTTATAAGAAGAAAAGTAGAGACACAGAGATACACAATCACAGAAGGAAGATGCTATGTGAAGACAGAGGTAGACAGTGGAGTGATGCGTCTACAAGCCAAGGAACGCCAAGGGTTGCTAGGAACCACCAGAAGCTGAAAGAGGTGAAGAAAGATCTTTCCCTAGAGCCTTCAGAGAGAGTGTGGCCCTGCTAACACTTTGATTTGGAACTTCCAGTAGAATTGTGAGAGAATAAATTTCTGTTATTTTAAGCTACCCAGTTTGTGGTATTTTGCTGTGGCAACCCCAGGAAATGAATACGGTGACCACAGTGTGGCAGGAAATGAATGCTTCGAGTGTATTAATAGGAAGTAAGGCAGTTTTAGTTTTCTGTTCACTCTTTGGTTCACTAGAAGGATGGAATGCAATTATTTCTCTATACCTCATAGGAGGTTTTAAAAATTAAATCCTCTTTGTCCTATAGGGTAACAACTTGTTTTTTTTGATAGCTAATGATTAAAACTTGAATTTAATAGGGCAACAGTATCTGCTGTGGAAAAATAAAAGAAGAGGGGAACAAGGATTTTTTTCATTTGCAAAGAAATCTTTATTTAAATTATTTTCACTTGAGAGACTCTTCAAAGCCAACATATTGTGTAATATAAAGCCTGTTATAAAGTTGTCCAGTGTTTAATAGAAATTCTATATGATTGCTTGATTCTATGTCTTCTGTTATAAATTCTTAAGTGAGGCACTAAAGTAATAGAGCATTCTAGATTAAAAAAATACAGTTAGCAACATACATTTTTGCTATAAGAAATTAGTAAAGATGGCTGCAAAGCACGCCAATGTATTTCTTATTTTCAAGAAAAATAGCATTCGAAAGGTTGTGTAATAATCATCAATAATGAATTAGAAGTGGAATAGCATTTTTTCATTTTTAAATAATAAAAGTTGAGGAAGATTCAAAACATTTAAAGAAGTATCATCACTTAAATACTTCCAAAGATCACATAGATTGGGAAATCATCAGACATGTATTAGGGATTCCAGTTTATATTTATTATAAGAATCCCCGTCCTTCAGTTTTTAGATCTCTCCAAAACGTTGTATCTCTCCAAATGCATCAAAATTAAAATTACTGTAAAAATCTTGGGTGGGGTGGGGGGAGGGACAATTTTTGAGAAATGGAGGCACTTATTTTGGAGAAACAGTAGACAGGACCCTGGAATAAGATGGAAAGAGAGACCTTTGATTCCCAGATAGCATTCTGGGAAAATGGCAAGACCCAGAAAAGAGATGGTCTTGTGGTGTGTCTAGGGGGACAGAACAGGACAAGTATTCTGAGCCTTACTAAAAGATTGTTGTTGTTGCAACTCTGACTCATGGTGACCTTATCTACATCAGAATGAAATGGTGCCTGACCCTGCATCATCCTCACAATTGTTGCAGCTATCGTGCCAATCCTTGTCACTGAGGGTCTCCTATGCCCTTGTTGGCTTTCTACTTAACCAAACATGAGGTCTTCCTCTAGCAATTACTGTGTTCCTAATGTGACATGAAAGAGCAAAGGAGTCATACATTGAGGGAAACAGATACCTTAGTGTTAACTTGTGTGCAACGGAACACCCTTGCAACTTTCTACTCTCCCAATGCCTTGGAATTACACAGATTTGTATTTAATTTTTTTGGGGGGGTATTTAATTTTAGAATTTGAAACTGTCAGAAGCACTCTTACTGAAATCACTGCTGGGGGGCAGGGGATTGGATGGACAACCAAAGGGCTATTATTTCAAATCCTCTCTCAGATTGTTCAATGAGCACAGTTTATAAACTCCTACAGTAGTCATATTTTATGACTCTACATAATTATTTAAAGTAAACCAAAACCAAATCAAACCCATTGCTATTGAGTTGATTCTGACTCATAGCAACCCCATAGGACAGAGTAGAACTACGCCATAGGATTTCCAAGGAGCCGCTGGTGGATTTGAACTGCTGACCTTTTGATTAGCAGTTGAATGCTTAACCACTATCACCAGGCTTTACTAATTTGGATGTCCATTCAAATATACTCATTGATGTTGAGTTGATTCTGACTCACGGCGCCCCTATATGTATCACAGTAGAACTGTTCTCTATAGGGTTTTCAATGGCTGATGTTTCAAAAGTAGATCGCCGGGCCTTTTGTCCAAGGCACCACTGGGTGAACTTGAACTTCTAAACTTTCAGTTAGCAGCTGAGCACATTAGCCATTTGCACCACCCAGGAGCTCCCTGTTAAAATATAAGTAGTTTATATTTCAGATGGGTGAACACAGTCTTTTTATGGTAGAACAATTTGACAAAAGAAGAAATTAAAATAGAAAAACACCTTTCACTTGTGATAGAGAACAGAGCACAGACAATAACATCTGACTTGGGACCCATCTTCAATTGATAAGTCAACTCACCAAGGCTCTTTGTTTACTTCATTAAAAAAAAAATATTCAAGTTTCTTTTCAACAAAGTCTAAGCTATTTTACAGTTCAACATCTGAATAAACATCATACTTTTAGGTCCTGGTGATTTGCTTTAACATTTCCCATAAATTAAAGTTAATGCTTACAATGGGATTATGTAAGTGAAAGCAGCATTGAACAAGCATGAGATTCCCAATCCTCCCTGACCCCAGAAGACCCCAGCTGTGGCTAATCTTGTCTATCAGAGGCGAAGAGACTGTCAGGTCCTTCATGAAGCTACCATTCCAATCATACAGGGATTTTTACACCCCTAGCTCCTTCCCACAGATTCTGGAGTCTGGCCCCATGCTTGCCTACCCAGAGACAAGCAACTGATGACAATCTTAGCCCATTCTTGAGTGTTAACTGCAACATGGGATTGAATCAGTGGTCAGTTTTCTAGAAGTACTATTTTCCCAGAAGACCTAGGATTCAGATCTACTTTTTTTTTTTCCAATTTATTGTGTTTTAGGTGAAATTTACATTGCAAGTTAGCTTTAGTTTTTCATTCAAAAATTTTATACACAAATTGTTTTATGACATTGGTTGCAATCCTCATGCAATGTGTCAGCACTCGCCCCCTCTCCCTTTCCACCCCAGGTTCCCTGTGTCCATTCATCTAGTTTTCCTGTCCTTTCCTGCCTTCTTGTCTTTGCTCTTGGGCAGGTGTTGCCCATTTGGTCTCCTGTACGTGATTGAACTAAGAAGCACGTTACTCATGTGTGTTATTGTTTGCTTTATAGGCCTGTCTAATCTTTGGCTGAGGGCTGGACTTCGGGAGTGACTTCAGTCCTGAGTTAGCAGGGTGTTCTGGGGGCCATAGTCATAGGGGTTCCTCTAGTCACCATCAGACCAGTAAGTCTGGTCTTTTTTTGTCAGTTTGAATTTTATTCTACATTTTTCTTCTGTTCTGCCCAAGACTGTTTATTGTGATCCCTGTCAGAGTGGTTGGTGGTGGTAGCCGGACACCATCTAGTTCTGGGCTCAGGCTGGTGGAGGCTATGGTTCATGTGGTCCTTTAGTCCTTTGGGCTAATATTTTCCTTGTGTCTTTGGTTTTCTTTTTTAATTTGTATTGTGCTTTAAGTGAAAGTTTACAAATCAAGTCAGTCTCTCATATAAAAAGTTACATATACCTTGCTATATACTCCGTCCTATAGGGTTGCTATGAGTCGGAATCGACTCGATGGCACTGGGTATATAGTCCTAGTTGTTCTCCCCCTAATGAGACAGCACACTCCTTCTCTCCACTCTCTATTTTTGTGTCCATTTGGCCAGCTTCTGACCCCCTCTGCCCTCTCATCTCCCCTCCAGACAGGAGCTGCCCTCATAGTCTCATGTGTCTACTTTCAGATCTACTTTTGACCTTGAAAAAATTCTAACACTTCACAATCAAAAATGAGGTATTTACTGATTTTATTTTAGATACTGCATATGAGATTATAGAAGTTCTCTGTTCCAAGTTAGCTGAGAGATTAAAAAAAAAAAATCAAGAACGGATGTTGATTATTGTCAGAGATTTTTGTACATCTAATGTATGATTATTCTCCTTTCATCTGTTAATGTGATAGATTACACTGATTGATGGGCTTATGTTAAATCATACTTGCCTTCTGGAGTAAACTCAGTTTGATAGTGTTATTATTTATATACAGTTGTTTTCTTTTTGCTAGTATTTTGTTTAGGTTCTTTGTATCTATTTTCATGATTGAGATTGACCTGTAATTTTCCTTTCTTACACAGTCCTTGCCATGTTTTGTAATCAATTGCTAATAATATCAATATATCCTTGAATACTTATTTTCCAAGTCCTTTTCATAACCCATTTAGTCCTCACAAAAATCTATAATGTATGTTGGTTTTAAATCCCTATTTAACATGTAAGAAAATTGCAGTTAAGTGACTTGCATTACAATTAGCCCATAAATTACCAAAAGTGGACTCAAGCTCAGTTGATTTAACTCCAGACTCCTCATTCTTAATCAAACATTATACTGCCTCCCGCACACATCTGTCAGTTTGTCATACTGTTGGGGATTGTGTGTTGCTGCGATGCTGGAAGCTATGCCACCAGTATTCAAGTACCAGCAGGGTCACCCATGGTGGACAGGTTTCAGCTGAGCTTGCAGACTAAGTCAGATGAGGAAGAAGGACCCGGCGGTCTACTTCTGAAAAGGATTAGCCTGTGAAAACCTTATGAATAACAGCAGAACATTGTCTGATATAGTGCCAGAAGATGAGCCCCTCAGGTTGGAAGGTACTCAAAATATGACTGAGGAAGAGCTGCCTCCTCAGAGTTGACCTTAATGACCTGGATGGAGTCAAGCTTTTGAGACCTTCATTTGCTGATGTTACATGACTCAAAATGAGAAGAAAAAGCTGCAAACATCCATTAATAATCAGAATGTGGAATGTACTAAGTATGAATCTAGAAAAATTGGAAGTCATCAAAAATAAAATGGAACACATAAACATCGATATCCTAGGCATTAGTGGGCTGAAATGGACTAGTATTGGCCATTTTGATTCAGACAATCATATGATCTACTATGCCAGGAATGACAACTTGAAGAGGAATGGTGTTGCATTCATCGTCAAAAAGAACGTTTCAAGATCTATCCTGAAGTACAATGCTGTCAGTGATAGGATAATATCCATACACCTTCAAGGAAGACCAGTTAATACGACTATTATTCAAATTTATGCACCAAGCACTAAGGCCAAAGATGAAGAAATTGAAAATTTTTTACTAATTTTTGCAGTCTGAAATTGATCGAACATACAATTAGGTGCATGATAATTTCTGGTGATTGGAACGTGAAAGTTGGAAACAAAGAAGGAAAATATGGCCTTGATGATAGAAACAATGCCAGAGATTGCTTGATAGAATTTTGCAAGACCAACAACTTCTTCATTGCAAATACCTTTTTCACCAACGTAAATGATGATTGCACACATGGACTTCACTGGATGGAATACACGGGAATCAATTGACTGTATCTGTGGGAAGCGAAGATGGAAAACTCAATATCATTGGTCAGAACAAGGGTCAGGGCCAACTGTGGAACAGACCATCTATTGCTCATATGCAAGTTCAAGCTGAAGCTGAAGAAAATTGGAACAAGCCCATGAGAGCTAAAGTACAACCTTGAGTATATCTCACCCGAATTTAGAGGTCATCTCAAGAATAGATTTGATGCATTGAACTCCAATGATTGAAGACCAGACAAGTTGTGCAATGACATCATACATGAAGAAAGCAAGATGTCATTAAGAAGACAGAAAAGAAAGAAAAGACTAAAATCGATGTCAGAAGAGACTCTCTAAGTTTCTCTTGAATGTAGAGTAGCTAAAGCAAGTGGAAGAAATGATGAAGTAAAAGAGCTGAACAGAAGATTTAAAAGGGCGGCTCAACAAGGCAAAGTAAAGTATTATAATGACACGTGCGAAGATCTGGAGTTAGAAAATCAGAAGGGAAAAGACATGATGCTTGGTAAAGCGGAGATCAACAAAAAAGAGGAAGACCCTCAACGAGATGGACTGACACAGTGGCTGCAAAAATGGACTCAAGCATAACAACCATCATGAGGATGGCATAGGACTGGGCAGTGTTTGTTCTGTTGTACGCATGGCTGCTGTGAGTCGGAACTGACTGACAGCACCTAACAACAAAAACTGATTTATCAAGGACAATGTCCTTCTCCACGGACTGATCCCTTCTGAAAACATGTCCAAAATATGTGGGATGAAGCGATCCTTACTTCTAATGAGCATTCTGGTTGCATTTCTTCCAAGACAGATTTGTTATTCTAACAGTCCATGGTATATTCAATATTATTCACCAACAGCATAATTAAAAAGCAGCAATTCTTCTGCAGTCTTTCTTATTCATTGCCCAGCTTTAGCACGCATATGAGGCAATTGAAAATACCATGGCTTGGGTCAGGTGTACCTTACTCCTCAAAGTAACATCTTTGCCTTTGAACATTTTAAAGAGGTCTTTTGCAACAGGTTTGCCCAGGGCAATACGTCATTTGATTTCTTGACTGCTGCTTCCGGAGGTGTTGACTATGGCTCCAAGTAAAATAAAACCTTTGACAACTTCAATATTTTCTCCATTTATCATCATGTTGCTTATTGGTCCCGGTGTGAAAATTTTCATTTTCTTTATGTTAGGATGTAATCCACATTGAAGGCTGTGGTCTTTGATCTTCATCAGTAAGTGCTTTAAGTCTTTTTCACTTTCAACAAGCATGGTTATGCCATCTGCATATGGCAGGTTGTCAATAAGCCTTCCTCCAATCCTGTTGCCCCTTTCTTCTTCATATAGTCCAGGTTCTCAGATTATTTGCTCAGCATACAGATTGAATAAGTGTGGTGAAATGATACAACCCTGACACATACCTTTCCTGATTTTAAACTTGACAGTAGTGGGTTAGGTTTTCAGTATCCCTTTGTTCTGTTTGAACAGTTGTCTCTTGGTTTATATACAGGTTTCTCATGAACACAATTAAGTGTTCTGGAATTCCCATTCTTTGCGATGTTATCCATAATTTGTTATGATCCACACAGTTGAATGCCTTTGCATAGTCAATAAAACAGGTAAATATCTCTCTGGTATTTTCTACTTTAGCCAGAATCCACCTGACATCAGCAATGATATTCTTTGTTCCACGTCCTCTTCTGAATCCAGCATGAATTTTTGTCAGTTCCCTACAAATGTATTGCTTTATGAGTTTTTTTTGGCAAAATTTTACTTGTGTGTGATATTTATGATATTGTTTGATAATGTCTGCATTCTGTTGGATCACCTTTCTTTGGAATAGGCACAAATATAAATGTCTTCCCATTTGTTGACCAGGTAGCTGTCTTCCAAATTCTTGGCATAGATGAGTGAGCACTTCTAGCATTGCTTCCGTTTTGTTGAAACATCTCATCTGGTATTCCATTACTTCCGAGAGCCTTGTGTTTTGCCAATGCCTTCAGTGCTGCTTGGACTTCTTCCCGGAATACCATCAGTTCTTGACTTTTTGAGATAGTCTTACTTAGTAAGTGCTGGTGATCTTCATGATCTATCCTTGTTTTTTTTTTCTCGTTCTCCAGTCTCCAAGCAAACACATCTGTACCAATTATTCTATTTCAAGTTCAGACTT
Source organism: Loxodonta africana (assembly GCF_030014295.1). Classification (NCBI taxonomy): domain Eukaryota; kingdom Metazoa; phylum Chordata; class Mammalia; order Proboscidea; family Elephantidae; genus Loxodonta; species Loxodonta africana. The sequence continues at coordinate 230,018,404 of NC_087342.1, read as the reverse complement.
CTCTCATGAGCTCCAGAACACATATCTTGATATTTCTGTGGCACTTCAACGTCAGCATTACCAAAGCAGAATTCATCATCATGAGTCAGAGGGAAATGGCGTCCATTATGATGACTATATTCTTTTGGTTATAACTTGGTCACATGACTGTACCTACCAGCATTGGAGGCTGGGAAATGTAGTATGGCTTTGATCTCAGGTGGGAAAGGGAAACAATTAGGTGACCAACCAGCCAATCTCTATCACACCTACCTAGGAGGAATCTTACATAGCAAAAGGCACCATAAGGAGAGAACTCTGCCTAGTCTACTGATAAACAATCAGGATGACAAAATGGAAGTGCACTGAAAATACTCTTTCAGGGAAGTCTGGGACAGAAACCATGCTGGAGGTTATGCAAAAGAAGTCAGAAAACAAGGGAAGTTATTAAAAGCAGCACATTAAACATGATTTGCTTACCCATGAAGCCTGCCCAAGATGAGCTCAGTGGAAGATCATGAGGTCAGTGCGGACCATCTCCAAAGCCTCCAGATGGGACCTTTCTCAGTGCAGAGACTTCCAGCGTTCTTTCAGAAGGAGACCCAGGACAGCTGAGGCAATGCTCTGGGCATGCTTTCGTTTATCACTTTTTTTTTCCATTTCACTTGCAAATTCAAAAATGTTTTATGCTTTTAGTTTTTTGATCATTTTAAAAAATAGCAGAAGTGTTTCAATTGTGTGTGTTTTTTAAAATCTTGATCCCTTTCCTTAATTCTTCCCAACTCTATTTTTTTCCCATCTCTTCTTGCCAAGTATGTTCTAGAAAGCACGGCCTCAGAAGATGGAGGAGGCTTAGTGCAAATATGGCTTGGGTGCCTGTCCTGTGTTTCATTTGCTCAATCCATTATTTATTTGATATCTATGAAGTGCAAGGCATTGGTCCCATCTGACCAAATGGTAGGATTGATAGTTACAAAGAGATTCTTATAACATCTGTGAATATTTCATTACCTGAAAAATATTAATGAAGATATAAAATGAGTCTTTCCTACCAATCACCCCTGGACTTATAATGATGTTTAATGAGAGATAATCCACACCCATGGAAGCGGCAGTCAGAAAATCAAACGATGTATTGCACTGGTGTCTTAGTCATCTAGTGCTGCTGTAACAGAAATACTACAAGTGGGTGGCTTCAACAAAGAGAAATTCATTTCCTCAGAGTACAGTAGGCTAAAGGTCCAAATTCAGGGTGTCGGCTCCAAAGGAAGGCTTTCTCTCTTTGTCAGCTTTGGAGGAAGGTTCTTGTCTTCAATCCTCCCCTGGTGGAGGAGCTCCTCAGGCACAGGAATCGCAGGTCCAAAAGAAGTGCTCTGCTCCTGGTGCTGCTTTGTTGGTGGTATGAGGTCCCCCACTCTCTGCTCAATTCCCTTTCCTTTTATCTCTTGAGAGATAAAAGGTGGTGCAGGCCACACCCCAGGGAAACTCCCTTTAACTTGAATCAGGGAGGTGACCTGAGTAAGGATGGTGTTATAATCCCACACTAATCCTCTCAACAAAAAATTACAATCACAAAATGTAGGTCAACCACACAATACTGGGAATCATGGCCTAACCAAGTTGATACACACATTTTTGGGGGGACATAATTCAACCCATGACAATTGGGAAAATCCATTGCAAAAGATCTCTTTAAAGTGTTAAAAAGCAAAGATGTCACTCTGAAGACTAAGGTGCACCTGACCCAAGCCACGGTATCATCATCAATCGCCTCATATGCACGCAAAAGCTGGACAATGAATAAGGATGACTGACAAAGAATTGATGCCTTTGAATTGTGGTGAATTCAAAGGCATCAATATGGTGCCTTTGAATTAGGTCCTATGGTCTTCGAGGCCAGGACCAAAGGCGTTTGAAGAATATTGAATATATCATGGAATGCCAGAAAAATGAACAAGTCTGTCTTGTAAGAAATACAGCCAGTGTGCTTCTTGGAAGTGAAGATGGGAAGACTTCGTCTCATGTACTTTGGACATGTTATCAGGAGGGACCAGTCTCTGGAGAAGGATATCATGCTTGGTAGAGGATCAATGAAAAAGAGGAAGACCCTCAACGAGATAGGCTGACACAGTGACTGCAACAATGGGCTCAAGTATAACAACAATTTTGAGAATGGCACAGGACTGGGCTGTGTACCGTTCTGTTGTACACGGGGTCACTATGGGCTGGAACTGACTCGACGGCACCTAACAACAACAACGAGAGCTATCTTTGAACTACTTGTCAGGTTGATTTCTACAAATACTAAATAATAATCTACTTTTGTGTCTATGAATTTGCCTATTCTAGATATTTCTTTTTTTTTTTTTTTTTAGATATTTCATATACATGGGATTATACAATATTTGTCCTTTTGCGTCTGGTTTATTTCACTCAGTATAAGGTTTTCAAGGCTTATCCATGTTATACCATGTTGCAGCAATGTTGTTGTTGTTAGGTGGCCTTGAGTTGGCTCCAACTCAGAGTATAACAGAGAGAAATGTTACTTGGTCCTCCCGCATCCTCACAATCATTACTAAGTTTCAGCCTATTAATGCAGCCACTATGTCAATCTATCTCCTTGAAGGTCTCCCTCTTTTTTGCTTATGTTTTTGTTTTCTTCAGAACAGTGCAATTTGGTCTTGTGCCTGATTACCTAATTATGAATTAGGAAGTTAAGACTTAAATATTACTGTACAACTGACACAATAATGTATTACACTAAAGGTTCTTTGATTAACATATGGATAGAATTTCTCCTATTAGATCCCATGGTCTTCGAGGCCAGAACCAAATTAAACTAGGCGGCCCAGTGCCCAAACTGTGAAACAGATTCTGAAGGCGCTCCAGCCAAATCTGAATTGTTCCAGGTTTTGTATTTGTTTGGTAATGATTACATACTGATTTCAATACGGACACTACTGAAACAAAGGGTCCCATTGAATGGGCCCTTGTAACCCAGAGCTGTGAGGTCACCTGGATTTGTTCTCTCTTTGTCCCTGCCCCTGGTTATCTTGTCCCTTGTCTTTCTGCCTTGTCCCAGGTGGCTGAGCATTGCAGGGAAATTGCTCCACTGGGACTTCTAGATATCAGTTGCTGGTGCCCTCTGCTCCTTTTTGTTCATCTTTATTTGGCTGGTCGTCCTGTTTCTCACAGTGCTTATTCTGCATCTTTTTTGGTCTGCGCAATGTGCTCCTTGGCAAACGACACTGCTCCTCTCACTCTACAGAGGAAATGGATGTGGGCCTCTAAACTCCCCTTCCTTCCTCTCCATCTCAGTGACTGAATCCTCATGCTGGGTTGGCTTTCACTGTGTCTCAGGGAAAGAAACATGCCTGGCCTCCAAGGCCAACATTTCCCTTTGACTTTTCCTCCACACTTCCTCAGGGACCCCTGTCACATCATCTCCAGGTGGCTTCTCTCCATTTTCTCTTACACTGTCCCTCTCCACCTCCCCCCCGCCGCCACCACCCCCGACTGCACGGGTTCAACTCTTCCCATCACACCGCAGCTTTTTTCATCAAGGCCTGTCTAGGTGACCCTCATCTCTCTCCTCCTCTTCATCATCACACTTCATCATCTTCCTTCTGGGACCCACCAAAGCTCTTTATCTATACTCATCTCATTATAGTGAACACATTTTTTCTCTCATCACTATATATGTACATTTTTTATTCAGTCTTTTATGACTTTAGTCTGTTATATTTCTTGTAGAAAATTTCCCATCATTAGATGACAAACACCTTATGATCAGATACTATGCCTGATTCGTCTCTGTGTCTTGCGATATCCAGCACAGTACAGTATAGTCTTTGCTCAAACGTCTTCCTCACATGGCAGCCTACATGGATCATCTTATTTCAAGTTCCACTGGCCTCCCATCTCTAGTATTCCTGATTCTCCTTGCCCCTTATTAACAGTTAGATTTTTACTGCATCTAAGGATGGTTTTCCAATAACCTTTAAGTCTGTAACTGAGAGATTTCGGGTCATAATACTCTGATCAGGTGACTCAGGGGCATATGACAGGACTAAAGTTGTGATTGGTGGCAGTGATGGTTCAGTGGTAGAATCCTCAGCTTCCACAGGGGAGACTGGGGTTCAATTTCTCGTCAATGCACCTCATGTGCAGCCACCAGCCATCTGTCAGTGGGGGCTTGCCTGTTGCTATGATGCTGAGCAGGTTTCAGTGGAGCATTTAGACTAGGGCAAAAAGGCCTGGAAATCTACATTCAAAATCAACCAGGGAAAACCCTGTGGTCACAATGGTCTGATCTGCAACTGATTATAGGGATGGTGTATGACCGGGCAGCATTTTGTTCCATTGTATACGGGGTCACCATGAGTTGGGAGCCAACTCGATAGTAGCTAAAAACAAAAAATTGTGATTAATGAAGGCTCTAACCAACTGTATTACACTCTAAGGGGATGAATTCCACAGAATCTGTAAGAGGAAGCCCGTAGAGCAAGAGTTGCTAAGAGGTCTTCACTACTGGGGTTGGGGAAGAGCCTGCTGATTGACCTCCTTCGATGTATGGTCTGCTGGACTGCCCAGCCCCCTGTGGAAGATGAATGGTTGATTCAGGATGGCTTAGACCCTGATGTCAGATGTTAAGAGCCTGACTACCAGCTCAGACAGGGCCTCTTGGGACAGGTAATCACTCTATCACTCTACCTGAGGTTTGGGCCGTGGCACCATTTTCTCAGTGCCTCAGAGCTCAAGAGACAGGTTAGAAATCAAGAATTAAAATTTTGTTTTACGCTGAGAAATGTCATTGCCCATGAGTGCAGCACACTTTTTTCCTGGTAGGAAGCATGTGGGAGATATTTCTGCAGGTAGGTAGAAGGTTGCTGTGTGGGTGTGGTCTCAGAGGAAGACCTCACCAGAGCCTCTGAGGAGGACGTGGGCCTTCACATCTCCTTCAACACATACATATAGATGCTTGTTGGCCTTACAGAGTCTACACGTCTGAAAGAGTGTCAAGTCCATGTGTTTAAAACAACACTCCCACGTAAAGACTTATTCAGAAGCAGCTTTCCACAGTCTGCATTGTTCTAAGGAGACGGTGGAATGACCCCCACAAAAGGCTATCTCTCTTTCTGCCCTTCGTACCAGGAGATTTGCCTTCAGTTTGGGCTTTTTTTAAGCTTAGTATCAAAAATTAACATGCTTGATATGAAGACGGGAGTCCCTGGGTGGTGCGAATGGTTAAGGCATTCGGCTACTAACTGAAAGGTTGGAGTTGGAGTTTGTCCAGAGGTGCTTTGGAAGAAAGCCGTCACAGTCTATTCCAAAACATCAGTCACTGAAAACCCTGTGGAGCACAGTCCTACTCTGATACTCATGGGGTCACAATGACTCTATGGGAACTGGTACACGAGGACATACTAATTCAGAAGCCTCTTCATGTCTCCTGGCACAGCCCAAGAGTCAGCTTTCCCAGCCTTGATAAAGGCCCTGCTAAAATGATCCAGCTTGCCTGGTGGGAGGCCCCAGCCATCTCGGTAAACAGTAATGTAAATACAGTTCTATTGCTGCGAGGTGATTTCAACCCAATGTAAGATGTCTTGAAGCATATGGTTTTCAGGGCAGAAGATCAGAGAGAGTGCTATAAATTACCCAGCAGTAAGAACGCTAATTTCCTTGGGCTGTTTCTAATTGACGGAACAGATGTTGGCCAGTGATATGGACTTCAGCTGACATGTGGTCTGGCTGGGATTTCACAACGCGATGTCACCACTTGAGATTGTTACCCCAGGGACACAATCAACCCCCCATCCAGACGCGCTGGAGGAGTGGAAGGATTTGTGTCTGTTCCAGTCGTGTCTCCCGTGGGCTCCTGGGCCCTGATATATCTTGGTCTCACTGAGCAGACGATTTAGAATCTGAAAATTATGTTTGAACCCCAGGTCACCCGCTGAGTTTCTGCCACCCAGCTTGCTTCCTTAAGGATAATGGAGATAAAAATAGTAAATAAAGGGTTATCATAAGTATGTCTGCTCAGAATAAAACCACATCATCAATACTCTTTACATAAAACTATTCTGAATATTAGCTCACTAATGCAACATTAAGGAGCCCTGGTGGCACAGTGGTTAAATGCTTGGCTGCTAACTGAAGGGTCAGTGGTTCAAACCCACCAGCCACTCCAAGGGACAAAGATGTGACAGTCTGCTTCTGCAAAGGTCATAGCCTTGGAGACCCTATGAGGCAGTTCTACTCTGTCCTACAGGGTCGCTATGAGTTGGAATCAACTCAATAGCAATGAGCATTTTGATGGAACATTTATTCTATAGATCATTAAAAAAAAAAAGATCATATAAGTAGGGAAATGCGTGAATATTATATTGACTTGATGACAAAGACATTTCTTTCTTGCCTCCAATCCCCACTGTTCCCCTTTGTCCGCTCTAGAGCAGTATGGAATATACTCACAGAGCAGTCGTGAGGTTAAACCAGACAGTGTACATGAAAATACCTGGCTCCAGCCCTGCACACAGTAGGTGCTCAATAAATATGTGCTGGGTTAGAATACTTTTGAAATGCAATTTCTTTTTCATAAATTGTGCCACTGTCTCTAAGTCCCTTTATTCACCCACAAATTAGACACACTTATTTTGGGATTCCTGGACCCTCACTCACTCCGGAACAGTGGAAAGCGTGTCTTCTTCCAAAAAGCGCCAGGGTAACTGGGTGAGAATCCTAGTTAGAAAACCATTTATCAAATTCATTTCCAGAGCAGAAACCACATTTCTTCAGCTCGGCTGTAAAATGTTCCTTATGTGAGAGTTTCCTGTAGCTGGAGCCACACGTCAGGGCCCCCCCAAAGCTTCTGTACCTGGGTGATTTATAAAGGCACCGGACAGAGAGATGACAACATGGAAGCTGTGATTCATGAGAGGCGAGGGGAAGCGCTCTGACACGAGTCCTTAGGAGCCTTTGGGTTTCCAAGGAAGTTTTAGATGAGACACTGTTGAGTATCCAAAGGGCTGGAAAAAGAAAAAGGGGGGAAAAAAGGAAAGGAAAGGAACCCTTATGCCAAGCTGATGGAAATTCTCTGTGAAATGCAGCCTCAGCCAAATGACTGGTTCTGGAAAGTGAATCAAACTTCACGGGCACTCAAGTGTGAGCTGTTTTTAGCTCCATAAAAAGAAAAACCAAGTCAGCTTTTGAGGTAGCTTTGTGGTCGTTAAGAAAAGGCCCTTCAGTGAGTCAGGGGGCGTGGACTCACTCTGCATGGAGGGGTAGTAGACAAGAGCCCTGATCTTGATTCTGCCCTAACCAGTGGTGTGAACATAGTTATTTTTATAGGTCTCCGTCTTGTCATGTGTTGAAGGGAGGCCTCGGACCACACAAATCTCAACAAGATTCTAGTACTCAGATTCTGTGAGGACTCACTGGGGAACAATTATAGCAGGTACTGATGCTTGCTCTGTGCCAGGCACTGTGCTAGGGATTACCTCATTGAAGTAAATAGACTTATTTTCCTTATTTTAGAGAAGGGAATTGACTTTTGAGGAAGCTAAGTGACTTGTTAGGCACCACAGGGTATGAAAGGCTTGGAACTCTAAGTCCGATTCGTGATGGTGGGTTTTCCTTTTTGCAGGGGTTCCCTCACACACATCTGCCTTCTTTCATGCCCAGCTGCCAGAACTTGGGAACAAGCTGAGGTGGAGTTACTGAGGAATTCTAGACCTATTGGCTCCAATTCAGCATCCCCTGCTCAGCAGAAAAGTGACTTTGAAATCATAGAGTCTTGGAATTTTCAAGTTAAAAGGGATTTTTGCATTCTGCTGTTCTGATACATGTAGACTGTCTGGAACCAGTGTCCACCAGTCTGCAGCCAGATCCTAAGACGGCAGGAGAGTCAGGTATCTCTGGAATTCTCTGGAGTTGGGCTGATGAAGAAGCTCTGAGTGCTGCTGGCGGAATCTCTCCTGGACCAAAAGACTAATCGACTCCTTCAAGACTCAGCAGAGCCCAGATGCCGACACCATTCTGAGTGAGGTTGTGCTGATGAAACTGGAGCCCGGAGCCTCTCTGGAGGCACCTGGAAAATGCAATTGGATCCATGGTGAGCATCAAGACCATGCATAACTAGAAGTCCAGATGCCAGTCTTCCTGACTTAAGAATGTGGGCTGGTGGCCTTCTGGTATCTCCTGACTTGATTTCACTGCCTGGACCAAACGTTTGGGAGAATTAGTCACTTGGAAATATGTTCAAGGGAAGAATGCTAACTATAGCCTATTCTTTATCTTTCTGTGTTAGATTATTCTGTTAGTGGATTGTCTAGGTTTTTCCCCTTCTTTATTCCCTTATTTTATTTCTTTCCATACGTTTTTTTGAAAAAAATCCCACAGAAACCAAACCCATTGTCATTGAGTTGATTCCGACTCATAGCGACCCTGTGGGACAGAGTAGAACTGCTCCATAGAGTTTCCAAGAAGCTGCTGGTGGATTTGAACTGCTGACCTTTCGGTTAACGGCCTGAGCTTTTCACCACTGTGCCATCCAACTGAATGTGGAAATTATCAAACAATGTCATTAATATCACATGGAAGTAGAATTTTGCTGAAGATCATTAACAAGTGGCTGCAGCAGTACATCCACAGGAACAGCCAGAAATTCAAGCCGGATTCAGAAGAGAATGTGGAACTGGGATATCATTACTGATGTCAGATGGATCCTGGCTGAAAGCAGAAAATACCAGAAAGATGTTTGCCTGTGTTTTATTGACTATGTAAAGGCATTTGACTGTGTGAATCATAACAAATCATGGATAACATTTCAGAGAATGGGGATTCCAGAACACTTAATTGTGCTCATGAGGAACCTGTACATAGATCAACAGGCTGTTGTTCAAATAGAACAAGGGGATACGGCATGGTCTAAAGTCAGGAAAGGTGTGCATCAGGGTTGTATGTTTTCACCATACCTGTTCAATCTGTATGCTGAGCAAATAATCCGAGAAGCTGGACTATATGAAGAAGAATGGTGCATCAGGATTGGAGGAAGACTCGTTAACAACCTGTGTTATGCAGATGACACAGCCTTGCCTGCTGGAAGTGAAGAGGACTTGAAGCACTTATTGATGAAGATCAAAGACCACAGCCTTGAGTATGGATTACACCTCAACATAAAGAAAACAAAAATTTTCACAACTAGACCAATAAGCAACATCGTGATAAACGGAGAAAAGATTGAAGTTTTCAGCATTATCATTTTACTTGGATCCACAATCAACAGCCATGGAAGCAGCAGTCAAGAAATCAAGCTACTCATTGCATTGGGCTAATCTGCTGCAAAAAAGACTTCTTTAAAGTGTTAAAAAGCAAAGATGTCACTATGATGATTAAGGCATGCCCGATTCAAGCCATGACGTTTTCAATTTCCTCAAATGCATGTGAAAGCTGGACAATGAATAAGGAAGACTGAGGAAGAATCGATGCCTTTGAATTATGGTGTTGGGGTAGAATATTGAATATACCATGGACTGCCAAAAGAATGAACAAATCTGTTTTGGAAGAAGTGCAGCCAGAATGCTCCTTAGAAGTGAGGATGGCGAGACTTTGTCTCACATACTTTGGACATGTTATCAGGAAGGATTAGTCCCTGGAAAAGGACATCATGCTTGGTAAAGTAGAGAGTCAGCGAAAAAGAGGAAGACAGACCCTAAACGAGATGGACTGATTCAGTGGCTGCAACAATAAGCTCAAGCATAACAATGATTGTGAGGATGGCACAGGACTGGGCAGTGTTTTGTTCTGTTATACATAGGGTCACTATGAGTTGGAACTGACTTAATGGCACCTAACGACCTAGCAACAATGTTTTTTTCCATTTTGGAAATTGCACTTGTAAGTATTTGATAGTGAAGGGAAGGCGAATAGGAGAAAGCCCAATCCACAAATCCTGACTTGATGCTGTAGGGTGGAGGCTGGCTTCAGGAGTTAAGGCAGTTCTGTTAGTGCAGTGGGATTTGAGGTCTTTCCATGGGCTACCAGCAGAGCCAGTGCGAACATCCTTAGGGAGAGTCCCTGGCTCGGATTAGCGGGGTGCAGGTAAGGGGAAATGGCATGGGACCGAGTGTGGTGTTCAAGGGGTGAACGGAGCAAGCTTAGGGGATCATGCAGATGGGTTCTAGAGAACATAAAGAGAGCATGGGATCCTGGAACCCAGCCAAAGGGAAGTAAGCATTGCATGGAGAGGCAGGGGCACCAAATGCCCCTTTACCCACCGTGCTAGCCCTGCCAAGGGTTAGGATAAGCCTGTCTGGGTTTCACTTGTTTTCATGAAAGCAATATGGCATAATAGAGAAAACATTAGACTGAGTGATACTCAAAACCAAAATCAAACCTGTTGCTGTCAAGTTGATTCCAACTCATAGCGATCCTACAGGACAGAGTAGAATTGCCCATAGGGTTTTCAAGGCTGTAATCTTTATGGGAACAGGCTGCCACATTTTTCTCCTGTGGAGCTGCTGGTGGGTTCCAGTCACCGAACTTTTGCTTAGCAGTTAAGCTCTTAACCACTGTGCCACCTGGGCGCCTTAATGTTACGTTACCCAAACCAAAAAAACCCTCGACTGTCGAGTTGATCCTGACTCATAGAGGCCCCATAGGGTTTCCAAGGCTGTAAATCTCCACAGAAGCAGACTGCCACATCTTTCTCCCTTGGAGCCGTTGGTAGTTTCAAACTGCCAACCTTTCAGTTAGTAGTCAATGCTTTAACCACTGTGCCACCAGGGGTCCTTTAATGTTCCATAGTGGAGCTAATATTTGGAATATTTTATGTAAGGAGTGTTGATGATTGTGATTTTACTCCAAGCAGACAAATTTATGCAAAGCCTTTATTTACTATTGGCTCAGTGGTTAAGGGTTCAGCTGCTAAGCGAAAGGTTGGCGGTTGGAACCCACCAACCATTGCGTGGGAAAAAGATGTGGCAGTCTGCTCCCATAAAGATTTATGGTCTTAGAAGTCCCATGGGGGAGTTCTACTCTGTCCTATAGGGTCACTATGAGTTGGAATCAATATTAGATACTAGTTGGAGTGGTACTAGGAAATGAGTTTCTAGCCCTGATTCAATTAAATACTTGTGTGACCTTGTGTATTTCACTTAATCCCTTTGAGACCCATTTTTTTTTTTCCCACTGTAAAATGAAGGGGTGGAACTGGATGGGCCTGGAGATTTCTTCCAGCTCTAATTGTGGTTATGACTATTGAACTCAACAAAGTTATGATGCATCTGTTACATAGGAGATTCTTCTACCGGGACTGTGTACTTGGCGTGGAAAGCAAACATGAGCTCTGCTTGAGGAGCACATACCATTGCTGCGTCACCTTTCATCAGCTTGAAGAATCATATGAGTTATTTCCACATCTAGCTGATCTGGGCGATGCAGACCCCTGAAGAGAACCATGAAGGAGGGAGAAAGGCGAGGTGTGGACTTAAAAGCTGGCCTGAAAAGTTCTCCAGCCCAATGTTTCATCATCTCCAACATTTAATAGTTGTAGATGATGGACCCCAGGTGTTCGTTATATCAGTCCTTCTACTTTTCTGCATGCTTAAAATATTTCATGACAAAAGTCATTTTTGCTTATTTAGAGAAGGAAGAAATGTCGGAACACAAGAACTCTGGTATGGTTAAAGAGCTGACAGAGGTTTGGAATCTTGCAGGCAGGCTGGATGAGTTACCGTTTTTGGAGACGCAGGATTAACGGTAGCATTGCCCCACTTTCTTCACATTGAGACCTTCCCAACTTTCTCTCTTCCCTGGGATGTACACCAGCTATAGCCCCAGAAGGCAAGGGAAAACGAGAGTACTTCTCTGTAGCAGACCTGTCTGAATCCCCCCTTTGTGACTTTGGTTGGAAGGACCTAAATTCTGCACCCTGGGTAAAGTAGATATGTAAACTTACGGATTTACTACAATCCAAAAGCTTCTCAGATGGGAAAGAGTGGTTATTTTCCAGAACACAAATATTTACAGTGCACACAATGGTGTGATGACAATAGAACATTCCAAGCCACATACGGAAATGGAATTTATTATGCATTTTATATGTTTGTAGAAGGGCTTGGGGGTTATGGGGCAGGGGTTTGGGGAATTTACTTTCAACCGACAATGAGGTCCTTCGCTCTCAGTAACACATCTTTGAGCATCTTCTCATGGAACTTGACGACAAATCTAAAAGCTGAAGATGAAAATTTTATTAAAAAAAGCTACACTAATGACTTCACTGCTAAGAATAAATCCAAAGCACTCCTGTCTGTAGATCTCTACTTGGTAGAAATCAATTCCTCAACAATTTTGGTTTATTTTCCACATACTAAGAATCTTGGCAATGTTCACCTAGGTTAACCCTCCTTTCTTTTCCTTTAAACCAAGAAGGCGCTTTTTAGAAACCAAATGTTTCTCTTATGTATTGGCCTTAGGGAAAGTTGGAGCTTAAACTGATGTAGTTAAGACTATGTGGGAATAATAAATATCAGGCGGGGACTTTATTGTGCCAAACTTTATATGTTAAACTTATAAAATGGTTCCCCAAATTATCCATATTATTACTTAAATTCTTTTTGGTTGTATTGTTCCTGCCTAGTTTCCAAGATAGCTTAACTTTGGACTCCATGTCTTTAGCTCTATTTGTGACCTGAGTGAAACTCTTAATTATTATTATTATTTTTTTATTGTTAGCTCATTTACTTGTTTCATGTCATAACATTACGCTAAGATCCTTGGCTATAGAATATCTTCTTTTTTTTTTTTTAAATTTTGTTGTGCTTTTAGTGAAAGTTTACAGTGCAAATTAGTTTCTCATTCAAAAATTTATACACAAATTGTTTTGTGCCATTGGTTGCAACTGAAACTCTTAATTATTTTTTGATCTTTGATGAAGTTTTACAGAACTAGCTTCTCATTAAACAATTAGTACACAAATTGTTTTCTGACATTGGTTACTAACCCCATGACATGTCAACATTTTTCGCTTCTTGACCTTGGGTTCCCAGTCACCAGCTTTCTTGTCCCCTTCTGCCTTCTAGTCCTTGTCCTAGGACTGGTGTGCCCCTTTAGTCTCATTTTGTATTATGGGCCTGTCTAATCTTTGGCTGAAGGGTGAACCTCAGGAGCGACTTCATTAAAAGAGTGTCCAGGGGCCATAATCTTGGGGTGAAACTCTTAACTAATTTTAAATAAAATATGATTTCAATGTTTCTTAGCTTGGTTCTGAAAATTGGTGTACAACACTTTTAAGGAACTTCAGGTAAAAAATATGTACTTAACCTTTTCAAAGTAGACACAGCACTTCCCCCATTGCCTTAATTACATGGATTCAGAGTAAAATAAATTGAATTTAACTTTTTGTCAGGTGCCTTCTAGTCAGTCCTGACTCATAGCCACCCTATTATGTACAACAGAATGAACCACTGCCTAGTCCTGTGCCATTCTCATAATCATTGTTATGTTTGAGCCCATTGTTGCAGCCACTGGGCCAATCCATTTCTTGCGGGCCTTTCTCTTTTTTGATGACTGTCTACCAAGCATGATGTCCTTCTCCAGGGACTGGTCCCTCCTGATAACATGTACAAAGTATGTGAGACAAAGTCTTGCCATCCTCGCTTATAAGGAGCATTCAGGCTGTATTTCTTCTAAGACAGATTTGTTTGTTCTTTTGGGAATCCACAGTGTATTCAATATTCTTTGCCAGTACCGTAATTTGAAGGTATCAGTTCTTTGGTCTTCCTTATTCATTTTGCAGCTTTCCTAAGCATATGAGGCTATTGAAAACACCATGGCTTGGGTCAGGAGTGCCTTAGTCTTCAAAGTGACATCTTTGCTGTTTAGCACTTTAAAGAGGTCTTTTGCAGCAGATTTGCCCAATGCAATCTGTCTTTTGATTTTTTGACTGCTGCTTCCATAGGTGTTTATTGTGAATCCAAGTAAAATGAAATTCTTGAAAATTTTAATCTTTTCTCCATTTATCATGATGTTGCTTATTGGGCCAGTCGTGAGGATTTTGTTTTCTTTATATTGAAGGCTATAGTCTTTGATCTTCATCAGTAAATGCTTCAAGAATTTAACTTTTAGGTAACTATTAAATATTGATGTTCCCAAATGCATTTTTCAGAGATGTACTACTTTAGACTACAGTGGAAGGATGGGCTTTAAAATCATACAAACTTGAATTTCAGTGCCAACTCTGGCATGTGCTATAATTTTGGGAAGGTTTCTTATCCACACAAACCCTAAATTCTACCATTTATAAAATGACAGTATCAATAAAAACCACTCCAATTGGTTATGAGAATTAAATGAAAAATGTCATACAATGTGCTATGTGCAGGTAGTAAATGCTCAATAAAAGCTAGGTCTTCTCATATTTCCCTGCACATCCCACCTCTTACAACCACATGCTCTAGTAGAGATGTTCCACTGATGGTCCAGGAGGATGAGGTGGGAAAAATAGGCTCAGAATATGGAAGCCCAGAGGAGACCTGGCTGAAGGACAGTCAAGATTCAGATGCACAAAGGAAACAGAAAGGCTTAGTAGTTCTCCATAAAGGGACAGAGAGAGGAAGTAAGAGGGAGACAATAAGAAAGGAGGTAACATTTCAGGAGCAGGGAGGCTTGGGAGCCCCCACAGGCCCACCGAACCTAGTCCATCTTTGAGACCTGAGGATGGGAACTTCAGGAGGAGAGGTGAGGAAAATGTAGATCATGTACCCACGGAACTTACTCATGGGGACAGATAAAGGAGGTTTCCTTGGGAATATTTGAAGGATGCAGGGCCTCAGGGTAGACTCTGTCTAGGAATAAAGTTTGTCTAATTAGTTAGTTTTCTTATTTATGGGCCACTAAATAAGTAAAGGGGTGGGAAATGAGTTCGAATACCTAACAACTACGTGATAGCCTAAAAAATATTTTGTATGTGAAAAATCAAATGGTGGTATTATTAATGTGGAGGTTGTTGTTGTTGTTATTAGGTGCCGTCCAGTTGGTTTCAACTCATATTGGCCCCATGTACAGCAAGACTGAACATTGCCTGGCCCTGTGCCATCTTCACAGTCATTGCTATGTTTGAGCCCATTGTTGCAGCCACTGTGTCAGTCCATCTCCTTGAGGATCTTCCTCTTTTTTGCTGACCCTCTACTTTACCACGCACGATGTCCTTCTCCAGGGACTGGCCCTTCTTGATAACATGTCCAAAGTACCTGAGGCGAAGTCTTGCCATCCTTGCTTCTGATGAGCATTCTGGCTGTACTTCTTCCAAAGCAGATGTGTTTGTCCTTCTGGCAGTCCATGACATACTCAATGTTCTTCACCAACACCATAATTCAAAGGCATCAATTCTTCTTTGGTCTTCCTTATTCATTGTTCAGCTTTTGCATGCATATGAGGCGATTGAACGCGTTATGGCTTGGGCGAGGTGCGCCTTAGTCCTCAAAGTGACATCTTTGCTTTTTAACATTTTAAAGAACTCTTTTGCACCAGATTTGCCCAATGCAATGCATCTTTTGATTTCTTGACCGCTGCTTCCATAGGCGTTGATTGTGGATCCAAGTAAAATGAAATCTTTGATAACTTCAATATTTTCTCTGTTTATCATCATGCTGCTTATTGGTCAAGTTGTGAAGTTTTTGTTTTCTTTATGTTGAGGTGTAATCCATACTGACATCTGTAGTCTTTGATCTTCATCAATAAGTGCTTTAAATCCTCTTCACTTTCAGCAAGCAAGGCTGTGTTATCTGCGTATCACAAGTTGTTATTGAGTTTTCCTCCAGTCCTGGTGCCACCTCCTTCTTCATATAGTCCAGCATCTTGGATTATTTGCTCAGCATACAGATTGAATATGTATGGTGAAAGGATACAATTCTGACACACACTTGTCTGATTTTAAACCACACAGTCTGCTGGAACGACTGCCTCTTTGTCTATGTACAGATACTACATGAACACAATTAAGTATTCTGGAACTTCCATTCTTTGCAATGTTGTCCTTAATTTGTTAGATCCATGAAATTGAATGTCTTTGTGTAGTCAATAAAACACAGGTAAACATCTTTTTTGTATTCTCTGCTTTCAGTCAGGATCCATCTGACATCAGCAATGATGTCTCTTGTTCCACATCCTGTTCTGAATCCTGGTTGAATTTCTGGCAGTACTCTGTCAATGTACTGCTGCAGTCATTTTTGAGTTATCTTCAGTAAAATTTTACTTGCATGTGATATTAATGATATTGTTTAATAATTTCCTCCTTCTGTTGGATCACCTTTCTTTGGAATGGGAACTTATATGGATTTCTTCTAGTTGGTTGGATGGGTAGCTGGCTTCCAAATTTCTTGAATGGATGAGTGAGGACTTCCAGCATTGCATCCATTCGTTGAAAAATCTCATTTGGTATTCCATCAATTCCTGGAGTCTCATTTTTTGCCAATGCCTTCAGTGCAACTTGGACTTCTTCCTTCAGTACCATTTATTCTTGATCGCATGCTACCTCCTGAAATGGTTAAATGTCTACCAATTCTGTTTGGTATAGTGACTCTGTATATTCCTTCCATCTTCTTTTGCTGCTTCCTGTGTCATTCAATTTTTTTGCCCATAGAATCCTTCAATATTGTAAGTTGAGGCTTGAATCTTTTCTTCAGCCCTTTCAGCTTGAGAAATGCCAAGCATGTTCTTCCCTTTTGGTTTTCTAATTCCAGGTCTTGCATGTTTCATTATAATACATTTCTCTATCTTCTTGAGCTACTCTGTGAAATCTTCTGTTCAGTGTATTTACTTCATCATTCCTTCCATTCACTTTAGCTCCTGTACATTCAAGAGCAAATTTCAGAAACTCTTCTGACATCCATTTTGGTCTTTTCTTTCTTTCATGTCTTTTTAATGACTTCTTGTTTCTTCATGTGTGATGTCCTTGATGTCATCCCATGGCTGGTCTGGTCTTCGGTCATTAGTGTTCAATGCATCAAATCTGTTCTTGAGATGGCCTCTAAATTCAGGTGGGATATACTCAAGGGTGTACTTTGGTGCTTATGGACTTGTTTAATTTTCTTCATCTTCAACTTGAACTTGCATGTGAGCAATTGAGGGTCTGTTGTGCAGTTGGCCCCTAGCCTTGTTCTGATGGATGATACTGAGCTTTCCCATCATACCTTTCCACAGATGTAGTCAATTTGATTCCTGTGTATGCCATTCAACAAGGTCCATGTGTATAGTCATCATTTATGTTGTTCAAAAAAGGTACTTTCATTGAATAAAGTCATTAGTCTTGCAAAATTCCGTTGTGCGAT
The DNA here is from genome assembly GCF_030014295.1 of Loxodonta africana. Taxonomy (NCBI): domain Eukaryota; kingdom Metazoa; phylum Chordata; class Mammalia; order Proboscidea; family Elephantidae; genus Loxodonta; species Loxodonta africana. The sequence goes on along the minus strand of NC_087342.1, from coordinate 230,001,095 downwards.
CTCCAGCATTGTTTCTATCATCAAGGCCATATTTTCCAGCTACTGATCCTTCTTTGTTTCCAACTTTTGCACTCCGCTCACCAGTAACTATCAATGCATCTTGATTACATGTTTGATCAATTTCAGACTATGGAAGTTAGTAAAAACCTTCAATTTCTTCATCTTTGGCATTAGTTGTTGGTGTGTAAATTTTAATAATAGTTGTATTAACTGGTCTTCCTTGTGTTGTTGTTGTTAGGTGCTGTTGAGTTGGCTCTGACTCATAGCAACCCTATGTACAACAAAATGAAACACTGCCCGGTCCTGTGCCATCCTCACAATCCTTGGTATGTTTGAGCTCATTGTTGCAGCTGCTGTGTCAATCCATCTCCTTGAGGATCCTCTTCTTTTTCGCTGACCCTCTGTCTTAAGAAGTATGATGTCGTTTTTAAGGGACTGGTCCTCCTGATAACATGTCCAAAGTATGTGAGACAAAGTCACCATCCTTGTTTCTTTGTAGGCGTAAGGATGTTATCCTATCACCAACAGCATTGCATTTCAGGATAGATCTTGAAATGTCCTTTTTGGCGATAAATGTAGCACCACTCCTCTTCAAGTTATCATTCTTGGTATAGGAGACCATATGATTCTTCAATTCAATATGGCCAATACCAGTCCATTTCAGCTCACTAATGCCTAGAATATTGATGTTTATGTGTTCCATTTCATTTTGACAATGTCCAATTTTCCTAGATTCATACTTTTTTTTTTATACATTGTATATTCCATATTCTGATTTTTAATGGATGTTTGTCACTGTTTCTTCTCATTTTGAGTTGTGCCGCATCAGCAAATGAAGGTCCCAAAAGCTTGACTCCATCCACATCATTAAGGTCGACTGCACTGTGAGGCGGCAGCTCTTCCTCAGCCATCTTTTGAGCACCTTCCAACCTGAGGGGCTCATCTTCTGGCACTATATCAGACAATGTTCTGCTGCTATTCATAAGGTTTTCACTGGCTAAGTCTTTTCTGAAGTAGGCTGCCAGGTCCTTTTTCCTAGTCTGCCTTAGTCTGGAAGCTCAGCTGAACCCTGTCCACCATGGGTGACCCTGTTGGTATCTGAATACCTGTGGCATAGCTTCCAGCATCACAGCAACATGCAAGCCCCCACACTATGGCAACCTGACAGAAAAGTGGTGGAGGTTATTAGGTAGACTGAAATTTTGACTGACTAGTACCTTGAATGGCTTCACAAATGTGAAAAATCACAGAGAGTAGAGTTTTTGTTTATTGAAGAAGAAATTAGGAAATTTGCTGCAGCTGACAAATGAGTCCCAATGTATTTTGGGTAAAAATGTTTGACCAGTGATCCCAGGTAACCCAGCCCTGATATCCTGAGAATGTACCATGTACCAAGAAGGTCCAAGGAAGGTTGTTGTTGTTAGTTGCCATTGCATCGCTCTGACTCATGGTTGTCTCACGTATAACACGTATCTTCATGATCGTTGGTACGTTTGAGTCCATTGTTGTGGTCATTACGTCAATCCTCACTGATTTTCATTGTCCCTCTACTAATTTTCAGTTTTTCATTTCTTGCTCGATCTTAGCAAAGGATTTTTGTCTGAGCTGTGTGGCCAGTATTCATTCACTATCCCACTCCAGGCAAACTTCACTTACTGAGGGATGGTGATGCTTCAGGGGTGTAAGTCCCTGGTGAAACCTCCAGGGAAAGGAGTTTTACTCTGCCACATGGGGTCACTTTGAGTTGGAATTGACTTGATGGCACGCAACAACAACAACTACTCAGGCAGAGGTGAATGGACATTGGGAGGCACCTAGCAATCTCTGTCAGAACTTAATGTATGCGTGTATGTGTGTGTGTATCATATATTCTCAGCAAGGCCCACATGCTGCTCTTCTTAAAAGCAAAAGTAAACTTGACTCTAACCCTGCTCCTCCTTTGATACCTGCCACAATGTGCGGCTCATGTTTCCCTTACCCTCCGATTTCAGCCAGAGCAGGTGTGGAGGTAGCTCCCTGGAGACGGGATGCTCTGAGGGTCGGGGTTCAGGACAAGCTGGAGAAGAGGTGGGGGAACAGCCTCAGATTCAGATTTACACTGAAGACTTCTCCTGGAGGCCACAGCCCCCAACCATACTTCTGAAGTGACTGATGGAGAGGAAAGGCAGGGGATGGGGATGGGAAGAGGGAGGAAGCACCTCGAAGGAGCCCAAAGGGTGGCACTATGAGAGGCTGCGGCTCTAGGGTCAGGCCGTCTGGACCCAAATCCCCATTCTGTTTCTTATTCCTAATTTACCATGGACCACTCTTTGAGGTTCAGCTTCCCCAGCTATAAAGCTGGAATCAGAATCAACCTTTTTTTCTTGAGAGGACTTTGGGATTATTGATGCAAAGCTCACATAGTACATTCTCAATAAATGTACTCTATCACCATCATCATCAGCATCAGCATTATTTTAGTTAAAGGAGTGGGCAATGGGTTCCCCAAAGCCTCACAATGCTTCCATTCCTGTCTCTCAGCCTTTGTTATAAAAAATGGGATGCCCTACTCTTTTCATGGTTAATTCCAATTCCAATTCCGGATCAGCCCAGCTCAATGTTTTATTTCTATTCATTTGGCGGGCTGGGTTCTCTGCCCCAGGCATCTTCACCTTGAATCCTGGGTTGACTTACAGCCACCCATGTGACCCACCAAATGCACTCTGAAGACAATGCTCTGCAGCTATTATTACTGCTGTTATTATAAACCTTATAAAAAGCATTACTTTTTATGATAAGTCATCCTTACTGGCCTGAGTGCCAGCCCTATGCTGTTCTAAGTTCTGATCCTGTACTTCCTCTGTTCTCTGCCATGGGCACCTTTTGGGTTAGTCTTCCTGTCCTCTCCAGCCCTCTGTTTTCCCACTGGATTCTCTCAGGTCTTGTTCACTTGGGGGCATGGTCCTGATTGTTGACATGAGTCTCACCACTCAAATAAATCAGGCACACTGCTGGAATCTTCTAGTGCCCTTCAGCCAACTTCCTTGACCCAAGGGTTCTTGGGCCAGTGATCTCATTCAGGTATCATCTTGGGGGTATAACTGTGGAGTGCAATCATTCTTTCAGGTCACTGAGGGCAGAACACCTCCAATGTGGTCAATGGTGAAAGTGTGCTGGGAGCCATGAAGAATTAGAGTCCAGTGAGAAGTGGGAGGAGAACATGGGGAAATTTAGAGCTGGAGCAGAAGATACTGACTCTTCATTTTTTTTCTCCTCTGGTGTGTATCTTGAATTTCAGTATTTCCTTGCCTGGTCCTGGGCCATTCTCACAATCATTTTTATGCTTGAGCCCATTGTTGCAGCCACTGTGTCAATCCATCTCATCAAGAGTGTTCCTCTTTTTCACCGATCCTCTATTTTACCAACCATGATGTCCTTCTCCAGGGACTAAACCCTCCTGATAACATGTCCAAAGTACATGATCAAGAACCGACAGTATTCAAGGAAGAAGTCGAAGCTGTGCTGAAGGCATTGTTGAAAAACAAAGCTCCAGGAATTGTCAGAATACCAGTTGAGATATTTCAACAGAGGGATGCAGTGCTGGAGGTGCTAACTCATCTATGCAAAGAATTTGGAAGACAGCTACCTGGCCAACTGACGGGTTGAGATCCATATTTGTGCCCATTCCAAAGAAAGGTGATCCAACAGAATGCGGAAATTGTTGAACAATATAAATATCATGCACATTCCATGTTCTGATTATTAAAGGACGTTTGCAGCTGTTTCTTCTCATTTTGAGTCGTGCCACATCGGCAAATTAAAGTTCTGAAAGCTTGACTCCACCCACATCATGAAGGTTGACTCCACTTTGAGGAGGCAGCTCGTCCCCAGTTGTATTTTGAGTAACTCCTACCACGTATGTCAGTTTGTTGTATTACGATGGCTTGTGTATTGCAGTGATGCTGGAAGCTATGCACCAGTATTTCAAATATCAGCGGGGCCACCCAGGGTGGACAGGTTTCAGCAGTGCTTCCAGGCTAAGACAGATTAGGAAGAAGGACCTGGCTGTCTACTTTTGAAAAAATTGGCCAATGAAAACCTTATGAATAGAATGACGGTAGGACCAGTGCAACCTGGAGATTATGAAGAGAACCAAAGCATAAAAACTGCATGAGATGGCCTCTGGGAAGCCAACTGTTTGACTTCCTAGGGGTAAACCAAAAAAAACCCGAAGCCGTTGCCATTGAGTCAATTCCGACTCATAGTGACCCTATAGGACAGAGTAGAACTGCCCCATAGAGTTTCCAAGGAGCGTCTGGTGGATTCGAACTGCTGACCTTTAGGTTAGCAGCTGTAGCACTTAACTACTGTGCCACCAGGGTTTCCTAGGGGCAGGTGAATATAATCACAAGTGTGCAGTGTTCATGATAAAGCTTCATAAAGAGAAGTGGCTAACTGAAGAGGGATATTTGCCGACACTTCGCTCTGAGTTTGTAGTTTCTAAACCTGAAGCTGTTCCCTCACTGCAGTCCCTGCTGTTCTTTTTCTGCAGTGCTGGGACCTGCCACCAGGTGGCAGAAGGCAACATAGCCCCACTCGCTCTGAACTAGATGTTTATTCTGAGGTCCAGACCATAGCCATGAATTTTCCAAACCACACTTACAAAATGAAAAATCCAAAAATTAAATAGTAGAGTGTATGATCTTATGATGTAAGCTTTTAAGAGATATAACCTCCTAACTCTACTAGCTTTTAAATTGTGGTCACTAAAAAATAACAATTATTTAGAACAACTGAGCGCAAAATTTGTCTAACACTGATCTCAGAATCAACATTCAATTGTTCTTCGTTAATAAATCTGGGACTGACAATGAACACTGACTCCTGTCTCCCAACTCAGTTACTGGGGATTTATTCCCTATGCCTGGATTATTCAAATGAATTTTAATCCGTGTGTTTAATATATTAGGTCAGCTATAGTTTAAGAGGCCCAGCGTTCTGTGATTCCTGTTTGTTCCCCAGACAGACAACGAGAAGGGAAGGGGCTGGCCATTAGCTACCTCTTCATGCCAAGCCCTTACTCATTCTCTGAAATAAGAAAGAAAGAATTTCCTACGTCATTCGTAAGTTGAAAGCATTGTCTCTCTCATAGGCATTTCTCCTAATGGCTACTGGTGGGGCCTCAATAGCAGGAATTCGTGCCCTGTCTGAAAAAGGGTATTTGGGAATGTTTAGTTTCTTGGAAAGAAGGCCCACAACTTTAATCAGGTACTCGCAGGGGTCTCAAAAGCAAAACAAAAAGCCAGAGGCTGTCGAGTCAATTTCGACTCATGGCAATCCCATGTACTGCAGAGTAGGACTGTACTCAACAGAGTTTTCAAGAATGTGACTTTCTGGAAGCTGATCACTGGGTCTTTCTTCTGAGGTGACTCTGGGCGGGTTTGAACAGCCAACCTTTATTGTTAGCAGTTGAGTGCTTACCTGATTATATAATCCACAGACTTCTCACAGGGGTCTAAGACACCCTCAAAAGGTGATGCTTCTGGGAAGTGCTGCTGACAACATACATGTGGAAGCTATTGTTATCAGTTTTCTAGCAGCCGATACAGCTCATTTGCAATTTTCGTAAGCTACTTCTGATGCAAACTCTTTCAGAAATTGTTTTCTGAAAGTAACTTTAGCCTCTTCCCAGAAATTATTTTAAACAATAATTGGAGAATTTTTAAACAGAATTGGGGTCATTTAATAACATCATGCAAGTCAGACGCTTAAATTTTAAATAGAATATTTGTTTTGCCTTCTTTGATTATAAAAGTAGTACATATTCTTTGTGGAAAATTTGGAAAATATAGAAGAACATAAGATAAAAAAGCTCAATTGTTATTTCAGTACACAGAGCATAACCTCTGATAAAATTCATCTTATTGCTTTCAGAAAAAATTATAAACTTATATATATGTTGGGATTGTATTAAAATATACAGATAGATATATCGTCAATTTTTTCCATTTACTTAACCTTTATGACACTATTTTAATTGTCAAACAATTATTATAGAATGGATATACCAAAATGTAGCTAACGAATTTCCTGCAGTTGGGCTCATATATTTTCTAGTTTTACATAATTAAAATGGCACTTAAAAGAATAACCTTGTACATAACTATCATTTGTTAAGCATTTTTTATTTTTTTGTTTTTACTATACTAAGCCTTTAAGACACATTATCTTATTTCTTAATACAATTTGTGTTTTAATAGCCCATTAGTGGATCAAGACGAACTGTTAGCTCAGTGAGATCCAATGTCACAGAACCAGTAATTGAAGCAGTTGGAATTAGGACTCAGGTTTTATAAGAAAGTCCTAGAAATGAAGCTTTTGAGCCAAAGGATCTGAATATTTTTAAGTCTTTTGAGGCTTATAACATAATTCCTCTCCAGCTGTGTTATGTCGTTCTGAATTTATACCCGCAGCGAACCAGAAATGCCTAACTGTTAATAGTCTCCAGAGATAGTTTCCATAACATCCCTCTCTCTCTTTTAAATAATATTGTGTTGTGTTTTTTGGTGAAAGTTTATACAGCAAATTAGGCTCCCCTTTGACAATTTCCACACAAATTGGTCAGTGACGTTAGTTACATTTTTCACATTGTATCAACATTCTCATTAATTGTGTCTGGTTGCCCCATTTCTGGTACTCTAGTTTCCCTGTGCCTTTATGTTTTCATCTTTGTTTTGGATTAAATGTTGACCTTTTGGACTCATATAGGTGTTAATTTTAGTAGATTACTGATCTAATGGGTAATGTCCTCTATTTTGTGTATCAATCTGCTTTTCAGTTAAAAGATGATGTTGGGATAGTTTTGGTTTAAGGTTTAAAGAGCACCTCAGGGCAGTAGTCTCAGGGAGTCCTCTGTTCTCAGATAGTCCAGTTAGTCTGACCATTTTTAAGAATTTGAGTTTTGTTTTGTGTTTTTCTCCCATCCTAACCAGGATCATCTATTGTGCACCTGGTCAGGTTGGTCAGTGGTAGTAGCTGGGCACCATCTAGTTCTTCTGGTCTCAGGGTACTTGAGGTCATGGCTCATGTAGGCTATCAGCCTTTCTACAACACCTCCCTAATAGTTCGTTATAGGTTTTGATAATATTTAAAGGCATCAGACTTCTTTCTAGAGGAATCTGGCTGCTTGCCTCTTATTAATTCTTTTAAAAAATGAAAAACAACTGAATATCTTAACACTAGTTCTTTGGATACTTTAAAACAGTACTTTAAGATACCCTGCTCATTTTTCGACATATTCACACCACACCTTTTTCTAAAAAATATTTTCAAGATGGCTACAACAGTTCTCAAGCCTTTTTGTCCTTCTGTTCTTTATCATGCTTACATAGGATATGTTTTCTATCCCCCTTTCATTTTTTTCTCTTTCCTGGCTTAAAAAATGCGAAGACCTAAGTTAGACCTAGTATTACCGGAATAATGAAACCAGCGCTGATGGTAATGGGAACATGATCTCTTGGCTTTTGAAAGTAAGTCTTTTAATAGTTGCATTTCTTCCTGCTGAGCTATACCTGTTGAATCTATATCTTTTGTGCATATGTGGTGATATTTGCCTCATTCCTGGCAAACATCATCTTTTTTCCCCGTTCAAACCATTTGCCTAATTCATCAAAGTGACAGGCTCTAATTCTTCTGCCAGGATGTTAGCTTCCCTGCCCTGCTCTGCAGCATCTACCAAGCACAGTGGGCGTATCCTCCCTTCCTCTTCCAGGTTAATGATAAAGAAATAAAATCACACTAATTGTGAGGTTGACCCCTGGCAGACTTTGCTGGACATGTTCTCTGAGGAGTGAGCCTGGTCCTGAGCCATGGAAAGCTCAGTGTTGGATGCAAGGTACTATGGTTATCAGCCAACCCAGGCCCCATGCAACCCACAGTCAGCAACACAGATGCTTGTTTTTAGAAGCATGAGAACCAGAACTGAACCAACAGTCCTCTCCTGGAGGAAAATCTTTCTCCCTGTCACAAACTTGCCTGTGACCTAGGGCAGTCCAGACCCTGACTTAGCTTTAGTTACATCTATTAACTGAAGGACTTAGGCTACCTTTACTCTCAAAATCTACTAGGTCCTAAAACTCCCCAGTTCCCATCTGTTATAGGTTGAATTGTGTCTCCCAAAAAGGTACACTGAAGTCCTAACCCCAATATCTCTGAATATGACCTTGTTTGGAAATAGGGTCTTTGAAAATGTTATTAGTGAAGCTAACATGAGGTCATGAGGTCATACTGGAGTCAGCTGGTTCCTAATCCCTTCTGAGTGATGTTTTATAAAAGAGAAGGACAGACATGGAAAGAGTCACACAAGAGGGAAGACAGACGCCACATGACGATGGAGGCAAATGCATCTATAAGCAGCAAAGGAATGTCAAGGATTAATGGGAACCACCAGAAGCTGAGAGAGGCAAGGAATAGTTCTTCTCCCAAAGCTGCTAGAAGGAATAATATGGCCGACACTCTGGAAGGCCTCATTGCCTCTCTCTATGCCTGGATAATCCCTAGTTGTTCTTTCAGACTCTGCTCTTGGAAGACTTTTTTTTTTTTTTTTTAATTAACTTTTATTAAGCTTCAAGTGGACATTTACAATTCCAATCAGTCTGTCACATGTAAGTTTACATACATCTTACTCCCTTCTCCCACTTGCTCTCCCCCTATTGAGTCAGCCCTTTCAGTCTCTCATTTCGTGCCATTTTTGCCGTCTTCCCTCTCTCTCTATCTTCCCATCCCCCCTCCAGTCAAGAGTTGCCAACACACTCTCCAGTGTCCACCTGATTTAATTAGCTCATTCTTCATCAGCATCTCTCTCCCCCCCGCTGCCCAGTCCCTTTCATGTCTGATGAGTTGTCTTCGGGGATGGTTCCTGTCCTGTGTCAACAGAAGGTCTGGGGAGCATTGCCGCCGGGATTCCTCTAGTCTCAGTCAGACCATTAAGTATGGTCTTTTTATGAGAATTTGGGGTCTGTATCCCACTGATCACCTGCTCCCTCAGGAGTTCTCTGTTGTGCTCCCTGACAGGGCAGTCATCGATTGTGGCCGGGCACCAACTAGTTCTTCTGGTCTCAGGATGATGTAGGTCTCTGGTTCGTGTGGCCCTTTCTGTCTCTTGGGTTCTTAGTTGTTGTGTGACCTTGGTGTTCTTCATTTTCCTTTGCTCCAGGTGGGTTAAGACCAATTGATGTATCTTAGATGGCCGCTTGTTAGCATTTAGGACCCCAGACGCCACGTTTCAAAGTGGGATACAGAATGTTTTCACAATAGAATTATTTTGCCAATTGACTTAGAAGTCCCCTCAAACCATGTTCCCTAGACCCCAGCCCCTGCTCCGCTGACCTTTGAAGCATTCATTTTATCCCGGAAACCTCTTTGCTTTTAGTCCAGACCAATTGGGCTGACCTTCCTTGTATTGAGTATTGTCTTTCCCTTCACCCAAAGCAGTTCTTATCTACTGATTGATCAATAAAAAACCCTCTACCTCCCTCCCTCCCTCCCTCCCCGCTTCGTAACCACAAAAGTATGTGTTCTTCTCAGTTTTTTCTATTTCTCAAGATCTTATAATAGTGGTCTTATACAATATTTGTCCTTTTGCCTCTGACTCATTTCGCTCAGTATAATGCCTTCCAGATTCCTCCATGTTATGAAATGTTTCAGAGATTCGTCACTGTTCTTTATCGATGCGTAGTATTCCATTGTGTGAATATACCACAATTTATTTACCCATTCATCCGTTGACGGACACCTTGGTTGCTTCCAGGTTTTTGCTATTGTAAACAGAGCAATTATCTGTTTGTGTGAAGGCTCTTGTTTCTCTAGGGTATATTCCGAGGAGTGGGATTTCTGGGTTGTATGGTAGTTCTATTTCTAACTGTTTAAGATAGCGCCAGATGGATTTCCAAAGTGGTTGTACCATTTTACATTCCCACCAGCAGTGTATGAGAGTTCCAATCTCTCCGCACCCTCTCCAACATTTATTATTTTGTGTTTTTTGGATTAATGCCAGTCTAGTTGGTGTGAGATGGAATCTCATCGTAGTTTTAATTTGCATTTCTCTAATGGCTAATGATCGAGAGCATTTTCTCATGTGTCTGTTGGCTGCCTGAATATCTTCTTTAGTGAAATGTGTGTTCATATCCTTTGCCCACTTCTTGATTGGGTTGTTTGTCTTTTTGTGGTTGAGTTTTGACAGAATCATGTAGATTTTAGAGATCAGGCGCTGGTCTGAGATGTCATAGCTGAATATTCTTTCCCAGTCTGTAGGTGGTCTTTTTACTCTTTTGGTGAAGTCTTTAGATGAGCATAGGTGTTTGATTTTTAGGAGCTCCCAGGTATCTGGTTTCTCTTCATCATTTTTGGTAATGTTTTGTATCCTGTTTATGCCCTGTATTAGGGCTCCTAGGGTTGTCCCAATTTTTTCTTCCATGATCTTTATCGTTTTAGTCTTTATGTTTAGGTCTTTGATCCACTTGGAGTTAGTTTTTGTGCATGGTGTGAGGTGTGGGTCCTGTTTCATTCTTTTGCAAATGGATATCCAGTTATGCCAGCACCATTTGTTAAAAAGACTATCTTTTCCCCAATTAACTGACACTGGTCCTTTGTCAATTATCAGCTGCTCATACATGGATGGATTTATATCTGGGTTCTCAATTCTGTTCCATTGGTCTATGTGCCTGTTGTTGTACCAGTACCGGGCTGTTTTGACTACTGTGGCTGTATAATAGGTTCTGAAATCAGGTAAGGTGAGGCCTCCCACTTTCTTCTTCTTTTTCAGTAATGCTTTGCTTATCCAGGGGTTCTTTCCCTTCCATATGAAATTGGTGATTTGTTTCTCTATCCCCTTAAAATATGACATTGGAATTTGGATCGGAAGTGCGTTATATGTATAGATGGCTTTTGGTAGAATAGACATTTTTACTATGTTAAGTCTTCCTATCCATGAGCAGGGTATCTTTTTCCACTTAAGAATGTCCTTTTGAATTTCTTGTAGTAGAGCTTTGTAGTTTTCTTTGTATAGGTCTTTTACATCCTTGGTAAGATTTATTCCTAAGTATTTTATCTTCTTGGGGACTACTGTGAATGGTATTGATTTGGTTATTTCCTCTTCGGTGTTCTTTTTGTTGATGTAGAGGAATCCAAGTGATTTTTGTATGTTTATTTTATAACCTGAGACTCTGCCAAACTCTTCTATTAGTTTCAGTAGTTTTCTGGAGGATTCCTTAGGGTTTTCCGTGTATACGATCATGTCATCTGCAAATAGTGATAGCTTTACTTCCTCCTTGCCAATCCGGATACCCTTTATTTCTTTGTCTAGCCTAATTGCCCTGGCTAGGACTTCAAGTACGAGGTTGAATAAGAGCGGTGATAAAGGGCATCCTTGTCTGCTTCCCGTTCTCAGGGGAAATGCTTTCAGATTCTCTCCATTTAGAGTGATATTGGCTGTTGGCTTTGCATAAAAAAAAAAAGATGACCTTTATTATGTTGAGGAATTTTCCTTCAATTCCTATTTTGGTAAGAGTTTTTATCATAAATGGGTGTTGAACTTTGTCAAATGCCTTTTCTGCATCTATTGATAAGACCATGTGGTTTTTATCTTTTGATTTATTTATGTGATGGATTACATTAATGGTTTTTCTGATATTAAACCAGCCTTGCATACCTGGTATAAATCCCACTTGATCAGGGTGAATTATTTTTTTGATGTGTTGTTGGATTCTATTGGCTAGAATTTTGTTGAGGATTTTTACATCTATGTTCATGAGGGATATAGGTGTATAATTTTCTTTTTTTGTAATGTCTTTACCTGGTTTTGGTATCAGGGAGATGGTAGCTTCATAGAATGAGTTGGGTAGTATTCCGTCTTTTTCTATGCTTTGAAATACTTTCAGTAGTAGTGGTGTTAAGTCTTCTCTGAAGGTTTGGTAGAACTCTGCAGTGAAGCCGTCCGGGCCAGGACTGTTTTTTGTTGGAAGTTTTTTAATTACCGTTTCAATCTCTTTTTTTGTTATGGGTCTATTTAGTTGTTCTACTTCTGAATGTGTTAGTTTAGGTAGGTAGTGTTTTTCCAAGAATTTATCCATTTCTTCTAGGTTTCCAAATTTGTTAGAGTACAATTTTTCGTAGTAATCTGAAATGATTCTTTTAATTTCATTTGGTTCTGTTGTGATGTGGTCCTTCTCGTTTCTTATTCGGGTTATTTGTTTCCTTTCCTGTTTTTCTTTAGTCAGTCTTGCCAATGGTTTATCAATTTTGTTAATTTTTTCAAAGAACCAGCTTTTGGCTTTGTTAATTCTTTCAATTGTTTTTCTGTTCTCTAATTCATTTAGTTCAGCTCTAATTTTTATTATTTGTTTTCTTCTGGTGCCTGATGGGTTCTTTTGTTGCTCACTTTCTATTTGTTCAAGTTGTAGGGACAGCTCTCTGATTTTGGCTCTTTCTTCTTTTTGCATGTGTGCATTTATCGATATAAATTGGCCTCTGAGCACTGCTTTTGCTGTGTCCCAGAGGTTTTGATAGGAAGTATTTTCATTCTCGTTGCTTTCTATGAATTTCCTTATTCCCTCCTTGATGTCTTCTATAACCCAGTCTTTTTTCAGGAGGGTATTGTTCATTTTCCAAGTATTTGATTTCTTTTCCCTAGTTTTTCTGTTATTGATCTCTAGTTTTATTGCCTTGTGGTCTGAGAAGATGCTTTGTAATATTTCGATGTTTTGGACTCTGCACAGATTTGTTTTATGACCTAATATGTGGTCTATTCTAGAGAATGTTCCATGTGCACTAGAAAAAAAAGTATATTTTGCAGCAATTGGGTGGAGAGTTCTGTATAAGTCAATGAGGTCAAGTTGGTTGATTGTTGTGAGTAGGTCTTCCGTGTCTCTATTGAGCTTCTTACTGGATGTCCTGTCCTTCTCCGAAAGTGGTGTGTTGAAGTCTCCTACTATAAACGTGGAGGTGTCTATCTCACTTTTCAATTCTGTTAAAATTTGATTTATGTATCTTGCAGCCCTGTCATTGGGTGCGTAAATATTTAATATGGTTATGTCTTCCTGATCAATTGTCCCTTTTATCATTATATAGTGTCCTTCTTTATCCTTTGTGGTGGATTTAAGTCTAAAGTCTATTTTGTCAGAAATTAATATTGCTACTCCTCTTCTTTTTTGCTTATTGTTTGCTTGATATATTTTTTTCCATCCGTTGAGTTTTAGTTTGTTTGTGTCTCTAAGTCTAAGGTGTGTCTCTTGTAGGCAGCATATAGATGGATCGTGTTTCTTTATCCAGTCTGTGACTCTCTGTCTCTTTATTGGTGCATTTAGTCCATTTACATTCAGTGTAATTATAGATAAATAAGTTTTTAGTGCTGTCATTTTGATGCCTTTTTATGTGTGTTGTTGGCCATTTCATTTTTCCACATACTTTTTTGTGCTGAGACGTTTTTCTTAGTAGATTGTGAGATCCTCATTTTCATAATGTTTAACTTTATGTTTGTTGAGTCGTTATGTTTTTCTTGGCTTTTTTCTTGAGTTATGGAGTTGATATTCCTTTTTGTGGTTACCTTATTATTTACCCCTATTTTTCTAAGTAAAAACCTAACTTGTATTGTTCTATATCGCCTTGTATCACTCTCCATCTGGCAGTTCAATGCCTCCTATATTTAGTCCCTCTTTTTGATTATTGTGATCTTATATCTATTGATTTCCATGATTCCCTGTTATGTGTATTATTTTATTTATTTATTTTTTAGAATTAATCTTAATTTGTTTGTTTTTGTGCTTTCCCTATTTGAGTTGATATCAGGACATTCTGTTTTGTGACCTTGTATTGTGCTGGTACCTGATATTATTGGTCATCTGACCAAACAATCTCCTTTAGCATTTCTTGTAGCCTTGGTTTGGTTTTTGCAAATTCTCTAAACTTGTGTTTATCTGTAAATATCTTAATTTCTCCTTCATATTTCAGAGAGAGTTTTGCTGGATATATGATCCTTGGTTGGCAGTTTTTCTCCTTCAGTGCTCTGTATATGTTGTCCCATTCCCTTCTTGCTTGCATGGTTTCTGCTGAGTAGTCTGAACTTATTCTTATTGATTCTCCCTTGAAGGAAACCTTTCTTTTCTCCCTGGCTGCTTTTAAAATTTTCTGTTTATCTTTGGTTTTGGCAAGTTTGATGATAATATGTCTTGGTGTTTTTCTTTTTGGATCAATCTTAAATGGGGTTTGATGAGCATCTTGGATAGATATCCTTTCGTCTTTCATGATGTCAGGGAAGTTTTGTGTCAGGAGTTCTTCAACTATTTTCTCTGTGTTTTCTGTCCCCCCTCCCTGTTCTGGGACTCCAATCACTCGCAAGTTATCCTTCTTTATAGAGTCCCACATGATTCTTAGGGTTTCTTCATTTTTTTAAATTCTTTTATCTGATTTTTTTTCAGCTATGTTGGTGTTGATTCCCTGGTCCTCCAGATGTCCCAGTCTACATTCTAGTTGCTCGAGTCTGCTCCTCTGACTTCCTATTGCATTGTCTAATTCTGTAATTTTATTGTTAATCTTTTGGATTTCTACATGCTGTCTCTCTATGGATTCTTGCAACTTATTAATTTTTCCACTATGTTCTTGAATAATCTTTTTGAGTTCTTCAACAGTTTTATCAGTGTGTTCCTTGGCTTTTTCTGCAGTTAGCCTAATTTCATTTGTGATGTCTTTAAGCATTCTGTAAATTAGTTTTTTTATATTCTGTATCTGATAATTCCAGGATTGTATCTTCATTTGGGAAAGATTTTGATTCTTTTGTTTGGGGGGTTGTAGAAGCAGTCATGGTCTGCTTCTTTATGTGGTTTGATATGGACTGCTGTCTCTGAGCCATCACTGGGAAACTAGTTTTTCCAGAAAGTCCGCTAAAAAAAAATTGCAGTTAGATCCCTATCAGAGTTCTCCCTCTGGCTCAGGCTATTCGGATGTTAATGGAGCTGCCTGGGGAGGGTGGGGGAGGGATCAGAGAGCTAGGAGTGTAGCACCTCAGAATATAGCCAGAGTTGCTTGTCTTACTTGGAATGACTCTTATATCTGAGATTTCCACGGGGCGCATCGCCTTTATGTACTGGCTGTGTGGAGATTGCCCCCCGGGGCGTCTGGCCTGCTGGCGTCACGGTCAGATCCTCCGCTGTCAGCCCTTCCCCCAAGGTTAAGGCTCCCCTACTGGGGCGGTGCACTCCCGTCTCCAAAATCAGTTGCTGCCTCCCGGGGTCTCCCCGTCCCGCCAGCCACATCACGCGCCACTCCCGCGAACCGGGTGGGCTTCCCCCCGCCGGGGTCAGCTCAGGGATGTGGAGCAGGTCCCCACGCCTGAGTCGTGACTGTGCGTCCCGTCTGGGGCACCGCTCTCCCTACTCCAAGACCAGCCGCTGCCTCCCAGGGACTTCTTCCACCGGCTACTCCGCCACACCGCCTGCGCGAACCAGCTGGGCCGGCGCGAACCAGTTGGGGCCACCCCGGGGTCAATTCAGGGGAATATAGCTGATCCCCGCGCTCACTCCCCACCCGCGCCCGCCAAAATCCCAGCGGGACGGCTCCCCGGCTGGGACGCTGCTCTCCCTGCTCCAAGACCTGTCGCTTCCTCCCGGGGACTTCTCCCTCCGGCGCGCTGCGCCGCTCGCGCAAACTAGGTGGGCGTCGCCCGCACGAACAGCTGGTACCCCCCCCCGGGGTCAATTCAGGGGAATATATCTGGTCCCCGCGATCACGCCCCGCCCGCACCCGCCAAAGTCCCGGCGGGACAGCTCCCTGTCTGGGACACTGCTCTCCGTGCTCCAAGACCAGTCACTTCCTCCTGGGGACTTCTCCCTCCAGTGCGCCGCGCCTCTCGTGCGATCTGTGTGAGCGCCACCCGCACGAACGACTGGGCCCCCCCCCCGGGGTAAATTAGGGAAATGTGGCTGGTCCCCGTGCTCGCGCCACGCCCACTCCCCCTGAAACTCCCGGCGGGACGGCTCCCCGGCTGGGATGCTGCTCTCCCTGCTCCAAGACCAGTCACTGCCTCCCGGGGACTTCTCCCACCGGCTGCACCGCCACGCCTCCTGCACCAACTGGCTTGGTTCCCTCCCGGAATGAGTTCGGGGGCTAGGGCTGGACCCCTTGTCTGTGCCGTCTGCCCCCCTGGGCTCTGCCCCAAATCGGGCTCCGAAGGTCACCTGCCTGGTACGCTGGCTCCTGGCTCTGAAGACAATTCCTGTCTCCCCGTATTTGTTCATTCTCCGTCTCTAAATCTGTGTTTGTTGTTCAGAGTTCATAGATTGTTATGTATGTGATCGATTCACTTGTTTTTCCGAGTCTTTGTTGCAAGAGGGATCCGCGGTAGCGTCCACCTACTCCGACATCTTGGCCCCGCCTCTGGAAGACTTTTTTTAGCTACTCCTTTTCCTCCATCATCCTCACTCCCTTTCCTGAGTTTGTTGTGTCTCCCTGGAGCCTCCAGAACAAATAAAATGACTCTGGCCCCAACTCGTGGTGACCCCATGCACGATGGAAGGAATGCTGTCTGGTCCTGGGCCATCCGCATGAATGATTGCAGATTGGACTCTTGTGATCCACACGGTTTTCATTGACTGATTTTCAGAAGTAGATTGCCAGGTCTTTCTTCCACCTTAGACTGGAAGCTCTGCTGAAACCTGTTCAGCACCCTAGCAACATGCAAGCCTCCAATGGCCGATACGTGGTGGCTGTGCATGAGGTACCCTGGTCAGGAATTGAACCTGTGTTTCCTGCATGGAAGGCGAAAGGTCTACCACTGAATCAACACTGCCCCCACTGAATACTTAGGAATCCTTTAAAGTAATGGCTAGCCTGATCTTATATTACTGTCTACAAAGAAGTCAAAATGACTGGACCAACATCTATTGGAGTGATTGGCAGTGGAGCCAAATAAAAGGCTATGATTTCATGTCATCAAATCTTTAGATCTCCCTTTAGCATGAGAACCAAAACTGGACTGTGCTTACTTTACCATATTACATATGATCCGTAACTTAGGTAGAAAACTGAAAATACCTGTGAATTCTGGGAGTGAAACCTCAGAAGGGCAAAGCCCGTGGTTCATTCATGAAAAATTTCCTAACTGAGAATATTTTGTTTCAACATTACTCTCAATAAATGAGCAACGAAGGTTAACAGTAAGGAACATGTAATCTTAATCATTGTCCTCTCAACTCAGCTTTTCCTTCAAATCATAGTAAAAGTGGATGTCAAGTGTCATCTTGGCACCCGCTGCTTCCAGAGGTGGCATTGTGGACTTCAGATCATGGGATGGTCAACAGTAGATGCGATCAAAGACAGACAGAAAAATCTATAAATACCTGGAACTATTTGGCAGTAGAACGAGAAGATGACCAACAATATCCAAGGGTGAATGAGTCATAGAGGCAAACAGGGAAACCATTATTAGGAAGACAGAAGAGGGTGGGGCATTTTGATTAAAACTACTGAACCAAAAGTAGAATTTTTAGAAATATGTCTCTGGGGCATATTATGTTTAGTACAAAAATGGCAATGACATTAGGTAATAGATATCTGAGTCTTTGAAAAGTAGAAAATAATTTAGACTACAAGGCTGCAAGGGTATTTCAATTCCTAGTCTACACTGGTGGGAGAGTGACTTTGAATGGGTCACCAAACCTCCTTGGGCCTCAGTGCCATTGCCCGTAAAATGTGGTCATGGCCTGCGTGGTCTCACACATTCTTTCTAATTTTAAGTTCTGTGATTACATAACTCTACAGATAGATATGAATAGCCCCAGGAAGTCTGAAAATAAACTACTAAATTAGATTAAAATTAGACCAGCTAACAAAATTTGAGTATATCCCACCTAAACTTAGAGATCATATCAAGAATAGATTTGATGTATAGAACACTAAAGTCCGAAGACCAGATGAGTTGTGGAATGACATCATAATACATGAAGAAAGAAAAAGGTCATTAAAAAGACAGGAAAGAAAGACCAAAAAGGATGTCAGAAGAGACTCTGAAACTTACTTTTGAACGTTGAGTAGTTGAAGCAAATGGAAGACATGATGACGTGAAAGAGCTAAACAGAAGATGTCAAAGAGCAGCTTGAGAAGATAAAGTATAGTATTATAGTGAAAAGAGCAAAGACCTGGAGTTAGAAAACCAAAAGGGAAGAACAAGCTCAGCATTTCTCAAGCTGAAAGAATTGAAGAAAAAGTTGAAGCCTCGAGTAGCAACACTGAAGGATCCTTTCGGCAAAATATTGAATGATGCTGGAAGCATCAAAATATTGAACGATTCAGGAAACATCAAAAGAAAATGGAAGGAATACGCTGTACCCAGAGAACTGGTCGACATTCAATACTTTTTAGAGGTAGTATATGATCAAGAATCAATGATACTGAAAGAAGTCCAAGCTGCACTGATGGCATTGGTGAAAACAAGGCTACAGGAATTGCCAGAGTACCAACTGAGATGTTTCAACAAATGAATTCAATTCTGGAAGTGCTCACTTGTCTATGCCAAGAAATTTGAAAGGCAGCCACCTGGCCAACCAATTGGAACAGATCCATATTTGTGTTCATTCCCAAGAAAGGTGATCCAATAGAATGCAGAAATTCATCGATATCACACACAAGTAAAATTTTGCTGAAGATCATTCAAAAACTGTTGTAGCAGTACATCAACAGGGAACTGCCAGAAATTCAAGCCAGATTCAGAAGAGGACCTGCAATGAAGGATAACGTTGATGTCAGGTCGATCTTTGCTGAAAGCAGAGAATACCAGAAAGATTTTTACCTGTGTTTTCTTGTCTATGAAAAGGCTGTGTGGATCATAACAAATTATGAACAACATTGTGAAAAATGGGAATTCCAGAACACTTGATTGTGCTCAAGTGGAACCTGTACATAGACTAAAAGGCAGTCATTCGAAAAGAACAAGGGGATACTGTGTGGTTTAAAATCAGGATAGGTGTGCGTCAGGGTTGTATCCTTTCACCATACTTATTCAATCTGTATGCTGAGAAATAATCTTACTGGTGAAGATCAACAACTACAGTCTTCAGTATGAATTACACTTTGATGTAAAGAAAACAAAAGTCCTCACAACTGAACCAGTAAATGAAGAAAATATTGACTCATCAAAGACTTTACTAGTATCCACAATCAACGCCCGTGGAAGCAGCAGTCAAGAACTCAAACGATGTACTGCACTGGGCAAAAGACCTTTGTAAAGTGTTAAAAACAAAGAAGTCACTTTGAGGACTAAGGTATGCCTGACTCAAGCCATGGTATTTTTCAGTTGCCTCATATGCATCAAGAGCTGCACAATGAATAAGGAGACTGAAGAAGAATTGATGTGTTTGAATTTTAGTGTTGATAAGGAATGTTGAATATATATATCATGGACTGCCAGAAAAATGAACAAATCTTCTTGGAAGAAGTACAGAGAGAATGCTCCTTACAATCGAGGATGGTAAGACTTCGTCTCACGTACTTTGGATATGTTATCAGGAGGGACCAGTCCCTGGAAAAGGATATCATGCTTGGTATAGTAGAAGGTCAGTGAAAAAGAGGAAGACCCTCAACTTGATGGATTGACACAGTGGCTGCAACATGGACTCAAGCATAACAACAATTGGGAGGACGGCACAGGAACTGGCAGTGTTTCGTTCTGTTGTACGTGGAGTCGCTATGAGTTGGAACTGACTAGACGGCACCTAAGGACAACAACATCAAAACTAGAAAATTCCCAATTGATTTGAGGCAGGGTTTCATCTTTAGCTAATTTAGGAAAAAGGCTATTTTATTTGTTTGCTCCCACCCTTTTGCCAAAGCCCTGCCACCCTGTGCACCCCTAACCCAGACACTACATGTTCTCACGCTGCACACCCCCTCTGACTCCCAGGACCCCTTAGAGGCACCAACAGGAAAGCTATTGGAAGCCAGGCCCTCAGACTCCACCCACCTCCCACTCAGTCTTCTCTGTCCTTTCCTAGGAGGCACTATGTGTGGGTTTGGCAGTCAAAGGTGCCTTCTCCCACCCTTTTTCACAGGTGTGAACAACACAGAAGTAGGCCCAGAGGCAGGCAGGTGACCCTCAAATAAGTCTGATCTTATGGCCTTGATTTCCCAATTCTGTCACTCACTGTCTGAGGGATCTTGGACAAGTCACTTTGCTTCTCTGCATTTCTAGTACCTTCATTTGCAAGTTAGGATGATAACAGTAATCTCCTACCAATCTTAGAAGGTTCCTGAGATTTCCCAATGAGGCAGTATATATGACACTGCTTACTGAGAAATCCTTCCATGGTTGTTAGGTGATTTCTTGCCATTGTTATTACCCCCAAGCAGAAGACAGGCCCAGGTGTGTGATAGTGGAGGGATCCTGGAAGCCAGGTGCCATCTAGAGTCCTACTTCTAGAAGGACAATCCTAGGCTATAGTGGGCTGGAGTAAAGTGAGGTTCTCTGAATCACATATGTGACTGCCACTTACTTGCTTCAACCCCATGGTGTCAACTTTATATAACTTCCCATTTGGCAATCTGGGAAAGGAGTAAGAAAGTTTAAGGAATTTGTTTGAGTTGCATGGTTCATATACAGAGGAACAAACTTCAGACTCAGACTGTCTGACAGCAAAAACTTTCTGCTGCCCTGCTGTTCAGGTTCTGGGATATTGTGCAGTTGGAAAACGTTGTATGGCCTTCCAACATCCTTCGCACATTGGCGATCCAGTCAGGACCTTTGCACATGCTGTCCCATCAGCGTTGAATGCTCTTCCCCCAGTTATTTGCATGATTCGCTCACTCCCTCCTTTACTCAAGAATTCCCTTCTCAGTGAAGCCTTTCCAGAGCATTTAAAATGGCAGCCCCACCCACCTGCATCCACACGCTCCCTCTGCTATCTGGCTCTTGCTGTCTGAACTTAGGAATTCAGTGAGTTTGGATAGCAAGTGATATTCGTATTTTACTTATTATCTATCCTCCACTATCTCCATGGGATGGGAGTTTTCTCCCTTTTTTCTGTTTTTCTCACTGTGGTATTGCCAGCACCTGGAACAGTGCCTGGCACATATAGGTGTTGATGCACATGTGCTGAGTGATCACTTGTGTGTTCCATAGCAGCAGGGACAGTAGTGAAGAGGGTCAGAGGGAAAGGAGAGTGAGATGTAGAGTCTGGGTCCAATTACAGGGTTAAGGCTGGTGAGGGAGCCAACCTGGAGAAACTCCTCAGAGCATTAAAGTGCCTGGGGCTGGTCTTCAACAGAGTTCTCTCCACTGACTGCAGGGGATGAACTGGCAACAGAAGCAGCCGAATCAACGCTACACTCACCCTGTACACAGCTTAGAGACTGTCTTTCATTCTTCCACACCTTCATTTCGTAGGTTGGGCACGCGTGGAATGGCGTTGGGGCCTCCACGTCATGGGAGACACACTGGGACCACTGCTGCTTTGGTGCCGAGGCCCCACGTCAGGCCGGCCCTGTCTGGTCCGTCTCTAGGACATCAGCAGCAGGCAGCTCGGCGTTAGTGATGGCCAGGCTGGCCTCCTCTGAGTTAGCAAGGCCTCTCTGCACCAGAACGTTCTGTTTCTTCTACTTCTTCTTCAAACAACTATTGTCTTCTCCCTTATCTTGTCACCAATGACCACAAATTTACCTCATGGAACTTGACTCACTCACCTTTGAACCTAATTACTGGAATTTAGTGAACAGACCAGTTGCGATAATCAAGTTCAAAAACAATCATGGTCTTTGTGTAGTGGTTCAGAGCATGAGTTTTAGAATCTCAACTCCTGGGTTCAAATCTTGGCTCCAACACATTCCTTAAACTGCTCTGTGCCTCCGTTTGCTCTACTGTAAAATAGGAGCATTAAGATCCTCCCCATAGGATTATTGTGAGGATTAAATAGAATATGTAAAGTCATTGGAACTGAGACTTGTATGTAATAAGAGCTTACTACATGCTGCTGTCTTGGTGTCCCCAATGCATAGCGGAGCATGTGGTAAGTGTCGATGCTTGGTAAAAGCCTATTGAAGAGGTGGAGGGAATGTGGATATAGAAGCGCAGCTGGAAACAAGCTAATTGAACTACTTAAGAAGACCATGCCCTGCAATGGAGGACGAGTCATGTAGTACACATCAGCCAGGAGTGGACTCTAAGTCTGTACTCTGGCCAGCCTGATCTCAAAGCCAGGGCCAGGGACATAAACCAAGAGGGTTTCTGGGGATTAAAATAGGGGAGGGGATGGGCTGAGTTTGTAAATAGAACTGCAAACACACACTTGGTAACCAAGCAATTTGGCAAAGACTCCCACTCTAGAGAGGGAGTTTTTCCTTTGAAGTCTAGAATAATAGCATGCAGTGATGATTTCATGCAGGGCCTTGGGGTGTGTGTCTGGGAGTGACCATCTTTTCACTGCAGGTCAGAGGGCCCTGAGAGACAGGTCAGAGTATGAATGGACATCCCTGTTCTCAGCGGGCACTGGGGAAGGGCACTTCTAGGCAGTTTTCAGTTGCCCTCCCCTGGCGATCGCAGCCTTTGCCTGTTGGCTGCTGGTGAGCCAAGGCCCCATTCCCTGCATTGCCTGCTTATGTGTGCCCTGCCTCCTGGGTTTTGCCAGATCAGTGTCCAGCCTGGGCATTTCAGCAAGTGTCTGGGTTTCCTTTTGCTCCTTCTCTGCATCGGGGTTTTTTGGAGTAGAAGTTGATGGAAGCAGGCCGAGGAAATGCACGGGTGGTAGGTAGCACCATCTCCTTTCCGGGTCAAAAACACAATGGTTTGATTTTTTGATATCCTGGACCAAAGGGAAGCCCCTGCCTGGGGGAACAACTCCCCATAATGTTATCTTGCCCTTTTTATCCCAAGGAAAACCATTTCCTCACTGGGACTTTCTGTTTCTTCTTTTCGTCTTCAGACAACTGTCATCTTCTCCCTCTTCTTGTCATTCTTGTCATAACTGGCCATAAATCCACCTCTCAGAACTTGAATTGCTCACCCTTGAGCCTAATTGGGAAACCCTGGCGGCGTAGTGGTTAAGTGCTACAGCTCCTAACCAAAAGGGTTGGCAGTTCGAATCCACCAGGCACTCCTTGGAAACTCTATGGGGCAGTTCTACTCTGTTCTATAGGGTCGCTATGGGTCAGAATCGACTCGATGGCACTGGGTTTGGTTTTGGTTTTTTGGTTTGAGCCTAATTACAGGACCTCATTGACCAGGCCCATTGGAAGACCCATGTTCAAAAGCAATCATGCTCCTAGGCTTCTTTAGGAGGAAAAAGTCTGTCGATGGCTAGTTTTTGTTTGTTTCTGGTAAGTTGCATTTGAGATTGTATTGGGCAGGGTTGACATGAGAACATTCATCTTCTACTCAACCCCATGACTGAGACATTTATCAGTTCCCAGAACAACTTCATCTGTTTGTAAAAACTGGTGAGGTTTGGGGCCAGGTTCAAATAGCCTCCCATTCTAAGAACTGACAAGTCTAATGACCCTTGAGTCACATTTTATAAAGATGGAACCAGAGTTCTCCTGGGTTGGCAGACTCCAGCCTTTTCTTTTGCTAGTGGATTGGGAACCCTAGTGTTTGTGCCCCAGAGCAAGCTGCATGGTAGGGTCGCTCTTTCTTTGTACAGGCCAAGAACCAAGGCCAAGTGATGTTTCTGAATCTAAGGATTCCTGGTGCACATGTGTGTACACACACATGCACATACACACATACACAGAGCCAGCTTACTGCACAGATCACTGGGAAAATAACCACGCCAGGGTAGGTGTGACCTCATAGGATGTGGGGTACTGTGTTTCCTGGCCTGGGCTCTGTTGGTCTGGCTGTTCATATGGCATGAGCTCCGTCTCTTGTGCATTCTGTGAGCCAACAGAAACATATCAAAAAATAAACAACTCAGGACACCATTAACAGATTGCTATGCAGGTTCAATGGAAAATATGCAATTGGGCAACTCATCATTACCCAGTAAATGAGTGCTCCAATTAGTTAGGATTCTTGAAGTGCTTATGTATAAAGATATCAGGAACTTTTGGACAAAATTTCTGATGGGTTGACATTTACATAACTCTGCTAAACAGTTGCAAGACAATCACAAGGTCAGCGAGTCTTGGTTAGAAGACACCTGAAGTTTTGAAAACAGGATATGTTCTCCAACCTTGAAAACGGGATATACTCATTAGTTTTGAAAATAGGATATGTATTAATTTCAGTTGTTTTCTGAGTTTTAAGTGAAAGCTAATGACTAAAGAAACCAGCCTTTCTGGTTTCAGTGGGCCTAGTCACCCAGCTGCTTTTAAAGGTTAGTTTATAGCATAGCTAAAAGATTGTTTATTTGTTAGAGTGCGTAGATTTTTAACAACATTTAACAAAATGACCTTTAGTGTCGTGGGTAAGAGAATTCTCTGTTTTCATAATGCAAAACTTGTAATTTTTTTTACAAACAGAATACTCAACTTTGCAGCCAAACTCTGGTTTTCTCCACAGCAGCAGACATGTTAGCATGTCCATACTGCAGGGATGGTTTGTCCAGGACTGTCCCTGCCCTTGGATGGAGTTGGACATTGCCTTGTGTTGGGATTTGACAAGTAACAAGATTCCGCTGGATACCACTTTTCTTGAGCATTGTTCTGCCGAGTGCCTGATAGTCCCACCATCAGTCACTCATTTTGAGGAGGTCATACTCTCTAAACATCTGCTGGTGAAATGCACACAAGGTCCCTGGTTCAGACTGGGTGACCAATATCAGCAGAGGCAGGGCTTTGAGTGAAGAAGGCAGGGTGACGATGTGTCTGGGTGGGACACAGGAACGGTAAGTGGCCAGGGCAGAGGAGGGCAGGGGACATGGCAGGGGATGAAGATAAATGAGGAATGGAGGGTCTAAGAACAACTTGCATTTAAACCTCCTGCCTCTGCCTCTTCTCCTGTTCCAAATCCAGGTGGATCTGCTGTAGGGACTGAACAGTATCCTGGGGAGGTGCCTAGGAGGACAGCCCCGCAGGACTCCAGGAGCTTCCCAGCCCACCAGCCCTCTCATGTACAGCAGAGGGCCGCATTCAGGACTGTGTACGAAGCTGCTGATTTCCTGTCTGGGAAGAAGCTGAGGATGTGCTTAAGCTAAGCTAAGGCCCCTCGATTATGTTTTCCAAAAAGGAGTTTTCTGGGGCCATATTCTCCTGGATGAGAGAGGGTAGATTTCTCCTATCTTGGTTCTGCAACATTTCCTGAGATTACTCTCACTTTCACCTGCAGAAATGTCCTGAAAATTCACAGAATAATTAAACTTACATCATGGCATCAGAAACCAGTTGTAAGAAATCAATGTGATATTTTGTTAAATCTGGCAGATGAGCTCTATGAGCCCATCTCCCTTTCTTTCTGAAATCCTTCTAAGATAACAGCTTTAAACCTGTGAGTATAAACAAGGCCAGAGAGGAGAAAACAACAGGTAAAGGATTTTAACACATCTTCAGACAGAGGTTCTGGTGTTAAACCGACAGATGGAACAGGACTTGGACGGGTTGCTGCAAGGAATGTCCAAAATCACGAATGCAGGGAAATGGGGCTTCTGCATCAAATGAGCAGGTCCCGAAACTGGGGTACTGTGTCCCCCCGCAGCCCCCTCCCTGCCACACATATGGTGCACGTTACAGGCCACCTGAGAGGAGGCGTCCTTTCTCTAAAGGCAGTCAGGAGGGACACAGATGAGTCAGTCCCACCAGCCCTGTGTTTGGGGGCAAAGCTCTGATGTGCATCTCTGTGGGAGCATTTGAGGTACAAGCATCTTCCAAGCACCCATTCCATCCTCTTGCTTGTTTAGGAGAGCAGTCTGATGAAAGCACAAAGATATAAGGTTGAAGGGGGGCACTTTAGTGGGGACAAGGATGCTGGAAATCTCTGAGCAAGTACTTTCTCCATCTGGGGTGTGGGTGTCACAATGGCCAGTGGTGAGAAGGAAAACAGGGTGTGCAGTGAATACTTCACAATTTCGTACACTTGTCTCCAGGGATGCACACCAGGGTTTCCAAAGCAATATTGGGAGGCAGAATTTTATAGGCCCTGTGGTGCAGTGGTTAAGAGCTCAGGCTGCAAACCAAAAGGTCAGCAGCCTGAATCCACCAGTCACTCCTTGGAAACAATGGACAGCAATGGCTTTTTTGTTATGCAGTAACTACATCTACCTCGTAGGGTTGGTGTGAGTCTTACCTGATTAGTACGTATTAAGGTCTTACAACAATAGCTATTACGTGAATGTGTATGGAATTGGGTACAAACTAAATGACCAGATTTGTTTGCCGAATGGATGGAATAAGACTTTCCACCTCATCTTAGGGACACGATTGGTTTACCTCAGCCCAGGAGAGGAGCCGTAGTTCTGGAAGAGACAGAAGATTTAGGATTAACCTGTTAATGATGACTAGAAGGAGCCAGGAAGGCGGGTCCAGGAGATACCCACAGAACAATTCCCTGCTTCATTTTACGTCCGCCAGACCTTTAGCAGCTGTGATGGCAGGAGACCAAAGCGAAGGGCGGCCTGACTGCCATTGGCAGCAACTGCAGTGCCTGGTCCTATATAGGGGCAGAAAGAGGGGTGAACCAGGCGCTACCCCAAGGTGTGATGGCCATATGCTTGGGTGATGTGTCCAACTGCGGCCCCCCAGCTTCTGCCACATTCACCCAGTTCTGACACATTGATGGCCCAGGTTCCCAGCTGCCCTCACTGAAAACAAAGCCCTGTCCTGCCTGTGGTCCACCGAGGGGGGGTGGGGGGCCCTGACACCTGTCTGGCCTTTCTCCTGGGAACAGATGCCTGCACCCTCAGAACTCCCTAGGTCTGATTCCCACTGGATGGAAGCCCTGGCCCTGAGGAATGGCTATTGTCTGTCTTAGAGACTCCCATGCTGTTGGCCTCACAGTTGTACCTTCTGGGCAACTGCCTCCAGACCACCCACAGTAGCTCGGCCGTTATCAGTCCACTGTTGGGTGCACCCCCAAGCTCTTTCTGCTCCGTTTCTCAAAGCCTTCTGAGCAGGCCTCACATGTGTCGAGGTAATGTGAACCTGTCACTACCCATCTGTCAGCTTGTCATACTGCAGTGGCTTGTGTGTTACTGTGGTGCTAGAAGCTATGCCATCAGCATTTCAAACACCAGCGGGGTTACTCATGGTGGATAGGTTTCAGCGGACCTTCCAGACGAAGACAGACTAGGAAGAAAGGCTAGGCAATCTACTTCTAAAAATTAGCCAATGAAAACCCAACGGATGGCAACATAACTTTGTCTGACTTACTTCCTTTGGACGCATCATCAGGAGGGATCAATTCCTGGAGGAGGACATCATGTTTGGTGAAGCAGAGGGCCAACAAGGATGAGGGAGACCCTTGGTGAACTAGACTGGCGCAACGGCTGCAGCAATGGACTCAAACATACCAGCGATTGTGAGGATGTCACAGGACTGGACAACGTCTCTGGCAATGTTCTGTTGTACGTGGGGTCTCCATGAGTCGGAGTCTACCTGACAACAGTTAACAACAGCAACAGCATTGTGAACGTGAGTTATACCAGTGGTCAGCTCGATTAGGCTGTGGGCTCTTTGAGGGCAAGAGTGTGTCTTTTTGCATTTCGGATAATTTATAGGTACACCATGGTTAAGAGACCCTTAACCAGGCAGATATAGGAGCCTGTACAAAAGATATGTGCCTTCTGCTCCACCCACCCCTAACTGGAGGTTGTTATTCAGTAGGTGGGGGCACAGGTGCAGGTGAGGCTGGCAGCTGTTTTATGAAAATATTTCCAGGCCACTCTATGTACACCTGTCCCTGGTGAGGTTGGGAAAGTCATCAACCCACAGCATCCCCTGCCCCCCAGGGATGTTACAGGGGCACAGGGTCCTGCATAGGAAGAGGACAGGATTGTCTTGGATTCTCTTTCCTTTCTCAGGAATTCCGCTTCGCCTTCCTGCTGACCTCTCTCACAGAGGGGTCCTGAAGTACATGGGGATGCGGTAACTGCCAGAGCACGCTGTGGGCACGGGCTTGGTGGTCAGACCCAGGGCTGTGGCCGAGCAGGAGCATGTACTGGGTTACTTTTTCCAGGAAAGTCTGTTTTCCTAAAGGAAAAAGAACTCTCATGAGTCTGGCTCCCTCCCGAAAGTCTTTAACAGGCCCCATTCTGATGGGAACTCTTGCTCCTTGCCTTCTCTTCTAGCCTGGGGCCCAGAAGGCTCCATCAAGAGGGTTCTAGACTGCTCAGCCTGCTTCACCAACGGGCAACTCAGTAGCTGCCCCAGCTGCTTGTTCACTGCAGACCCTGGCCAGCCAGTCCACGTCTCTCTCCTCTGCACACCCCAGGTGATCCATCTGCATGAGTCGAGACAGGAGGGGGACACTCCACCACAGGAAGTCTGAAGCTTTGTTTACTTGCCCACCTGGATTCTCATCTCCAGAGTTTGGTGTCTGGTGGCTGTGGACTTGGGGAGCTCAGCTATGGTGCTGAACAGGCTTCAGCAGAGCTTCCAGACTAAGATGGACTAGGGAGAAAGGCCTGGCAATCTACTTCCAAAAATCAGCCAATGAAAACCCTATGGATCACAATGGCCTAATCCACAAGTGAACATGGGGATGGTGCAGGACTAGGAAGCATTTCGTTTTGTTGTGTATGGGGTTGACATGAGTCGGGGCTGACTTGACGGCAGCTAACAAGAGATTCTGTAGTCACGTGAATTTTGGCTCTTGAAGGCTTTTTTCTGCTTGGTGCCCAGGGTCAGTATTCCCGTTGCTCAAAGCCAGGGTTTCTGCATTCCTACTGAGGGCCTGGGAATAAACCATTGTGAAAGTTTGCAATGCAGGGGTCCCTGGTGAAGTGTCAACTGTTTTCACTCCAGGTCTGGAGCTCAGCAAGGCAAGCTCACTGAGGGACCAGGAAAAGCCCTTGGAAAAGACTCATCCTCTGGAAGAGGGAATGAGGTTTGGTGGCACCTGGCTGGCTTCAGTGGAAATGGGCTGTGCTGACCACACCATGGTATGTGCTGTGCATGGTATCCTGTAGTCTAGTCCCAGGACCAGGCTAGAGGAATTGCCCTCAGCCTACCCCCAACCCACCCCACAGTGCCCACTGCAGGCCTTGGCAGGGCCACTTGGTCCTGTGGTCAGGGTAGTATGACACCTGGCAGGCACCTTGCTGGGGCAAGGTGTAGGAAAAAGAAAAATGGCGGGTGTGACCTCTTAAACTGTGGCCCAACCATTCGGGAGGATGAAAGATGCTAAAATTCTCGTAGAGCAAGTGAGTGTGGAGCTAGAGACGCATTGTGATCTCACACCAGCCACCCCCGTCCAGTGTGGTCTGGAAAACAAGATCACACATAGACTAACAGTGGGCATGTGGTAGGTACCCTTGGGTTACTCCCTGGAAGGCTGGAACCTTCCACCCATCGTAGGCCCCAACATCATCTTTGAACTTCTTGCTAACAGTGAGCTGGGCACAGAGCTCTCTGTTTGAGCAGGTCCAGCCCAGCGTTCTGCATGTTTGGGAGGAAACCTGGCCCTCCAGGAAGCGCAATGCCACCTGGGTGGTGTGATTTGAAGAGTGTCAGGAGAACTTGGCCTTCACATTGGTCTGAAAGTGGCTGGAACTGCGCCAGGAGAGTCATTGGGCTCACAGCCGCCTTATTTCAAAGAAGTAAATACTCCTAGATCCTAGGTTTCCACAACTTGTCAATTCTTTTTTTTTTTTACACATTCATGCCTTATCTTCTCAAAGAGAGTTTAAACTCTGGTGCCTTAAGGAGTACATTTCATATTTCATGTGAGCTTGAGAAGAATGTGTATTCTGCTCTTGCTGTTTATTCTATGAATGTCAATTAGATACAGTTGATTGATGGTGCTATTCAGTTCAACTATACCCTCACTGGTGTTCTGCCTGCTGGATCTCTCACTTACTGATAGAGGGGCGTTGAAGTCTCCAACTGTAGTAGGGGTAATACGTCTTTATAGCTTTCATTTTCAGTACAATGACACTCATTTTGTAGGTACTCATTAAATTTCTGTCCATTTCTTTAAAAACCACCCAGAGTTTGATGTGTATTGTTGTTACTAGTTGCCTTCAAGTCAATTCTGACTCATGGTGACTACTTGTGTGCAGGGTAGAATGGCTTGGTAGGGTTTCAGTGCTGTGGCCTTTCAGGAGCAGATTGCCAGACTTGTCTTCTGAGGCACCTCTGCGTGGGTTTGAACCACCAACTTTTCAGCTAGTAGTCGAGTACATAGCTATTTGTACCATCCAGGGACTCCTTGGTGTATGCAGAGGGTTAAATGACATTATTTGAGCTGATACTTGTTGTATGTTAATATATAATTTGTCCCTAAATGCTAGTATGCAGAGTGCTGACTTCTGAGACCAGATCTGCTGTATGTTAGGAGGAACTGTGCATTGTTCAGGAGGTCCTGGGTGGTACAAATAGTTAACATGCTTGGCTGCTAACTAAAAGGTTAGCAGTTTGAGTCTACCCAGAGGCACTTTGGAAGAAAGGCCTGGTGATCTACTTCTAAAAAATCAGCCATTAAAAACCATGGAACACAATTGGGGTCACCATGAGTTGGAGTCAACTTAATAGCAACTGGTCTTGTACGTTGATCGTGGTTGACCTCTGCCTTCTCAGTCCCAGTGCCTATAGAAGACAATCGATAAATGTTCTGGAATGAATGTAACCCACATGTATGAGTAGACAAGATGTAAAATTTGAAAGGTCCACCGAGGTAAATATTCAGCAAGTGGGAAGATAGGAAGCCACCACAGAGGGGAAGAATGTTAGACCTTCCGGAAAGAATGCCATGACCCTCCAGAAAGCCTTCCACTTGAAGAATTTGGTTTTTCCTACTTAGGCTCAAGAAGGTCTATAACCCCCCTGGCCACAGTTCTAGAAGGATTAGCGAGCATCTGGCCTTTTGTTGAGTGTGTTTGACTTGGAGGAGGGTCCCACCCCCAGCAGTTCTTGCAGCTGATGCATTCGTGCTGTGGAAAGAACTTGAGCTGATGACTTTGTGATGTACAAAGAACTTGAGCTGATGGCTTTGTACTGTACAAAGAACTTGAGCAAAAGAAATAAAATTTGTGAAATCTGCGTGGTTGAGGCAGAGACTTTTTGGGGGCATTAAAGACTGAAAGTTGAAAATATGCAGATAAAGAAACCAAGCTCTCTCGGATTAGTTGGTGAGCCCTGATGCCAGAAAGAGAGCTGACTAGTATGGACTGGACTTGGCACCACTGGACAGAGCAGAACCAGGGTGAGAAGCTCAGTAGAGGAGCCCAGCCTGGAAAAAGGCCAGGCCAGAGGTGACAGTACCCAAGCCACACTGCCAATACACTGCTGTTTTGTGTAATTTTTGTACTATAGATGTGCTTCAGTTGTTTTTTTCTAGTCCTCTGACATGTATCCATTATATGTTGATGGAAGACTAATGCATACCTTGTCTTCTAGGGAGCCATCAGTAGATTTAGTTAATCTTTTACAAAATGAGTTCTTCCTTCCACAATTCTTAACATTTTGCGGGGGTGGGTGTGTTGGGAGTAGGGAATGGACACTGACAAATCATTCATACATTTTCGGGCCTTTTATAAGGTCCCTAAGTAGCACAAATGGTTTGTGCTTGATTACTAATGGAAAGGTTGGCAGCTTGAACCCAGCCATTGGCCCTCTGGAAGAAAGGCCTGGTGATCTGTTTCTGTAAAGAAAACTATATGGTGCAGGTCTAGGTCTATTCTACAACACATGGGTTTGCCATGAGTCGGAATCAACTCAACAGCTACTGGTTTGATTTTCATAGGATTCTTGAAGCACATCCATGACAAAGTCTTAAGCACATTGAGAAAACACTTAAGGAATACTCTGCCCCCCGCCCACCAAATTTTTAAAAATATTTCTCTAATTATTATATCTATCTTCCTAGGATTCTGGGATTGCTCGAGGAGCAGATGTAAACTCATTTATCAGATAGAGATATCAAGGCACAGAGCAGCTCAGAGAATCACAGAGCTGAATAATGTGTGTGAAGAAAGAGTTCTGGCTCCTGAAACTACTCAAACATGAACTAGTGCTAATGTTGGGAAGAATTTAGAAGTTGCTGTGTTCTTTCTGGGTTTTCAGGGGAGTGGAAAACAGGAACCACAGATGCATTTGATCACCCTGTAGTCTGATCTTCCAGAAGACATTTTAATCTCTAAGGCATCAACCTTTTCTTTCCAGAAATTCTTCCAGCAAATTAAGTGCAGCAACCAGAGAATGTCAATCATCATTTGTTTGGCCATATTATCCATGAGTAAAACATCGATGTAGATTACATTTTGGAATATGGTCATTTCTGAATTTTTGTTCAGTTTAGAGGAGAAACTCAAACTTTTGTGGCTACACTGTCAGCTTATAGTGTGGTCACCACACAGAGGTCTACTGCAAAAGGATTCTCGGGTTTTGGACAAAGTCAGAAGATCGTGTTCTAAAAGTCACTAAGAAAAGTCAACATAATGGTTAAGCTTAGCCATCTGCAGATGCTCCCAGCCTAAGAGATGATT
Organism: Loxodonta africana; assembly: GCF_030014295.1. Classification (NCBI taxonomy): domain Eukaryota; kingdom Metazoa; phylum Chordata; class Mammalia; order Proboscidea; family Elephantidae; genus Loxodonta; species Loxodonta africana. The sequence continues at coordinate 229,968,510 of NC_087342.1, read as the reverse complement.
TGTTAACTTACCACTGATAGAAACTTGGAAACCACCCAAGTTTGATCATGGCAACAAGTCATGGCTTCAGGAAGGCAGGTTGAGAGTGTTATTGACATAGAGGAAGACCATAACACAGGTGATTGTTTGGTAGGTTGGCTGTCAGGATATGATGTTGTTTGCGGTGATTCATATCAAAAAGAATTAGAGAATAAAGGTCTCTATTCAGCACGTGGATCAGAGACGGAAGCTTCCGGATTTTTCACTGCTATTGTTTTTGGTTTTGCTTTTACTTGTACAGATTTATAGAGAAGTTGCAAGAGTAGTACAAAAAATCTCCATATATCTTTCACCTGGACTCCCCAAATGTTACCATTTTACCACATTTGATTTACTCCTATCTCTGCCAATGAGTAAATACACATATGCTGGAGTTACAGAGCAGGCATCTAGTTTTCCTTAGATTGTTTATTGACTGCGATGGAGTGTATGAGGCAACATGGTAGACCTTGGGGAGTATGCTGATAGAAATTGTGGGGGGATGAGGCCCTTGAAATTCACTGCTTTGCCTCATGCCTTACAGTATTTGCCTCTATTTGTAGGTTGGTTAGCTGGCTTCTTGTTTGCCACTTAACGATTTCTCAGTTGAAGCATGTTTGTTTTCACCAGAAAGGAAGCACTGTGGTAGCTGGTGGGATTGAGGCTGTTATCTTGGAGATATCTAAAAAGTGAGGAAGGTAGGGATCTGAAGTTTTACTTTCATAAGCTCAATCTTACGGGTTTTGAATCCTTTTCTTTCTGAAATCTGCTGCTTTTCTGAGGATAATGTTTATGAATGCTCCTCTGGGAGGCAGGCTGAGTATGTGAGATGATGAGGAATGGAGGTGCTTAAAGCGCAGTGCCCCCACTTTACAACAGGGCTGTCCCAGTTACAGAATCATAAAAATAAAGGCAAAGTGGAGAAATGATGGTCTTCGGAATATATTTCCATATTAAGTATAAAATTTAATTACCTTTAGTCTGGCACTTTAAGCTTCAATGAAGTAAGTGGGTAACATGATTATTATTATTTTAAACATGAAAAATCATCTTTCTAAGTGGTATTTAGTCTTTTGTGTGCTTTGGAGGCTCTCCCAGTTAATGTCAGCATGACAAATCACCCATTTAATATCTTTTCTCAAAGTCTCTCTTAGTTTAATGCAACTGAAATAATTTTTTTTTTTTTTTTAAGAAATTAGGAGTCATTTGAATTCATACAGAAAAAGAACCACTGTTTATTTCTTAAGAGGGAAAATATGAAAAAATGAGAATGACTGAAAAATCAACATATAAGATGAATTGAATTTATGAGCACATGGGTAAACAGAGGAGCACTGGGGAGTTGAGGAGGGAATAGAGGAAGAGTGAAGCATAACTCCTCAGTCATTGATGAGGGACCAAGTGGTGAGGCCCAAGAAAGTGAGGCCCAGTAGATGGGGACACAGATTGACTGATGGAAGCTGAATACTTCTTCCTTGCTAGATACTGGACATCTTGTTTTATTTAGCTCTCTGTAGTACCACAGTCTCTCCAGGGCAGCATCTGATACCTGATACTTTGTTGTTAGGTGCCCTCTAGCTGGCTCAGACTCACACAGACCCTATGTACAACAGAACGAATGCTGCCCGGTCCTGCACTATCCTCACAATCATTGTTACGCTTGAGCCCATTGTTGCAGCCACTGTGTCAGTCCATCTCATTGAGGGTCTTCTTTCTCTCTGACCCTGTACTTTACCAAGCACGATGTGAGACTCTAGGGACTGATAATGCCTCCAAAGTATGTGAGAAGTAGTCTTGCCATCCTTGCTTCTAAGGAGCATTCTGGCTGTACTTCTTCCAAGACAGATTTGTTTGTTCTTCTGAAAGTCCGTGTCAATATTCTTTGCCAACACCACGATTCAAAGGCATCAGTTCTTCCTTGGTCTTCCTTATTCAATGTCCGGCTTTCACATGCACATGAGACAATTGAAAATACCCTGACTTGGTTCAGGAGCACCTTAGTCTTCAAGGTGACATCTTTCATTTTAAACACTTTAGAGAGGTCTTTTGCAGCAGATTTGCCCAATTCAACCCTTTGTTTGATTTCTTGCTTCCACGGGTGTTGATTGTGGAACAAAGTAAAAAGAAATCCTTGACAACTTCAATCTTTTCTCAGTTTATCATGATGTTGCTTATTGGTCCAGTTGTGAGGATTTTCTGTTTTCTTTAAGTTGAGGGGTAAACCATACTGAAGTCTGTGGTCTTTGATCTTCTTCAGTAAGTGCTTCAAGTCCTCTTCACTTTCAGCAAGCAAGCTTGTGTCATGTGCATATCGAAGATTGTTAATGAGTCTTCCTCCAGTGCTAATCCCTGGTTTTTCTTCTTAAAGTCCACCTTCTTAGATTATTTGCTCAGCATACAGACTAAGTAGGTATGGTGAAAGGATGCAACGCTGACACACACTTTTCCTGATTTTAAACCACACAGTATCCCCTTGTTCTGTCCAAATGAATGCCTCTTGATCTAAGTACAGATTCCTCTTGAGCACAATTAAGTGTTCTGGAATACCCATTCTTTAAAATGTTATCCATAATTTGTTATGATCCACACAGTCGAATGCCTTTGCATAATCAATGAAACACAGCTACACATCTTTTTGGTATTTTCTGCTTTCAGCCAGGATCCACCTGACATCAGCAATGATATCCCTGGTTCCACACCCTCCTCTGAATCTGGCTTCAATTTCTGGCAGTTCCCTGTGGATGTACTGCTGCAGTTGCTTTTGAATGATCTTCGGCAAAATTTTACTTGCTTGTGATATTAACGATATTGTTTGATAATTTCCACACTTTCTTGGGTCACCTTTCCTGGAAATAGGTATAAATATGAATCTCTTCCAGTCAGTTTGGCCAGGAAGCGGTCTTCCAAATTTATTGGCATAGATGAGTGAGCACGTCCGGCACTGCATCCATTTGTTGAAATGCCTCAATTGGTATTCTATCAATTCTTGGAGCCTCGTTTTTCACCAATGCCTTCATGCAGTTTGGACTTCTTCCTTCAGTACCTTTGATTCCTGGTCATATGTACCTCTTGAAATGGTTGAATGTTGACCAATTCTTTTTGGTATAGTGACTCTTTATATTCCTTCCATCTGCTCTTGATGCTTCCTGTATCATTTAATATTTTTCACATAGAATCCTTCAATATTGCAACTTGAGGCTTGAATTTTTCCTTCAGTTCTTTCAGCTTGAGAAATGCTGAGGGTGTTCTTCCCTTTCGGCTTTCTATCTCCAGGTTTTTGCACGTGTCATTATGATACTTTGTCTTCTTGAGCCTTCGTTTGAAATTTTCTGTTCAGCTCTTTTACTTCATCATTTCTTCCATTTGCTTTTAGTTACTTGAAGTTCAAGAGCAAATTTCAGAGTCTCTTTAAAAAAAAAAATTTTTTTTTCACATCCATTTTGGCCTTTTCTTTCTTTCCTGTTTTTTTTTTTTTAATGACCTCTTGTTTTCTTCATGTGTGATGTCCTTGATGTCAATCCACAACTCTTCTGGTCTTGGGTCACTAGTGTTCGACGTGTCAAATCTATTCTTTAGATGGTCTCTAAATTCAAGTGGGATATACTCAAGGTTGTACTTTGGCTCTTGTGGACTTGTTCTAATTTTCTTCAGTTTCCACTTGAAGTTGCATATGAACAATTGATGTTCTGTTCCATAGTTGGCCCCTGGCCTTGTTCTGATTGATGATGTTGAGCTTTTCCATTATCTTTTTCCACAGATGTAGTCAATTTGATTCCTGTGTTTTCCATCTGGTGAAGTTCATGTGTATTCCAATCACCAATAATTATCAATACATCCCGATTGCACGTTCAGACTGCAGAAGTTGGTACAAATCTTCAATTTCTTCATCTTTGGCCTTCGTGGTTGGTGCATAAATTTGAATAATGGTCACATTCACTGGTCCTCCTTGTAGGTGTATGGATATTATCACTGACAGTATTGTACACTTCAGAGAAGATCTTGAAATATCCATTTTGGCAATGAATGCAATACCATTCCTCTTCAAGTTATCGTTCCTGGCATAGTAGACCTTATGATTGTCTGAGTCAAAATGACCAATACCAGTTCATTTTAGCTCAGTGGTGCCTAGGATATCAATGGTTATGCACTCCATTTCATTTTTTGACAATTTCTAATTTTCCTAGATTCATACTTAGTACCTGCCATGTTCCAGTTATTAATGGATGTTTGCAGCTGTTTCTTCTCATTTTGAGTCATGCCACAACAGCAAATGAAGGTGCTGAAAGCTCGACTCCAACCAAGTCATTAAGGTTGACTCTACTTTGAGGAGGCAGCTCTTCCCCAGTCGTGTTTTGAGTGCCTTCCGATATGAGGGGCTCATCTTGCAGCACTATATCAGGCAATGGTCAGCTGCTATCATAAGATTTTCACTGGCTAATTCCTTTCAGAAGTAGGCTATGGGGTCCCTTTCCTAGTCTGTCTTAGTTTGGAAACTCACCTGAAACCTGTCTGCCATGGGAGACCCTGCTGGTATTTGAATATTGGTGGCATAGCTTCCAGTATCACAGCAACACAAAAGCCCCCACAGTATGACAAACTGACAGACATGTGGGGAACCTGACAGTTATTTCACAGCACTGATGTAAAGATGAAGCATATTGTTTGAAAGTGTCAAAAGATATTTTTCTTCTAGTAATGGTGGTGAGGTATTTTAAATCAACCACCTGACTGAAAATACCCATCAAAAAATTAAATGACATTAAAAAAACCCTCAAATGCATCAAAGAGTTTATAAGGTAATAAGGAATTCTTGGTCCAAGATCCAGGAGAGGATGAAAATCCAGAGAGCTGAGCTTGGAATTTGGGATTTTTTTTGGCCAAGGGGCAATTGAAGATCTGAAATGCATGACTAAGAGAGTGAGCAGCACTTTTTCAGCCCTACAAGGTTAGGGAGATATAAAGTTGCATCCCAGATGCTCCAAGATAAATCTTTCCATGTTTTGTTCTGAGATTCAGCATAGCTGAATCCTAGAAATCAGAATGAAATGAAAGTAAAACAGCTCTTCCATGGACTACATATGGCACAAGTCTGGATCATCTGACTGACCAAGAAAATCTGAAGTATTCAAGTTGGAATAAATGATAATTAATTGATTGTGTCCCCAGGATCTGGCAGAAGAAGATGAAAATTATATATGTAGAAAAGTAACATCATCTTAAATTTCCAAATATGTCTAGAACTAATTTTTAAAAGACAATGTCAAGCACACAGTAAAAAATAACTAAGCATGTGAAGGTGCACACCCACTTGAGAAAGAACCAGCAGAAACAAGAAACAATAGAAACACACCCAGAAGGATGTCAGATATAGGAGCTATCAGAGAGAGACGATAAAGCAACTATACTTACTATTTTTAAGAAGATAAAAGTAAGCTTGAAAATTTTGGTAGAATATTGTAAACCATAAAAAAGTGACATACCCAGCCCACCAAACCAACTAAAAAAGTGACATAGCAGATTTAAATAAGAACAAAATAAAATTCTGTGACTTAAAAATATAACTAAATTAAAAACTCAGTGGATAGGTATAATGGCAGATTAGATGTAGTTCAAAAGGGAGTTGTAAACTGGATGATTGGGCAAAGGAAGATATACAAAATGAAGCATATAAAAAAAAATTTTTTTTTTTTTGCATATAAAGGCAACATAAAACCCTAGAAGATATAATGAGAAGGTCAAACATATCTTCAATTGGCTACCTGGAAGAAGCAGAGTCTAAGAATTTTCAGTATAAGCAATATTTGAGGAAACAATGGCTGAGAATTTTCCTAAAGAATATCAATCTATAGATTAAAAAAGCCCAAGGAATCCTAGTCAGGATAAATAAAAAAGATCTATCAAAGTGAAACTTCAGACAATTAAATCCTCAAGGCTGCCAGAGAGAAAAAGAAATGTTATTTTAAAAGGCACAATAATTAAACTGATGGTTCAGTTACCCAGAGCAGCAATGGAAGTCAGGAGACAGTTGAATATCTTCAATATACTGAAAGAAAATAACTGCCAACATACTGTCATTTCCAATAAAAATATCTTTTAAGAATGAAGGTGAAATAAAGACTTTTTTTAGACAAACAAAGATGAGAGTTTGTTACCAACAGACCAACAGTAAAGGAAATATTAAAGACAATTCTTTAGGCAGACAGAAAATCATTCCAGATGAAAGATTAGAGACACAACAGAAATGAAGAGTAAAGGAAAATATAACTATATGGGTAGATCTAAATCAACATTGATGTTATAAAACAACATTAATGAATGTCTTATAGGACATATATATATATATATGTTTCCTATCTGTCTACCTAAAGATATATAACTACAAAAACCTTTAAGTTAGGAAGGGGCTAAAAGGAATTTAAGTGTTCCAAGTTTAAGGTCATCATATTGTCCAAGAGGAAGGTAAAAGTACCAATTAATGTTAGAATTTGATGAGTCAAGGAATCATGCTGTAATTTCCAAGGTAACTACTGAAAAACAATAAAAAGAGTAAAACTTTGAAACAAAAAGAGGGGGTAATGAAATGATTAAAAATAGCCAATCCAAAAGAAGGCAAGAAAATAGTAAATAATAAGGAGCAAATGAGACAAACAGACAGCATACTTTAAGATGGTGGATTTAAAGTCAAATATATCAGTAATATTTTAAATATAAGTAGACTAAATACCCCAGTCAAAAGACAAAGATTTTCAGACTTGATCGAAATCAAAGCCAAATTATATTCTATTTTGAAGGCACAAATTAAAATATAAGGATAAAGTGATTGAAAATAAAAGTATGGAAAAAGTTATATTATGCAAACAGTAACCAAAAGAAGGAAACCCAGGTGGCATAATGGTTAAGTGCTACGGCTGCTACCCAAGAGGTCGGCAGTTTGAATTTGCCAGGCGCTTCTTGCAAACTCTATAGGGTGGTTCTACTCTGTCCTGTAGGGTCGCTATGAGTCGGAATCGACTCGACTGCAGTGGGTGGGTAACCAAAATAAAGCTGGTATAGCTATATTAACATCAGACTAAATCAACCTGAAAGAAAACAAAATTACTAAAGATAAAAAGAGTCACTTCTTACTGATTATGGATTCTATCCATCAGGAAAATACAATTATTTAAAATTTGTATGTATCTAATAATGTGGCCTCAAAATTATTTGAAGCAAAAAGTGACAGAACAAAGAGACATGGATAAATTCACATGCTGGGGTTTTGTAACTGACCTCCCTCAGTATTTGATAGGACAAGCAGGCAAAAAATCTGTAAGTTTATAAAAGATGTAAAAAACATGATTAAAAACCTGACTTAACGTGTGTGTATGCGCACACACAGACATACACGCACACACAAAATCACCAAGAGTGACGACAGAATGTATTTTCTTTTCAAGTATACACTGAACAGTTATAAAACCTTACCATATAATGGGTCAAAAAGCTTGTCTCAACAATTTCAAGAATTAAAATTATACAGAATGTGCAATGTAGACCACAGTTCAAAAAGAAAAAGATAACTAGAAAAATTACCATATGTTTGAAAATTAAGTAATACATCTAAAAGGTCAAAGGAAAAAATCTCAACAAAAATGCTATTTTTTAAAACATGTGGAATGTAGCAATCCTTAAGTGGAAATTACTACCTTAAAATTACGTGCTAGAAAAAGATATAGACTGAAAATAACTCGGTGAACTCAGAGTCATCTCAAGAAACTAGAGACAATAGAAAAATAAATGCAAAGAATAGAAGAAAGAAAATAATAAAAACAAGAACAGAAAGTAAAGAAATATAAAACAAACATGGAATAGAGAAAATCAACAAAACCAAAAGCTGTGTTTTCTGAAAGGAAGAATAAAACTGATAAACCATGGGTGAAACCGATAAATAGAAAGTGAAAAGAAGGCCCACATAGACAATACTGGAAATAGAAGGCGAACACAGCAGATGAGGTTTAAAGGATGGGGGTGAATTAGGAGATGAAGAAGGGAAAGAAGCATCCCAGGCAGAGAGCAGCCTGTCTCAAGAACAGAGGTGAGAGGCGTCTGGCTGAGGGCAGGGAGTGCACGCAGCCAGGAACAGTAGGAGTAAATGTGTCTATACGGGTATCGCAAAACATGAAACTGAAGAGACCAGTAGGGTCCAGATGGGGAAGGGTAAGCTGAGTAATTTGGGCCTTATCTTGAGAGCCATTGAAGGATTTTAAGGTGGAGAATAAGAGGTGATAACAACAGATTTGTCCTCTAGGACTATGGCTCTATTTGCAACTTGGGGAATGATTAAGAGATGGGGTGGAGATGGCGAGGCAACCAGGAGGATAGGAGTCAGTGAGGAGGCTGCTGCAGTCATCTAGATGAGAAGGATGAGGGTGTGGACTGAGGTGATGACTTTGGGAATGGAGAAGGAGAGGCAGAATCAAACATATTCTGGGGTTTAAAGCTGAGGACAGAGGACAAAATTCCAGGAAACACCAATATTTAAGGGGTAAAGTGTTAAGGAAGAACTGCAAACAGGTCAGAGAGAAAAATGAAACAACTGCCAAATGAGGAGTGAATTTCAAGAAGGGAAAAAGTCATGGGGTAGATGCCGTATGTACCCTTTGGGCAATGGAGACGTCATTGGTGACTTTAGGAAAAGCCAAGTTTCTGTGGATTGTAAGCAAATGGTTGGAGGGTTTGGGATGAGAATGGAGGCTTGGGTGATGGAAAGAAGGGAGAGATAACAGCAGTCAGAGGAAAATGTGGGATCAAAGATGTTTTATAAAATAGAAGATGTAGTTTTTGTTTTTTTTTTAAATTTTAAATTCAGTCCTTGCATCTTCTACCTGAAAAATGAAAACCAGTGACTTATTATACGACTGTGATTTTCCAATGATCTCAATCCAGGTCTCCCCGTTTTCTTCCTTTTATTACGTATTAATAGGAAAATATTTTTGACCTTGCCTCACCATTATTCTCTGTTTATATTCCTGATTATTTATTTACCACATAAGGGGACTGTCATGGATTGAATTATATCCCCCCAAAAATGTATGTATCAACTTGGTTAGGCCATGATTCCCCGTATTGTGTGGTTGTCCTCCATTTTGTTTGTAATTTCATGTTGAGAGGATTATGGTGGGATTGTAACACCACTCTCGCTCAGGTCACCTGCCCTATCCAATGCAAAGGGAGTTTCCCTGGGGTGTGGCCTGCACCACCTTTTATCTCTCAAGAGATAAAAGGAAAGGGAAGCAAGCAGAGAATGGGGACCTCATACCACCAAGAAAGCAGCACCGGGAGCAGAGCACGTCCTTTGGCCTGGGGCTCCTGTGAGGAGAAGTTCCTAGTCCAGGGGAATATTGCTGACAAGGACCTTCCTCCAGAGCCGACACAGAGGGAAAGCCTTCCCCTGCAGCTGATGCCCTGAATTTGGATTTTTAGCCTACTTTTCTGTACGGAAATAAGTTTCTCTTTGTTAAAGCTATCCACTTGTGGTATTTCTGTTATAGCAGCACTAGATGATTAAGACAGGGACAAATGTTGTTAAGAATTTCAAAGGGCAAAAAGATAAATTTAGAAGATCATCATAGCAGTGCCTGCAAAGGGGATCTAAGAGACGCTTAAATCAGAAATGGCCAGTTCACATGTCCAACTCTTATTTCTAAATCCTGGTTTTTTTCCTCTGCAACATATTGTAACTGAGAGATGCCCAAACAGATGTTTTCTGTTATGCGGACTCAGTTCCAAAGGTTTGTTCATATGCTGCTTGCAGACAAATAATCCCCAAGGAGCTACCGGGGCCAATAATCTTCATTTTTGTTACTGCATATGAAAACAGTCAGACTGCTTATGTTAGATGAGCTTTGTTTCTGAACAGCATTATTATTAAAAGTAGATTCTATCGACTTTTCCATGTATATTTTAAAAATTAATTCTTTTCCCTTATTTCATCTCTTGTTGAGGCCAGAAAATTCTATCCATTCCTTTTGTGGCTTCCAAATCATTTATATTTTCAGTGGCCACTGGGAATCCCTCTTCCTCAACCAGATTACATGCCATTGACCTGTGGAGTCCCTCAGAAGAAAGACTCGGATGCCCCTGTGTGTTTGGGCACACCTATTTGCCCAAGGAATCTAATGTTTACTCGTTGGATGGGTGTTCCAAAGAGGAAATATTTAGAGTGGAAATGGTAGAACATAGTTTCCACACAGAGAGTTGGAAAAAGTTCCGTATAGTTAGACTCTCTATCAATATTGCTTGAAATATGAAATTGTTATGTCTCAAAAGTCATTCTGAAGTCAGAGCTTACCATAAATAATGGCTTGGAAAATAAGAATAACCCCATCTCCTGGGATCTTAATCATTGATCCAAAGAGCAGGAGAGAGAGGTTACCGACCACGTAAGGATGACTGAACAGCAAGTCCGGTGTGTAAGTTCCTGCCCTCGCTCGGGTGTCTGGAGCCCGGGATTCCTCAGTGGGTTCTGCGAATGACTTCCTTTGTGGCCATAGGGGGTCTTTCCGTTGCCCAGGACCCTCAGGTTCCTTATCAGCAAAGGAGGGTAGGGGAGCCGGAGGGATGGCCACTAGGGTGACTTCCGGGGCTAAAGGTCAGGGGTTCTCACCCTCACACTTTAACTGGATAACATAGGGACGGGGTAAAGAAGTTGGAGTTTCTTGTTCTATAACATACAGATTTCTTGTCCTTTTTAACTGTGGGTGGGGGTAAGGAGCCGATTCCTTGCTAAGTGGACTGAGGGTGATACAACCACAAATACCAGGCCTTAGTCCAGGAAGGAGAGCTGGGCAGTGTCATGACCAAAGCCGCAATGGCACTGACTAAGCAGGTTGCTGAAATCCAGGCTGCAGTCATTCATCCCTTCATTCATTCATTCAGCCAATAGTGCTGGAACCCTCCTAATGTGGCAGGCTTAGTACTAGGTACTAGGTCACCAACAGGGGTCAAAATAGACACAATCTGGAAGCTTCCATTCTACTTCAAGAGATGAACATTGGCTAAGCAAACAAACAAACAAAAAAAAACCCCAAAACAACCAGTTGTCATCAAGTCGACTCTGTCTCATCGTGACCCCATGTGTGTCAGAGTAGAACTGTGCTCCATAGGGTTTTCAATGACCGATTTTTCGGAAGTAGATAGCCAGGCCTTTCTTCTAAGGCATCTCTTGGGCGGACTCAAACTGCCAAACTTTCGGTTAGCAGCTAAGCCCATTAGCCATTTGCACCACCCACGGACTACTCCCAAGTTACAGGTTAGATATGCAGAAATGCTTCCTAACCTGAAGGCTCCCAAGGTACTGGGATACATTGCCAACAGGAGTGACTATTTGTGAAGGGTTGTAGTTCATCTTTGTGGAGTCTCTTTCTTTATTGGAGGCCACCTCCTCCTTTTCTGAAACCCCTACTTGAGGACCAAACACCTTTTATGCAGTCCGTTCCCCCTCCCGTTTATGCAGGGGACACCACTGAAGCCCCTAACCCTGAGCAGACCTCTTGGATGGCAGCCCTTTGTCCTCCTACTCCAACAAAAACTCCCCAGTTCTTCCTCTTCCCTGCATGTTCACTGTCCGGGTGCCATAAGCTAATGAGACCAACTGAGCCAGGCTACTGGGCACTGGAGTGGACAGGCATTACACTGAGGTCAGTGGAGAACAAAACACTATTTGTTTTCAAGAAAAGTCTTTATTATAAAATTTGCCCTTAAAAAGCAATCAGACAGGATTTGTTCTTCTTAAAGCCAACTTCTGTTCTTGAGCAGGCATGCCAAATGGTCTCCGAAGACACACAGAAACAAATGAGAGTGCAAAGCTTCGGCTGTTGGACAAGCCTGTTCCTCCACTTGGGTGAGTCAATGTGTCTGGGAAACAGGAAGTTGGCACAGTCCTTCCCCAGGACAGAGGCAGAGCTTCAGAGGAGGAGGCTGTTCATCTGTCTCTCTGTCCCCCCTTCCATGTCCCAGGTTCAGGGTCCTACTGTTTCTGTCAGGTTTGTTGTAAAAGGTTCATGCACTTTTGAACCAAGCTGAAATGAAAGGAAGCAGCCACATTTAAACAGAAAACATTTTTGTGTTCTGTTCTTTTCCCATATACCTAAATCACACTCTTTCTTTGAGCCCTGTAAAGGCTGCATTTCCTTCATAAAGCTTTCCACTATCTATGCCTGCTTCCCTTCCTCTCTGCCTTCTTCGGGCTGTGCTCATCAAGTCGGTGAAGAGCTGTGCTAGATTGTTCTGGATCAACTTGGCCAAGATGGGAGTTACATTTCCTTAAATCCCCCTCTCTGGGTTAGAGTTACCCAAAGGCATTTGCTAGACTTGGAAGCTGAGAGTGAAGCAGTGCCGTCACTCTCAGAATTTCTTGTGGTTAAGTGTGGTAACAGATGGATGCAGAGCTGCCCACGGCTCCCAGTTTGAGCTAGCTCTTCTTCACTCTGTGTTCAGCTTGTCTTCCCAACTGCTGGCCCTGCTGACCAGCAGTGGTCCCAAGTCCACTAGCAGGCTGTGGACCCACAGAGGTGGAAGCCACAGAGGCACATCTTCCCAGGGACCTCTCCACAAGGCCTCCTTTACCAGTCCCATTTCAGTGGCCGGATTGCCCTTGGCTACTTAGATTTTCTTGCCAGCTTTGACTTTTCTGCCATCAAGAGTGTTTGAGGAGGTTTAGTCACTGACTTTCCTTTGATCCTCCAACTTTGATTTTTAAGTCTTCATTTCTTTAGCACCTCCCATATTTTTATAAGTTCTAATTCCTATATTAAATCCCTTACCCTGGTAGTATAGTGGTTAAGAGCTACAGCTGCTAACCAAAAGGTTGGCAGTTGGAATCCACCAGATACTCCTTGGAAACCCTGTGGGGCAGTTCTACTGTGTCCTATTGGGTCACTATGAGTTGGAATCGATTCAACGGCAATGGGTTTTGGGGTTGGTTTTCCATGATAATCAGTGTGGCTTTGTTTATGTTTATCTGACTAAACCTTGACTGCCGGACTAGCCAAACTTCCCAGATAGTCTTTGAACCTGCTGAGGGTAAAGGTCATATCTTATGCTTCTTTGAGCTTCTTTGTGATGCCCAGGAAATGCTAGACACAAGTAGGTACTCATTTTTTTGCTAATCGATAGACTGAAAAAATGTCCCTTACAAATGCTTTTGGATAGATAATCCTCCCACTGCTTCCCCTTTCCAAGTACTGGAAGATGGAGACCCAAGACAAGGTAAGAACTTGACTGCTAGATTCCTGGGCATGAAGTCATTAGTGTCATAGGTGAACTTTTTTCCTGAAGATGTCAGCTTTTCTGTGTGAATATCCACCATCATTTCTCAGGGCTCTCATTGAGCCCATTTGCTTTTTTCTTGTCCACCCAGCTGACCACCTTTCAGAGGTGACCCTTTTTCACAAGAGAGACCGGGGAAGGGAGTGGGGCTGACTCAGGGAAAACTGACCTCCAATACTACTCAAGGCTGTTGTTTCACAGACAGTTGTTCTTATTAGATACTTCAAGATAGATCTTGAAATGTTCTTTTTGATGATAAATGTGAAGCCATTCTTCAGTTTGTCTTTTCTGGCATAGTAGACCATATGATTGTCCATTTCAAAATGGCCAATACCAGTCCATTTCAGCTCACTAATGCCTAGGATATCAATATTTATGTTGTCCATTTCATTTTTGATGATTTCCAATTTTCCTAGATTCATACTTAGTACATGCCATGTTCTGATTGTTAATGGCTGTTTCCAGCCGTTTCTTCTCATTTTGAGTCATGCCACCTCAGCAAATGAAATTCCTGAAAGTTTTACTGCATTCATATCATTAAGGTAGACTCTACTTTGAGGAGGCAGCTTTTCCCCCAGTCATATTTTGAATGCCTTCTTACCTGAGGGGCTTATCTTCTGGTATTATATCAGACAATGTTCCGCTGCTATTCATAAGGTTGTCACTGGCAATTTTTTTCAGGACTAGGTTGCCAGGTCCTTCTTCCTAGTCTATCTTAGTCCGAAAGCTCCACTGAAACCTGTGTCCACCATGGGTGACCCTGCTGGTCTTTGAAATACTGGTGGCATAGCCTCTGGCATCATAGCAGCACCCAAGCCACCACAGTATGAGAAACTGACAGACGAGTGTTAGTCAGAAATACTAGATTTACATATGAGGAACAGTTCGTAAGCTTCTGGAATTTCTAGTGTTTCATGTGTTCATTGTTCGTGGAAGGTGCAAGGCTTTCTAGGAGGTAAGATAAGACTAGGAAGTCTAATAACCCAAAGAATAGGACATCATACAAGTTATATGGAGTCTTCACTCCTTGCCTCCCTCTCTCCGTTTCTTCTTTCCTTTCTGCCACAAGCATGGTTTAAGCCCTTATAATCTTCAAAGTTCTATGTAAGCTCCTAACAAATTGGAGAAAGCAATCTGGTGGTAGAAACAATGCTCAAAACTGAAGTTCAATGTTGAAAGTCCTATCAAAGAGTTATTTGCAATGTACTGTAGGAACACTGAAGAGAGATGTGGAATGGAAACCCTCCTGAGAGTGAGGCTTGTTAGAATAGCATTTATCATAAACTCCCTCTAAAAAAATCCAAACCAAACCCCTTGTGGTAGAGCTGATTCTGACTCATAGCACTCCTGCAGGAGAGAGTAGAGCTGCCCTGTAAGGTCTCCAAGGCTGCAATCTTTACAGAAGCAGACTGCCACATCTTTCTCTCGCGGAGCAGCTGAGGGGTTCAAACTGCTGACCTTTTGGTTAGCAGCTGAGCACTTTAACCACTGTGCCACCAGGGCTCCTTTCAGGGAGATCTTTTTTATCATCTCAAAATATCAAGGTTTCTCTCTTGTACAAACTTCAACACTCTTTTATTGATAAGTTTCAGGGAAAGGGGAGATGAATAGAAACTTATTGCCAACATTTGATGCGGGCTTGTCCCCAACCTGAACATTCCTGCTGGGTGGAGAAGTCTGGGGAAGGAACATGTGCCTGACACCCTTCAGGGTACATATGCAGTGGTGGGCGGAGGGCAGGGGGTAGGGGAGGAGGCTTCACTTTGGGGCTTGGATGCCAGGTTCTGTAGCTTAGGTACCTCCACGCAGCTTCTGCCACAAATGCCCAGTCGACATTAGATTAAAACCCATGTTAGGTTGCTACATAGCTCATTACTGTGTCAGAGACTCAAGGCTTCAGAGGTGAGCAAATCTGGGACACAGCAAATAGTGAAGGTGGAAGCGATGATGGTAACCGTGGGGTGATCCTCATGCTCACTTATCTACGGGGAAGACCCTCCGCTTCCCTCCTCCCTTCACTAGCTTTGTGAAGATTTCTAACAAGGGACTGATTTATTCTGCCTTGCTGGAGCTGAATTCACAGAAGAGGTTTACACTTAGGGTAGTTCTTGAATGAAGGAAAGAACGCCATTTCTGTCAGAGGAAACAGTAACTAAAAGTACGGAGTTACAATATTGAATGATAAGTTAGAAGAATAAGAAAGAGCCTAGTGTGACTGCAGTATATGGCATGTATTAGATATTAACTTCCAATACTTATTTGCCTCATATACCTTTTCCTTCACTTTGTTGTTGTTAGGTGTCTTCAAGTCAGTTCTCACTCATAGCGACCCTATTTAAAATAGAACGAAATACACCTGGTCCTGCTCCATCCTCACAATCTTTGCTATGCTTGAGCCCATTGTTGCAACAACTGTGTCAAACCATGTCATTGAGGGTCTTCCTCTTTTTTGTTGACTCTCTACCTTACTAAGCAGGATGTCCTTCTTCAGGGACTGGTCCCTCCTGATAACATGTCCAGTGTACGTGAGACTCGTCATCCTTGCTTCCAAGAAGCACTCTGACTGTACTTCTTCCAAGATAGATTTGTTCATTCTTCTGGCAGTCCATGGTATATTCAGTGTTTTTCACCAACACCATAATCCAAAGACATCAATTCTTTGGTCTTCCTTATTCATTGTCCAGCTGTCACTTGCATGTGAAGCAAATGAAAACACCATGGCTTGGGTCAGGCACACCTTAGTTCTCAAAGTGATGTCTTTGCTTTTTAACACTTTAAAGAGATCTTTTGCAGCAGATTTGCCCAATGCAATAAGTCATTTGATTTCCTGACTGCTGCTTCCAAGGGTATTGATTGTGGATCCAAGTAAAATGAAATTCTAGACAACTTTAATATTTTCTTGGCTTATCATGATGCTGCTTACTGGTCCAGTTCTGAGGATTTTTGTTTTCTTTTTGCTGAAGTGTATTCCATACTAAAGGCTGTGGTCTTTGATCTTCGTCAGTAAGTGCTTCAAGTCCTCTTCACTTTGCTTCATGTAGTCCAACTTCTCGGATTACTTGCTCAGCATATAGGTTGAATAAGTATGGTGAAAAGATACAACCCTGATGCACAGCTTTCCTGATTTTACACCACACATTATCCCCTTGTTCTGTTCAAAAGACTGCCTCTTGCTCAATGTACAGGTTCTGCATGAGCATAATTAAGTGTTCTGAAATTCTCATTCTTCTCAAGGTTATCTATAATTTGTTATCATCTACACAGTTGAATGCCTTTGCATAGTCAATCAAATACAGGTAAACATCTTTCTGGTATTCTCTGCTTTCAGCCAAGATTAATCCGACATCAGCAACGATATCACTTGTTCCGCATCCTCTTCTGAATCTGGCTTAAACTTCTGGCAGTTCCCTGCCAATGTACTGCCACAACTGTTTTTGAATGATTTTCAGCAAAATTTTACTTGTGTGTAATATTAATGATATTGCAGCCATCTCCAATATTCATTGCCATGTTTTTCATCCCCATAAACAAAAACTCAACACTAGCTAGACAAGGATCTCCTTTTTTTCCCTTCCCTCCTGCCACTGGTGACCACCATTAAACTCTGATCTCTATCCATTTGCCTATTTCAAGTGTTTCATATTAGTAAAATCATACTACATTTGTTCTTTTTGGCAGACCTTATTTCACTCAGCATAATGTTTCAAGGTTCATCCATGTTGTTACATGTATCAGAACATCATTTCTTTTTATGGCAGAGTAATATTCCATTATATAAATGTACCATGTTTTCTTTATCCATTCATCTTTGATGAAAATTTTGGTTGTTTCCACCTCTTGGCTATTGTAAATTGTGCTGCAATGAACACCGATGTACATGTGTCTTTGTTACTGTTTCAAGTCTTTTGGGAATATATCTAAGGATGGGATTGCTGGGCCAAATGGTAGCTCTATTTTTAGGAAGTTGTGAACGTTTTTTCTATTCTGTTAGTGGTTGACTTTGAACTTTTACTATATATACTTAACAAAGTTTAAAAATTAGTCAATATCTTAAACTTTTAACCCCTCTTCAGAACAAAATAAAGACTTTAAAACCAAGTTCCCCGCATTAATTTGCATGCTATCTTTGTCCAGTATTTTACTTCTGGCTCATGGTAGCTTCTGTTTCTTTGTGAATTTGGTCTTTGATTGTGAGCTCATATTTGTTTCATCTTCATATGTGGGAACCCTGAGAGCCTAAATTGGAGATTTATCCCTCCAGCGAAGATCTTCATTTGCTTCTGCCAGAATCCAGGCACTTTAGCTTCTTCAGGGGTGCTGTGCTTAGTGCAAGAATTTCAAGTTCATTTTTCCTGCCTGGTCACAGGTACAAGGCTCGGTTCTTTCTTTGCACAGCTGTGTCACCGCTGGCCCTTGTGTCAACCCTGTCTGATGCCTTAGTTTAAAGAGCATGGCTCCCTGCTCTGATTTCAGCTCAAAGACTTAAAAAACCACCACCATCACCACCACCACAAGAAAAAACAATACCATATTGTCCTTGGAGATTTTCCTTGCTTGCTAGATAGATCCTGGCCATATAAAAAATAGCATAAAGTCCATTTTATCCGAGGTCTAGCTCTGCAGAGGGAGGGTTCTTCTGAGTGCTGTTGGCGAAATTTTCTGTCTTACTGTTTACCAGTACTGCTTTCCTGGGTGACTCAGCTTGAGTGACCCCAAAGGGTATGATGATTACTTCCTTTGTCACACTTTCAGAGTCAGTGCTGAACTATAATTACACAGTGTTATGGATAAATGGATACTGTAGAAGAAGAAAGACACTCTCAAAATCTATTTTACTGAGGATTCTTGAAACTACTCTGTAAATCAAACAGATCAAGACTTGGAAAGTTTTCAACAAACCGAACCCACAAATAGAATGGCACTGGCTGGCTCATTTTGTGCCTGCTTCCTTCTAGAGCAGATTTTAGGCTGCCCTGAAGTCAAACACATTTAACTCTAAAGTATTCCATGTTGGAACTAACTACAGAAAGTTAATGTTGAGAATTAGATTTCTAGCCCACTCATCTAGGATGAGAAGCCCTGTTTACTTTAATCATGTTGGCACTGACCAAAATATGACCAGTCTACTCTTTGAAGATGTTGCAATAAAAATAATTATAGCACAGGGAACTTCTAGCTCAAATGGCATAACATAGTTTATAAAGAAAGTGTTCTACATTCTGTTTTGGTGAGTAGGGTCTGGGGTCTTAAAAGCTTGTGCGCGACCATCTAAGATGCTCCACTGGTCTCACCCTGTCTGGAGCAAGGTAGAATGAAGAAAACCAAAGACACAAGGGAAAGATTAGTCCAAAGGACTAATGGACCACAACTACCACAACCTCCACCAGACTGAGCCCAGCACAACTAGATGGTGCCTGGCTACTACCACCAAATGCTCTGACAGGGATTGCAATAAAGGGCCCCGAACAGAGCTGGAGAAAAATGTAGAACAAAACTCTAATTAACAAAAAGCAAAAAGCCAGACTTACTAGTCTGAAAGAGACTGGAGAAACCCCAAGAGTATTGCCCCCAGACACCCTTTTAGCTCAGTAATTAAGTCACTCCTGAGGTTCACCTTTCAGCCAAAGACTGACAAGCCCATAAAACAAAATGGGCCTAAATGGGCACACCAGCCCAGGGGCAAGGATAAGAAGGCAGGAGGGAACAGGAGAGCTGGTAAAAAAGGGAACTGAAGGTCGAGAAGAGGAAAGTGTTGACATGCTGTGGGGTTGGCAACCAATGTCACAAAACAATATGTGTATTAATTATTTAATGAGAAGATAGTTTGCACTGTAAACCTTCATCTAAAGTACAATAAAAAAATTATAACATTTTCTTAAACCTTTTGCTTGAAACTCTACTTTTCCAAGCATGATGTCCTTCTTCAGGGACTGGTCCCTCCTGATAACATGTCCAAAGTATGTGAGACAAAGTTTTGCCATCCTCGCTTCTAAGGGGCATTCCGGCTGTACTTCTTCCAAGACATCTATAATGACTTTATAGATGTTCGTAATGGTACTCAGTTAAGATGTTTTCACTGTAAACACTTGTTTTTTTTCTAAGTGGCCTGCATACAAATATGATTTCTTACGCCTAGTGAAGCTACAGCTACCTGGCCAACCAACTGGAAGAGATACATATTTGTGCCCATTCCAAAGAAAAGTGATCCAACAGAATGAAGAAATTATTGAACAATATCATTAATATCACAAGCAAGTAAAATTATGCTGAAGGTCATTTAAAAATGGCTGCAGCAGTACATCGACAGGGAACTGCCAGAAATTCAAGTCGGTCAGAAGAGGATGTGGAAAGAGGGAATTCATTGTTGATGTCAGGTGGATCTTGGCTGAAAGCAGAGAATATGAGAAAGATGTTCACCTGTGTTTTATTAATTATGCAAACGCATTCCACTATGTGGATCATAACAAATTATGGGTAACTTTGGGAAGAATGGGAATTCCATAACACTTTTTTTTGGTACATTTCTTTTTTTTCTACTGTGCTTTAGGTGAAAGTTTACAGCTCATGTCAATTTCTCATACAAAAACTTATACACATATTGTTATGTGACATTAGTTGCAATCTGTATAATGTGACAGCACGTTCCCCCTTTCTGCCCCAAGTTTCTTGTGTCCATTCAGCCAGTTCCTGTCCCTTCCTGCCTTCTCATCCTACCTGCAGACAGGAGCAGCCCATTTGGTCTCATGTATCTGCTTGAACTAAGAAGCACACTCTTAATAAGTGTTATTTTGTGTTTCATAGTCCAGTCCAATTTTTGTCTAAAGAGCGGGCTTCAGGAATGGTTTTAGTTCTGGGTTAACAGAGCATCTGGGGGCCATGGCTTCAGTGTCAGTCAGACCATTCAGTCTGGTCTTTTTCTGTGAATATGAGTTCTGCTCTGCACTTTTCTACCGTCAGGAACTCTGTGTTGTGTTCCCTGTCGGGGTGGTCATTGATGGTATCTGGGCACCATTTAGCTCTTCTGGTTTCAGGCTGATGGAGTCTCTGGTTTATGTGGACCTTGTGTCTCTTGGGCTAATATTTCCCTTGTGACTTTGGTTTTCTTTATTCTCATTTGCTCCAAGTGGGTTTGGACAAATCCATGCGTCTTAGATGGCTTCTTGCAAACTTTTAAGACTTCAGACACCACTTACTAAAGTGGGATGCAGAACATTTTCTTAATAAGTTTTGTTATGCCAACTTACCTAGATGACCCCCTAACAATTTTGAACACTTAATTGTGCTATGATGAAGCTGTACATAGACAAAGAGACAGTCGTTCAAATCGAACAAAGGGATACTGCATGGTTCAAAATCAGTAAAGGTGTGCGTCAGAGTTGCATCCTTTCACCATACTTATTCAATCTATATGCTCAGCAAATAATCAGAGAAATGGGTTATATAAGGAAAAGTGGGGATTGGAGGAAGACTCATTAACAACCTGCAATACACCCATGACATGATTTGCTTGCTGAAAGTGAGGAAAACTCAAAGCACTTACTGATGGAGATCAAAGACTACAGCCTTCAGTATGGATCACATCTCAACATAAAGGAAACAAAAATCCTCACAAGTGGACAAATAAGCAACATCGTAATAAATAGAGAAAGGATTGAAGTTGTCAAGGATTTCATTTTACTTGGATCCACAATCAACAGCCATGGAAGCACCAGTCAAGAAATCAAATGACACATTGCATTGGGCAAATCTTTTGCAAATGACTTCTTTAAAGTGTTGAAAAGCAAAGAGGTCACTTTGAGGACTAAGGTGCACCTGACCCAAGCCTTGGTATTTTTAATCACCTCATATGCATGTGAAAGCTGGACAATGAATGAGGAAACCTGAAGAAGAATTGATGCCTTTGAATCATGGTGTTGATGAAGAATATTGAATATAACATGGACTTTAAGAAGAACGAACAGATCTGTCTTGGAATAAGTACAGCCAGAATGCTTCTTGGAAGCCAGCATGGTGAACTTCCTGTCACATATTTTGGACATGTTATTAGGAGGGACCAGTCCCTGGAGGGGGACATCATGCTTGGTATAGAAGAGGGTCAGGGAAAAAGAGGAAAACCCTCAATGAGATAGATTGACACAGTGGCTGAAATAATGGGCTCAAACAGAGCAATGATTTTGAGGATGTTGTAGGATGGGGCAGTGTTTCCTTCCCTTGTACATAGGGTCACTATGAGTCAGAACTGCCTTCGTAGCACCTAACGACAACAGTATAGATAACCTTTACGAGATTATTTTTGTCTAGGTCCAGGAGTGCCAGCCCCTGCCTTCTGCAGATCCCCTCATGGCTAAGAACCTGCACATCAGTTTCACATAGCCTTTATAGCCATTCTAGGTCAAGGTCAGCACAGTGTCATTAGATTCCGACCTACAAGAAGGGTAAGGGTGTACAGGGGAACTAAAATTAGTCTCTTAGGCCTCACCTGGTGTCAGGTGTATTTGTCATGAACTGCATGTACCCATATATCTACCCACCAAGTAAGTCATAGTGTCCTCCAAGCATCTATAATGGTGTCCAAGTCTGTGAGACTGAATTTCTGTCTTCATTTCAAAATTATTGTTGTTGTTGTTAGGTGCCATTGAGTCAGCTCTGACTCATAGTGATCCCATGTACAACAGACTGAAACACTGCCCCGTCGTGCACCATCCTCACAATCGTTGTTATGCTTGAGCCCATTGTTGCAGTCACTGTGTTAATCCACCTCATTGAGGGTCTTCCTCTTTTTCACTGGCCTTCTACTTTACCAAACATGATGTCCTTCTCCAGGGACTGATCCCTCCTGACAACAATGTCCAAAGTATGTGAGACACAATCTCGCCATCCTTGTTTCTAAAGAGCATTCTGGTTGTACTTTCTTCCAAGACAATTCTGCTTGTTCTTTTGATAGCCCATGGTATATTCAATATTCTTCACTAGCACTACAAATCAAAGGCATCAATTCTTCTCCCGTCTTCCTTATTTATCGTCCAGCTTTCGCATACATAGTCTTCAAGGTGACATCTTTGCTTTTCAACACTTTAAAGAGGGCTTTTTGCAGCAGATTTGCTCAATGCAACCCGTCTTTTGATTTCTTTTTTTAAAATAATTTTTATTGTGCTTTAAGTGAAAGTTTACAAATCAAGTCAGTCTCTCACACAAAAACCCATATACACCTTGCTACACACTCCCAATTACTCTCCCCCTAATGAGACAGCCCACTGTCTCTCTCCACTCTCCTTTTGTGTCCATTTCGCCAGCTTCTAACCCCCTCCATCCTCTCATCTCCCTTCCAGGCAGGAGATGCCAACATAGTCTCTAGTGTCCACCTGATCCAAGAAGCTCACTCCTCACCAGCATCCCTCTCCAACCCATCGTCCAGTCCAATCCATGTCTGAAGAGTTGGCTTCAGGAATGGTTCCTGTCCTGGGGCAACAGAAGGTCTGGGAGCCATGACCACTGGGGTCCTTCTAGTTTCAGTCAGACCATTAAGTCTGGTCTTATGAGAATCTGGGGTCTGCATCCCACTGCTCTCCTGCTCCCTCAGGGGTTCTCTGTTGTGTTCCCTGTCAGGGCAGTCATCGGTTGTAGCTGGGCACCATCTAGTTCTTCTGGTCTCAGGATTATGTAGTTGCTGGTTCAAGTGGCTCTTTCTGTCTCTAGGGCTTGTAATCACCTTGTGTCCTTGGTGTTCTTCATTCTCCTTTGATCCAGGTGGGTTGAGACCCATTGATGCATCTTAGGTGGCCGCTTGCTAGCGCTTATGACCCCAGATGCCACTCTTCAAAGCGGGATGCAGGATGTTTTCTTAATAGATTTTATTATGCCAATTGACCTAGATGTCCTCTCAAACCATGGTCCCCAGACCCCTGCCCTTGCTATGCTGGCCTTCGAAGCATTTGGTTTATTCAGGAAACTTCTTTGCGTTTGGTTTAGTCCAATTGTGCTGATCTCACCTGTATTGTGTGCTGTCTTTTCCTTCACCTAAAGTAGTTCTTATCTACTATCTAATTAGTGAATGCCCCTCTCCCACCCTCCCTCTCTCCCCCTTCTCGTAACCACAAAAGAATGTTTTCTTCTCTGTTTAAATTATTTCTCAAGTTCTTATAATAGTGGTCTTATACAATATTTGTCCTTTTGCAACTGACTAATTTCACTCAGCATAATGCCTTCCAGGTTCCTCCACATTATGAAATGTTTCACAGATTCCTCACTGTTCTTTATTGATGCATAGTATTCCATTGTGTGAATACCCCATAATTTATTTTTCCATTCATCTGTTGTTGGGCACCTTGGTGGCTTCCATCTTTTTGCTATTGTAAACAGTGCTGCAATAAACATGGGTGTGCATATATCTGTTCTTGTAAAGGCTCATATTTCTCTAGGATATATTCCAAGGAGTGGGATTGCTGGATCGTATGGTAGTTCTATTTCTAGCTTTTTAAGGAAGCGCCAAATCGATTTCCAAAGTGGTTGTACCATTTTACATTCCCACCAGCAGTGTATAAGTGTTCCAATCTCTCCACAGCCTCTCTAACATTTATTATTTTGTGTTTTTTGGATTAATGCCAGCCTTGTTGAAGTGAGATGAAATCTCACTGTAGTTTTGATCTGCATTTCTCTAATGGCTGATGATTGTGAACATTTCCTCATATATCTGTTAGCTACCCGAATGTCTTCTTTAGTGAAGTGTCTGTTCAT